>NW_020897763.1:3931371-3947859 GCF_003984885.1 Neopelma chrysocephalum
GGAGCCCTTGTGGGGTCAGAGCCCTCGGGGAGCCCTTGTGGGGTCAGCTCCCACAGCCGCTCCCACAGCTGCTCCTGCAGCCCCCAGGGAGCCGTGGGTGCTGTGAGCTCTGAGCTGTTCCCGTGGGGCGGGCAGAGGTGCCCGGCCATGACTCGCCCCTGCCAGGCTGCCAGGTTTGAGTTACACTGGCAGTGGGCACCGGGCCACGTGAGCAGGGAACACCAGCGAGGAGCGGGATTATCCCAGCCGGCCCAAACCAGTTCCTGTGCTGCAGGAGCCGTGCCAAGGCTCCCTTCCAGCCGGGCTGTCATGGAAGGAGCTGGCTCTCCCCAGTGAAGGGAGCGGCGATCCACGTTTATTTTAAGGACTGAGAGGTGAAGCCGTGCACCTCCTGAATGAACCCTGGGCTTCTGCATCGAATCACTCCATTATTAATAACACTTGGGCTGTAAAGCAGGAGTCTGCAGCTAAAAATATTCCTATTGTTCTGGTTGCACTCACTTTGGCTTGTTATGTGGTTGAAAGGTTGCCGAGTTACTGGAAAAGCAGGAGCTGTGTTACAAGCTGGAAACAAAATTTGCAAGCAGCAATCCCCCGTACTAGAAAGACTTAAAAACACTGAAAAAAATACACTCTGACTGTATAATCTTTTGTGTCTTTGAGATAAACTGCTAGTTTATAAAAACATCCAAAGAGAAACACAGCACTCAGGAGCTGCCACATTCGATGAGTCTAACAGCCCAAATATTCAGCATTTTGTTAGACAGCAGCAGGTACTCCCAAACACTTCAGAGAGAAACCTGCATATACCAGACATTTCAATAAAGCAACTACAGGAGAAGGGTCCTCCCAAGTTCCATCACTTAGCTCTTGATTTCTGTTCTGCAGAGAGCACAAAGATTTATAACCCTCTCAAAAGCATTTTTAATCCTGCCTTATGTAACCATGAACCTACTTGGTCATCCATCTATAATCATTTAATCGTTTCTGAACACAAGCATCTCTCCAATTTGTTGATATTCAGAAGCAAATTCTAAAAACATGTTTTCCATACAATGCAGTCAACTGCCATTTGCTGCCTTTACATTTCTCATGAAGAAAAAGATTGCTCTTCCAGCTCTAAAAGAAAAATATGCCTTCTTTGTACAGCCCATCGATCTGTGTTTGATCTGCTGTTTGATCTCCTTCCTGAAACAAGTTCAAGTGAAAAAGAAAAACCGAGCTAATAAACCCACACACACTTTAGGAATTGTTGCTGGTAACTTATAGCCAATTTCACTTATTCACATAAACATCATAATCTGTTCTAGACCAAAACATACCAAGGTCCCTGTATTTGGAGTGTCTTTAGTGGCTCATAAGGGCTTTTTTCTACCTCCTAGCAAAGTACTAGACAGCTCCACAAAGGCACAGCTGAAGTTCTTTTAAGAAACTGTTCTTCATACAGAGAAAACAAAGCAGAGAATATCTTCATAGGCACTGAAGTGCCTGGGGCTGAATTTTATCTATTTTCAGTTAAAGGTATCAGGCAAGGACAAGTTCATTCCAGCTAAGAGGTTTAATTACATTCTCATGCTCGCTTTATTTAGGACTCCAGTTTCTTCCCATGTGTGATGGGGATACCACCAGTGACCCCATATCCCTCTGCACCTCACGGAACACAAGCAAGAGTGCTGAAAGCAACCCCCCCAACCCAGGGTAGCAGCCCCTGGCACCAGACACTCACCTCTTCACAGACCTCCCTCACGGCGGCCACGCCGGGCTCCTCCTCGGGCTCCATGCCCCCCCCGGGCACGATCCATCGGTCGGGATGGCGACTGCTGCTCACCAGCAGCACCTGTGGGGAGCACAGCACAGTCAGGGCACCAGGGCAGCTCCCAGAGCTCAGTGCCCAGAGTTCAGTGCCCAGCCATCCCTCACCCCCGCAACGCCACCGACCCAAGGCCAGGCCTTGCCAACACTCCACTTTTTCCTTGTGCAAACTCCATGAGCGCTGACACTGAGGCACTCCCACACTCCTGGGTACTTCAGCCACTGCCTCTCCCTGCTCTGACACTTTGCAGAATAAAACCGCCTCTGCACAGCAAAGCATTGGACACAGCACCACGCACAGCACCACACACAGCACCACACACAGCACCACACACAGCACCACACACAGCACCACACACAGCACCACACACAGCAGCACCCACAGCATGAGTTCACCGTGGTGCTCAGGCACTGCCGAGGCCTGACAGCGCAGGATACACCTCGTGCAGCAGCAGGAACACACAGATGCTGCTCAGCACCTCCACCCTTTGCAGAAGTGCCTTGATTTAACTGTCCTGGTACCCTTGGCCTTGCCTGTCCCTGCAGTTATGTCACCACCAACACACACACGTCAGGGAACTCTCCCCGCAGTGTTCACGTGCAATTGTCTGAGCAGAGACTCCCAGCCCATGTTTTCTGCTTCTTTTGCAGCAGGCACCCAGGAGGTCGGCCCTGGAGCCAGCACTCGGGTACTTTTGGTCTAGAGGAAGTTGTTCAATGAGGTATAAGCAAAATAAAAACTTATATTAAACCACTTAAAATCCCCTAGAAAAGGGCTGCACAGACAGACAGACTTTTGTGAATGAGAAAACCAGTTCAACCCTCTTCCCAGGATTTGCCATACTCATGCTTTGTGACCCCCTTCCCAGGAGGGATTTGCCCTACTCATGCTTTGTGGCAGTTTTTCTTGAACCACATTTTATCCCAGTGTACTTCTGCTCTGTACAAGTTCAGGTTTTGACTTGCCACCTTCCAGCAACACAAACGCTCAGTGACGCTCTCAACTAGCTACAGACTGTCCCAAAGAATAGCGAGACACTGAGCTTATTAAATCTACTTGCAATACACCCGTGAGCAGGGATGGAAACTAAAAACAAAACTAATACTGTTGCCCAGCTCTTTAAACAAAGCTTGTTCATTAGAGTCATCCTGCTGTACTTCATCATTTCCCTGGCACAAAGCTCGGAGCCAAAGCGACTTGCTCCAGAAACTTTCCAGCATACCAGTCCAATTAGGTTCCAGGCCAGCTGTAACAGTGTCAGACACTGTGGAGTTACACTGTGGAGACACTGAAATCCCAGGCTTTGCTGGGGAAACTCTCATTTGCCAGTAGGATATGAAAAGATTTGCACTAACTATCAGGAGGAATCTACCTACAGAATTCAAAATTAAACTTCCGAAACAAAAACAAGCACAAGATTTCCAGGGCTTCCCAGTTCTTTTATCTCGAAAATTCTCATCTGCCAACCGACCACCTGGCAAAGGGATTTTTCATTTTCCAGGGCCACCCATCCCCGCTGGCTCAGCACAGGGAAAAGAGGGGGGTCAGCAGGCCTGAACACACCAGGGTGAGCAGACTCAGGTCAGCTGTGGCAGGCAAAACCCCAGCTCTCAAACCAGGAGCAGCAGAGCTCACAGCAGAAACTGCAGAGGGGTCACACCAACGCTCTGGCTACTGCTGGGCCAACCTTTTCCAAGTCTGGAACTGACCTCGGTGCTCTCAAGTGTCAGCACTCCTGTAATCATCATTTTTCTGTGGATCCCACCAATAATCAAGTCTCGAAGCCTCTCCCTTCCTGCTTCAGCCAAACTCACCCCTCAACCCTGTAGCACGTGAAGCATCATCATTTACCCAGCCACCCCACCCACATCCCTGAGCACTCCCCAATCCATGGGATGAAACTCATCCTGGAAAGGAATGAGGCTGCAAGGGCCACCTGAGTTGCACAGTTCCAAGTGGGATGGTCCCTGCCTGCCCCACCTTCTGGCCGGGGCTGAGGGAACAGTGTTTACTTTATAGTGACATCCCGAGTTTTTGGCCCTCTCTAGGAGGAAGGCAGAATTCCTTTCCCCAGGCATCCAGTCCATGTAACACACCATCAGTAAGCCAGGCCTAAATAGGGAATGCAAACTTCATTCATCCTGAGAGCCCTCGAGGCTCGGGACAGCGGCCAGTCCTGGGCTGTCCCCAGACACCTCCGGTTTGCCACCAAACCCCTTGGAGAACAGTCCCTGGAGTTATTCCTTCCTCACTCATCACCAGTGCTGTCCACAGGGCAGCCTGGACTCAACCTCCTGACTGCAGGTCACCGGTGATTGCGAGGCCAGAGCTAAAAGAGCAGGAACAGCCATTTCAAGAGCACGTTTGCTGCCAGGTAAGGAAGCACCAGCTCTGCCCCTTCCGACTGCGATTCAGAGCTCCAGCTCAAAGGGGAAAAAAAGATTAAAAGAAGCTGCAGAACCAGATCTTTGAAACTCACACAGCACACTTCATGCCCCTGAACTCCTGCCACCTACGAGTCGTGAGAACAAGGATCTGCTGTGGAACCCTGGACACAGAATGCTCCAGGAAACCTGCTCGGGCTGAGACAATGCCTCAGCAACACACCAGGAGGAACTTTTGGGTGTAAACAACTGTTTGAGGCAAAGTAAATTAACTTCAGCTGCTCTGGCAGTTGAGCATTTTCTGAATAGAATTAATATGAACAACCCTCGCTGGGAAGGAAAAACCTGTCATTCTCACACTTTTATGTAATCAGACTATTTCCTGTTTAATAAAAAGGAAATCAAATCAGGAGAGAGCAGGAAACAAGCCCTACAAGGTCATTCTTTTAAAACAACTTCAAACAGGATATTGCTACCAATGAGCTCTCCCAAGACAAAGGGGCCGAGTTCCAAACGAGGGGGAGACGCTGCTGTGCTGGAAAAAAACACACTCCCAACACCAGTCCTGTGTCCCAACACATGCAGTGCACTCACAGGGATCAAGGAAAGGTTGTTATAATCCCAATCCTAGACTGGTTTGGGTTGGAGAGGACCTTAAAGGCCATGGGCAGGGAAACCTTCCACTGGACCAGCCCAAGGTACAGTTGGCTTTTTTGCTCATTTACTTCTTTATTACATAAAAACTTTCATTTGAATACACTCTAAAGAAGTTAATTTAATCTAAATAGTCACCAAAAATACACCAAAAATTACTTCTTTTATTTCTTTAAATCAGACCAGAACACATGGGAGCTTGGATATTTCCATTTTATTATTGCCAAGCAACTGTGTTTAAGATGGCTACTGAGACTCTTGTCCTACCAGGGATTTTGGAGCTGGATTTTGGAGCCAAGTCTAGCAGACTTTTGGGAAAAGCACTTGCAGGTATCACGCCACGTGGCCAAGTTCTGTTTTCTGGGATTTGAACGACAATGATGTCATTTCAAAGCAGGGAAATGAGCAACACCAGCCTCTCTGGCAGGCAGGAGGTGGCCCTGCCGTGGCTCTCACACACAAACCCCCACTCGAGAGAAAGGTTAGAAAAATAAGCCAAGTTTGAAGTGTCAGCAGGGGCTCAGCCCAGAGCAGGGCTGCAGCCTCATGGCAAGAACCTTCAAAGCTGCACACAACAAACAAATCCAAACAAACTGGAGCAGGAATGACTCTGCCTGGAGGAGACAGGAAACACCGAGACATCTGAGGCTGCCTGGATTGCCACAAAAAGAGAGAATCTCCACGGGAAAAGGTGAAAAGAGTTTGTCCCCTGCATAAATCTGGGCATCCCCAATACATGATGCTGATCTTAAAACAACCTACTCACACACCAATCTGTTGTATCCACATGGAGGGGGTTTTCTGTTTTTTCCCCAGGAATAATGGGGCTCTGCAGAGCGAAAACTGGGCAACCAGAATCAGGCAGAGACTTAACTCCCTCCTAGCAAAACAGAGGCAGAGGGATTCCCAGGTTCTTTCATGCTGTGATGGATTTAAACAACAACCACCACCACCCATAAATAAAACAAGAGTGTCTACACCATAAGGAACACGATTCCTCGAAAGAGGCTCCGCAGCAGAATTTCAGCAGACTAAAAGGGCCGCAGCCCTGCTCGGAGCTGGGCCCCAGCGTGAGCAGAAAATGAGCTGAGAACCTTCCAGACTTCCAGGAAAAGCCAGTGCTACCCACCCGTGCCAGCCCAGGCCCGCCGAGCTGGCAGCCAGCAGGGGAACAGCAGGCAAGATGTTAAATCCGGGGGTTTGGCCCAGCAGCCTCCTGCTGCCAGGAGCCGATCCAGAGCTGCTGGCTCCTGACACAGCCCCTGCACTGCCTTTCAGGCTCTCCCTCAATATTTTCAGGCTTTCCCTCAATATTGTCATGCTTTCTATCAATATTTTCATGCTTTCTACCAACATTGAGCCACAAATCACGTCATTTGCATAGCAACTAAAGCAAGAAACCTCCCGACATTTAAACTCGTTTCCCACTTCAGCATCATTGATCAGAGCACAGGCTGGAAGGAGACGCTGCCGCAGAGGCTGCGGGAGCAGAAGATGGCTGACTGTGAGCTCTGCCTGCACAATCTGCCTTTGTCTCAAAGTTTCAGTTCAGCACGAGCCTGTTGTCAGAGCTGAGCTGTGGGAGCATTGCTCCCATGTGCCCCATGGCCAGGCAGATCCCAGAGCCACTGCCATGTCCAGCACAACGAGCACCTTGGGTGCCTTACTCAAAATTAACAAATATTCTCTCAATCCCCAAATGTTATCATTACTCTCCTCAGTGCTTTTCTATCTGACAAGAGCGGGATCTCCATTCGACCACGTCAAACCACCTTCATGCCCCGCGACCAGCACAGCTGACAACTGGCACTCTGGAGGAGCAGGAGGGGAGGAGGGACCCTGGCGTTGGCAAAGCTGTGCAAAATTCATCTCATTTCCCCGGCAGAAACTCGGCCTCGACTGCACTACAACAAATCACGTGCTGTGCCAAACTGCTGAGGCAGGACAGGCCAAGGCTCACGGGAGGGCTTCTCCCACCCTCTTGCTATTCCAGGCACATTCCGGAGTTTGCACAGGGTAGGAGCAAGTACAGCCCGTGGTCAGCAGGGCCACCCCAGCCCTGCACCCAACAGGAGCAGGGCTGGGACCAGAAACACCCCCTCAACAGCCCCAGAAATCCCTCTCCTGACCGTGCTGGCCTGTCCTCACAGGAGCACTCCCGCTCCTCAGCAGGAGACCTTTCGGGTTATTTTCACACACACACCGGCACCAGGCCCCGTGGGATAACGGGATTTAACCTACAATGTGGTACCCAGGAACTGGAGGCAGGAAATTCATGGCAGGAAGCACGAAGGGGAAGGTATTCACACTACAGAACTCGACAAAAGTAAAGCACGAGTCTTGGAACAGGAGCAAGAGGTGAACTGGAAGAAGTTCAAGTAGTTTCAAGCATTTGGATCGCACCTACAGTCCTATAACCAGAGAGGAAAAAATAAGGAAGATTCTGTTGGTTTTTAGGCTGCTGCTTAGAATAACAATAATAAATCACCGTGTACTGCGCTGCTGCTCTGGCTGCAGAACACCAGGGTCGTGTTACTGTTACTACAGTGCTCCTGCCACTCCAGAGCCACTGCCTGCTCTTACCAGGAGGAACACGATCCCAAGTGCTCCCCTCCAGCCAAATTATGGCTCAGAGAACCACAGAAGTTATCTACACCCTGCCTCCCCCAGCAGGGCCGGGGCCCAGAGCAGCTGAAGGACCTGCACCGCAGCCACTGCTCTCAGGGGCTGAGGGCTGATAAGGGGCACTCCCAGAGAGAGACCCCAAACCCAGAAGCTATCTCTGACTGTCAAAACCAGTTTGGTGACCACTCAGTGCTTACACAACTTGTCCAGGCACACCTCTGCCAGCAGGAATGCTAGCTTGGAACTGCCTGTTTGAAAAAGGGAGGGGGAAAAAAGCAATGAAGGGGTATTTGGGCCTTTTACAGAGCCCACATGACTCTGGCTGTCAGCAGCTGTGTCCACATGCACTGTTCTGGTTAACATAAAACACAGCACACAAAACCAAACAGCCACCAAAACTCTTGAGAAGTTGCTCAAGCATAAGTAGTTAATTCTACACACAACATCAACACGTCATTTACACACAGAAAAGTAACCCCGAGTCAACATGAATGAAAATAACATTCAATCCACCTGAAACATCAGGCAAAAATCCACTACAGGTAATCATATCCCTCCGAATTTCACACGTTAATGTGAAATTTCTGAGAACAAAGAGTCAGAGTGAATTATCCACTGCCCAACAAGGGCAGCCCCAGAGACACGAATTCTGATACAAAGACACACAAAATTTGAAATATCCTTGACTGGTCTGTGCAGCCAGTCCTTCGGTTGGACTGAAAAAGAACATAAGAAAAAGAAATGGAGTCCCTGCTTCCCAACCCCTGGAGGTCACATACAGCATCCCAAAATGGATGTTTGCTATTTGTAAGGTAGAGTTTTGTTGATTTTGCTCTATCCAGTTTTTGTGGGTGACCCCATGACACAGCATGAGGAGAGAAAGGCAGGAAAAAGAGCCCCAGACTCTGGTCAGGCAATAAATGGATGTGAGCTGGAAGGGATTCCAAAGCACCGTTCTGCAGAGCACACACCACTCCTGGGTCCTTCTGCACAGAGCCAGGATGGAGCACACCCTCCTCTCTCCACATTCATCACTTTTCCCTGAGCTGCAGCAGCACAAAACTGACTCAATTCTTCAGTTTCAAAACAACTTACTGAGCCTCCAGTGAATGAAGTGAAAATTTAACAATTTTCATTCTTCTGTTGTTTGGGAAAGTACAAGAGAGGGTGGAATTGCCTGTAAAACTGTTCAGTGACAGCTGCCTTTGTGGGAAGGAGAAACACTTTCTGAGCTGAAAGCCAGGTCTTGTGGATGTCTGTCCATGCTCCTGCTCTTGGACAACACGAGCTGTGAGCAGAGCTGAGAGGGGCAGGAGAAGCACAGGCAGGAGACCCATTTCCAAGCTGGCCCTTGTCCTCCTGCAGATGTGGTAACGTGTCAGCAACAGACAGGGAGAACTTTATTTGGTTTCAACCACAACCCTTTTATGTAGCTGACAGCAGCACAGCCAAGCTGAGCCACCAGAACAGGGATTCTGAGCCTGTATTCCATGGGAAGCAGGATGATCATGTGATGCTGGGCTCACCTACATCCCAACAGTGAAGCACTTGGAGTGGTTTTGGCTGTTATTGGTTAATACTGGAGCAAAGGATGGCCCGGGAGCAGCGCGTGATACCCAACACACCCCGTGGCTCCACTCCCGGCTCTGCCTGTTACATCACAGCTGGAGTAAAACCGGCCCAGGAGAGCTCAGAAGAAAAAGGTTCGTTTGCATTCCAAAGGCTTTCCCAGGGAGGCCGTGGGGCCACTCTGGTGACTGCAGGGCTTGGCAGGGCACTGGCCCCTGGGTGAAACTTCCCTTCTCTCAGCTCCATTCAGGCCTCATTCACAGCTCAGAAAAGATGACCGAGCCCGGATCCTATTCTTCCCCAGGCATTTCCTCCAAAAAGTCTTTAAAAACGGCCCTGGTTAACGAGCAGCTTGTCCTTTCACAGACACAATGTGGGCCTGCTCAGACCTGCTGCTGCCCCGGCCCCAGAGCCCAACGGGGCCTTTCATCCCTGTCAGATCCCACCCGGAGCACGGCTCCAGCTGCCGCTGCACAGGAAGGCATTAGGGACACTCTCTGGAACATTTCCTCATGGAAACAGCTGGTCTACACAGAAGATACGTGTGTTATGTAAAAATAACCCCCTGGCAGCAATATTGAGAGGCAGGGACATTGCTGAGTGATTCCAGAGGTAACACAGGACTCGGGAGCCCTCGCTCCGCACTCTCCTTCCCCACTTGTGCAACTTCCCGGGATTCACTCCATGTGAAAGGAAGGAAACAGAGCCCTGGTCCTTTGAAAGGTCCTTTGAAGTCTGTTCCCACTCTCCAAAGGAATCCTGTTGCTGCCCCTGCTCTCCCTCCTGCCCAAGGAGATGGCTCCTGGTTTGGGAAACCACACACATTTTTGGGGGCTGTCCACAGAGCCCGAGTCAGAAATGTACTTTTTGCTCCATTTGAGATTCATGTTGAAATGAATTCTCCCTGTGCTGTTTTTTAAAGGAATATGTAACAAAGGCATCTTTTCAGCCAATGCTTGGTCCTCCAAAAACGTTCCAGAGCTTCTTTCATGCCCAAAAGTAGCAGTTTCCAAATGCAATACAGAGACAATGTGCGACCTCCAGCAGCATAAGGAAAAAATAAATCACTTAAAAACTAAAAAAGAAACAAAGTATTTCTCTGTTAGGACCCTTTATTTGCAAATGTATCATCAAACCAAGGACATGCTGCTTTAGCAATCTCCAGGGATTGCCGGGATTTCAAAGAAAAATACATTAGTGAAGTGAGGAGTCAGGGAGCAAACACCTAAACAGAGGAAAGCAGCCTCCTCTGTAAGTGTAAACAGAATTTCTCTTATTTCTTCTTGTTCATTGACAGACTTGTTTAATTCAAGAACTAATTAGGGGTTCAAAACAGGAGAAAACCGGGTTTTTCAAAGTCATAGGAGGAAATTAAGAAGAAAAGCAAGGGTAAAGTTCTACTATTTCTTAAGCACTTAAAAGAAAGAGCAACCAGAAACAGCCAGTCCTAGGAAAAAATCCTATGTAATGCAGTAAGTTTAATTTATTTATCAAAACATGGTTCTTTTCTTCTCTCTTCTTTTCAAACAGTAAGCTTTTAATAGATCTTTAATGTACATACTTTGGCTCTGACTCTTTCTCCCCTCCCTGGAGAGACCTTTTAAATAGATCCCAATTTCCATTTAAATAGAAGCAATCAATAATAAAATATGTCAGCATAAGAAAGTATTATTCTCCAAGAGCAGACCAAGAAATCTTTCACAGCCATGTTCAACTATCTACTTAAACATGCACAGGTATCACAAACCGTGGGCAGCAGTGAGTGCACACAAGTTGCCTTCTCTCAAAGTTTATTTAAGTGACAACAAATGGGAATTAACCTAAGAAAAAACTAGAAAGAAAAATTACTAAAAATCAAGGCATCCTGCCTGCTGATTTCAATCACTGATACAAGTTTGACTCAAATGGGTTCTCGGCCTTTTGGCCAAGGCCAAGCACAGGATCCATCCCAGTGGGACTGGATAGGAACTTTCCTAAATGTACTCTGGACAATCTCACTTGCTGGGCAGCTCCCACAGCAGGGGTGTAACAGGTGAGAACAGAGGCTGCAGTTCCAGCTCAGGGTTCAAGTCACAGGTACCACACACAAACAGGGCCCTGGAAAGGCTGCACTGGGAATGGAACAGAACTGTCCCTCCCTGCCCCACTCCTGCTGGGGCTCCTCACCAGCAGCACACACAGGGCACAGCCCAGGCTGCAGCACTGACACAGCACCCAGGGCTCCCTCCCCGAGGTGTCCCAGGGCAGCACAGCCACCGAGGGGACAAGGCCACACACCCACAGTGCCCACAGCTCCAGGGACAGCACGACATTCACCCAGAACCTCCTCTGCCCTGGGCACAAAAACCTGCCCAGAGCTTCACCTGCAGCCTCAGAGACCCTGGGAAGGACCCAGCACAACCAGCCCGGGGAGGCAGCTCCCCCAGCTCCTGCCTGCAACACCAGGAGCAGACTGTTCTACCCTAGGTCATACCCAGAAACTACAGCCTGAAATGGGACCAGCTTAAATGAAATGAGATTCTTCAATCTCCTGTGGGTTGTTGCAGACCACAGCAGAGGCACAACTAACACAGAGATGGTTTTAAAGCTCAGCCTTGCACAAACCTGACAGCTGGGCCTGCTGAAAGCACCTGTCCCACACCAACTGCCTCTGGAATGAGTTCACTTTCCTCCTTAGACCCTCTCGGTCAGCACTGGGACACTGCCACACTTGGGGACCCAGCACTTTGAGGGCTCTGACACTGGTCCTCAATACACCTGAGGGCTCTGAGAGCAGCTCCCAGGGGCTGGAGGAGGTGGAGGGATCAGCTGGATGCTGCCAACTGAGGTGTGCTAAAATAAAACTCATAACCAAAGGCTGGTTACATCAGGTACCTGTTTAAAGTACGTTTCTGCCCTTAACCACACTGCAATCAGACATGGCCAAGCCTCCACCTCTTGAGAAGAATCTCCAAACTGTCTCAGCAATTGTGTGAAACGGCACGAGGACACCCTGACCCCCTCACCCACCTGTGCTGAGCAGCCCCACCACTGTCACACAATACAATTATGTTCTGCTTCACAGTTAGTTCAAAGCACCGTAAATTTCCTCATAGTTCATGGGAAGGACCAGCTACGTTGAAGCTGCACCAAACACACTGTTGTAGCTTCAGACCATTCCTGCTGAAATGCTGACACTCCTCACCACGCCAGCACAGCTACAAAGGGCTTGTGCAGCCTCCTTCACATTAAATAATAACTGGATGTATGCTAATTGCCTTTCCTCCAGTGAACTGTCTGCATTCCCTTCAGATTTCCTGTAGCTACAAATATGATAATCAGGAGAACAAAGACTTTAGCACAGCCACTCACTCGGGCACAGCAAAGGCAGTGGAGTGTGTGTGCCTGGCTCCCGCAGCAGCACAAGGGAGACCCGCAACCTTCCTGCTCTGAGCACCCCGAGCCCACCTTCAGAAGGCATTAATAAAGAACAGTGCAAAACTGCACATCTGAGTGAAGTCCCTGGAACTGCACGGACAATGCGGCCCCTTAGCAACGCGGCCGCTCTGAAACCAACCAATCCACCTTTAATTCCCACTTCCTCCCAAGCTCTCTGGACAGCAACTTCTGGCACTCCATCAGTACCCTTTTATCCCAGTTTCTTTTTATAAATCCAAGGTCAGGTTTCCTCTCCCATCTCATGTGATGCGCTGGACTGAAGTTGTGCCAGCGTGGTCGGTCCCCTGGGCTGCCAAACCCCCTCCCGCGCTGCCCCAGCCTGTCCCACCACCCCCGCGGCATCCCCCGGCTCTAACGGGGAGGAATAGCCCAGGGGGGAAGCACCAACTTCCCCACTGACGCTTAATTACGCCCATTAAAAATAATCCCCCGCTGGGACCGAGCCCCCCCCCCCCGGGGCGGCTCGGGGGTCCCGGGCCCGGCCTCGCCCCCCGCCCGGCCCTCACCTCCTCCTCGCTCTCGCTGCGGAAGCACAGGCAGGCCGCCCGCTTCTTGTAGCCGTCCCCGTCGTAGGTGCGCGTCTGGTTGGACTTGAGCTTCATCATCCTCCGCTCCGGGGGCGGCGGGGCCGGAGGACGCGCGGCCCGGAGGGCGGGGGAGGGCGGGACCCGCCGGGCGGGGAAGGACGGGGGGGCGCGGGGGGGGCCGCCCACCCGCGACAGTCTCTCTGTGGGTCTCGCTCTGCGGGTCTCGCTACGCGCTGCCGCCCCTCGCCCGCCTCACCCCTGCCCTCGCCTCCAGCCGCGCCTCCGCCGCCGCCCGCGCTCCGGCCTCCGCCGACGACGACCGCGCCGCCATCTTGGGGCTCGCTACGCAACCGGCGCAGCGCGGCCGGGCGGGGGCGGCGCTGCCGCTGCGGCTACGGGGACCGCCCGCCACGGAAACGGCGTAAGGGCTTCGGGAATGGCTCCCCACGCAAACGGCGTAACGGCCTCGGGAATGGATCGCCCGCCACGCAAACGGCGTAACCGCTCCGGGAATGGCCCCCACGCAAACGGCGTAACGGCTCCGGGGATGGATCGCCCGCCGCGCAGAGGGCGCAGCGCCGCCCCGGGAGCGCTCGGGATCGGTGCGGGCGGCGCAGGGGCCGCCCCGAGTTACGCAGACGGCGCAAGGGGCGCGCGCACGTGGCCCCGCGGGGGCAGCGCCCGTCCCGAGCCGCCAGGGGGCGCTGAGGCGCCGGGGGTGTCCGTGTGTCCGTCCGGCCCCCGGCGACACCCCCGGGCAGGGTCTGTCTGTCCGTCCGTCCGTCCGTCCGTCCCGGCGCCGGCTCCCCAGCGACACCTGGCGGCGCGCGGCCGCCCCTGCTCCGGTGTCCCGGCCCCGCTCCCCACACGGGCTGTGTCCATCGCCGGGAATCCCCGTCATCCCGGGCACAGGGAAAACGGCTCCGCCTTCCTCCAGGAATCACCTCCACGCACCCGCCAGGAACCACCAAACCCGGCACGTTCCTTTCCTCTAAGCACAACTCATTCCCCCAGTGCTGTTCCACGTGCCACACATCTGAGTCACCCTCTGCTCCCGAGATGTTTGTGCACTTCAGTGAAACACAGGGACGGACCCAGTGGCATTTTCACCTCTTTTATTATACACAAAACATGAGCAGGGGGTTCTACTGCGGGGGCTGCCCACGGCCACGGCCGAATCCACCTCTCTGCAAGAGGAAAGGGAGAGTGTTAGAGATCACCGTGTCAGGCAAGGGACAGCAGCAAACACAGAGCAAAGAACAAACACCACCATCAAAGCTCTGTCCTCAGCTCAGTGTCACTTTGGTAACAACCTAACGCCGACCTGTTTGACATTCACTATCAGGCACAGGTTAACCAGGTGATTGACACCAACACCAACCCACCCCAGCCAGTTCTATAACTCTTTTATTTCAGAAGCACAGTCATGGATCTCCAGAGAGCTCAGCTTGCTCTCTGACCTGTTGCTGGCCTCTGTCCCAGCATCAAGGCCACCACGTCCTCTACCCACAGAGAGAGAGCTGGGTGTGAAGGGTGGCAGCTTCCAGCCTCTCTTACACCCTCAGAGCCCCGCAGTGAGGAGCACACCCGTAGGACCTTCCAGCTCCTCCCATCAAAGCCTCAACAAAGGAAGCAAATCCCAAATGCAAACACTCACGAACTGGAATTCGGTGGCTGCTCCAGCACCAGCCTCGGCCTTCTTGTCAGCACCAGCTGCAAAGAGAGGAGCAGTCAGTGCCCACAGAACGCCCTGCCCAGGGCAGTGCTCCTGCCTGGGAGCACACGGGGTGGAGCTGGGGCTGCACACAGGGCAGGATGAGGGGCACTCACGTGGCACAGCGCTGCGCCGGTACGTGTCCCGGTCAGCCTCGCCCCGCGTCAGCCGCGCCGGCCGCTCGCCCTCCAGACCTGCAACAACAACACCCCCATCACTGCCCAGCCTCCAGACCTGCAACAACAACCCCCCCATCACTGCCCAGCCTCCAGACCTCCAACAACAACCCCCCCATCACTGCCCAGCCTCCAGACCTCCAACAACAACCCCCCCATCACTGCCCAGCCAGGCCTCAAACAGCCCCTTTGGGAGGCACCCGCGCCCCAGGGTGCAGACCAGCCTTGGATCTGCCAACAGTGCCACTCCTGGAGCAGCTCAGTGAGGATAAACCTAAGGAAAACAGGGATTTAATATGGAAAACTTCACTTTGAGGGGAGAAAAAAAGTGCCCCAGCTTGCAGCATTGTCTCAACAGTCTTCTGGCTGTCAAACAAGAGCCAAACATTATAGATGATAAAAGCCCCACAAATTCCGGGAATCTGCCCACAGTGACACAGTGCACATCACTGCTCTCAGGGGCTGGGCAGGACCCACGCAGGGGCAGCTGTACCTCCTCAGTGTCCTCCTGCACAGCCACAGGCAGAGCCAGTTCTTATAACTCTGCTATTACAAAGAGGAAGACTCCCTGCTGAGGATGAATTTCTCCTGCAGATGTTTCCCTGTCCTCCCTTCCTGCCAGATCAAACCCCTACAGCACATACCCCACCCATGGATGGATCGTTTTAAACTTCATTTCTGTCCATCCTTAACACCCAAACATTCAGTGACACCTAAGACAGAGACACAAATCCCAAAGATCAGCCCCCAGTTCTCTGGAACCTGCTCCAGCCCCTTATTCCAGCATTTGCTCCAGGCCTTGCTGGAGAGTTGGCAGCAAACCAAAGAAGGCCCCAACTCCCCAAGAGCTCAGGCCAGAGCCCTGAGCTTCATCCAGGAATCCCTGCCTGGTGGGGCTGAGCGAGGGCTCCAGCAGGGCTGCAGCTCCTTCAGCTCCCTGGATAAACACAGCACCTAAGGAACAAACCTGGGAACATCCAGAGGAGCTTGAGATCAAAGGAACCATCACCTTCCCAGACTCAGTGCAATCCCTCCCTTTGAGGCGGGTGATGCTCCTGTTTTGCTGGGCTGAGACAAGAGCTGCAGGAGCTAGAGGGGAGCTCTCAGCATCCCCAACCCACAGTCCTGGCCCTCACATGAGTGGCTGCACCACCAGCACCTCCTGCCCTGAGGGCTGTGAAACCCACCCAGGGAAAACCAGAGACACAGGCCCAACACACAGAACCACAGCGTGGCTGGGGCTGGAAGGGGCCTCTCGAGGTCACCCAGTCCGACCCCCGTGTCAGTCAGGGCCCCGTGGAGCAGTGGGTGTGTGACATGTCCCTGCAGGGAGCCCCCTGTGCTCACCCTTGGGCCGGGGCCGGCCGGTCTCGGGGCGGCTGCGGCGCAGCGTGGCCGGGACGATCTCGGGGGGCAGGTGCAGGTAATCCCGCAGGTACTGGATGCCCTCGTTGGTCAGGTACCAGTAGAAGTGTCTCCAGGCAAACTGCTCCTTCACGTACCCCCGGGACTTGAGGGACTGCGGGGACAGCTCCCAGTCACTCCCAGCCAGGGCTGAGCCCCATTCAGTGCCCCCAGTGGGTGTTTC
>NW_020897763.1:3947959-3948495 GCF_003984885.1 Neopelma chrysocephalum
GACCCCACACCTGCCCCCCCAGACCCCACACCTGCATGGCTTTCATGACGTGCAGGTTGGGCACGTTCTTGTCCACGAGCTCGGGGTGCTTGGGCATGTGCACGTCCTTCTTGGCCACCATCACCCCCTCCTTGAACAGCAGCTCGTAGATGGCGATCCGGTTCTTCTTGGGCATCAACATCTGCAAAAGGAACAGGGCACAGGGCCGGGTGACCCCGGGGCCCGCGGGAGCCCCAGAGGGACGCAGGCAGTGCCGGAATAAGGGAGGCGCCGGCACCGGGAGCAGACCCCCCCCCCCCCACCCCCGGAACCGCCCCGCGCCCGCTCCCTCCCCCCCGCACAGCCGGGCGCGGCCCCCCCCGGTGGCAGCGGCGCCCCACGGGGCGCGGCGGGCCCGGGATGGCGGAGATGCGGCGCCGATGGCGCGGCCAGGCCCGAGCGCAGCCTCACCGTGGCGGCGGCGGCGGGGCCCGGCCGGAAAGGGCTGCGCATGCGCGGCACCGCCGCTTCCGCCGCCGAAAGGACCCCGCCGGCGG
>NW_020897763.1:3948595-4007741 GCF_003984885.1 Neopelma chrysocephalum
ACCTCCACCCGTGTCACCCCCAGCCGTGACACCCCCGGGTCCCAGAGGTGTCACCGCTCCCCCCGGTGCCCTTTGGGGCTGCAAAGCCCTGCCGGGGTCCCGGGGGGGCAAAACCTCCCACCCCGGGCAAAGGGGCTCCGGGGGACCCCAAAGCACCGGGCCGGGGGCTGGAAGCCCCCCGCACCCCACGGTTCTCGGTCCGGGGGTCCCGGGCTCGGGGGCACCGAACCCGCGTCCCCCCATCCCGGGGCTCCGTGCGGGGTTCGAACCCCCCGGCGGCAGGAGCGGGGTTCCCGCAGTGCCCCCGGACAGCCCGCACACGGCACCCCCGGGAGGGAGGGGCAGGGACCCGCCGCCCCCGGTTCTCGCCGTCTGCCGGCGGTGCCGCTGTCACCTCGCGGGGCCGGGGATTGGCCGGCTAAAAATGCCGCCCTAATCTCCGAGCTGATCTTTACCCCCTCCCTCCGCCCCATCTGCCGCGACCTGCCCGCGATGCGCAGCGCCGGCCCCGGCACGGGCTCCGCCGCGGCCCCGAGGTACCGCGGGCACGGGGGGCTCGGGGGTGCCGGGGGTGTCCCGGGGGGCGCCCGGGGGACGGGGGGGATGCTGGGGCTCGGTGACAGGGCTGTCACCCCGCTGCTTTGATCCGGGTCCGTCCCCGCGCTGGGAAACGAACCCGCTCCCGGCCCATTTTAAGTGATTTCCAACTCGTGCCGAGGGGGCGGGAGGGGCCGAGGGATGCGCTGCGTCCCTGGAGCCTCCTGGTGCCATCCCGGGGCTCTGCTGCCATCGCACCCCCTCGGGGGGAGCGAGGACGGAGCTGGGGGGAGCTCCAGCACGGTGACCCCCAGGATGCTGCGACAATTGCGGCAACCTTCGCCTCGTCCCGCGGAGCCAGAGCTGCCCCTGCCCTGCCCTGCCCTGCCCTGCCCTGCCCCTGCCCCATCTCCTCCTCGCGGCTCCTGCGCCTGCCTTGGGAATGGCAAAGCCAGTGCTTCGCTAACCGGATTAGGGCTCTCCCGGCAGCCTCTCCGGCCGCCCCCTCGGCCCCCGCGCTGCCCTTCCCGAGCAAACCCCAGCCCTAAGCCAGGTCCGGGTCGAGGCCGTGGCCGCAGCTCAGCCGGGCCAGCAGAGACCGGGCACTGCAGGTCCCATCACATCCGACCCCAAGCTGCAGCTGAGGGTCCTTCCACCTCCTGAGGGTTTATGTTCCCTTGGCAGGAGCGCAGAGAAAACGGGGCAGTTCACCAGGCACCGGCTCGGCTGGGGCTGGGGGTGCTGCCCCGCCCGGACCCGTGACCCCCTGACAGTGCTGGACCCTCCTCTCCATCCTGTCCCTCCTGTCCCAGGGTGTGTGGCCCCGGAGGGGCTGCGGCAGGACAGGAGCTGGCTTTCCCTGTGGCAGGGTTGTGGGAGGGAGCCCGGGTGCTGGCAGGGCCCGGCGGTGACGTGACAGGGCAGGGCGAGGAGGGAAGGGACACGAGCACAGCGTCAGCATCGACGGGGCTCAGCCCAGGTGGGCCCTGCTCGCCGGGAATGCCGTGTCCCCAGACCTGGTGCCCTGGCTGTGCTGGGACACGGCCCTGCCAGGGCGGGATGGAGCCGGGATGGAGCTGGGATGGAGCCGGGATGGAGCTGGGATGGAGCTGGGATGGAGCTGGGCTCCTCTGGCACAGCCCCGGTGCGGCTCTGCCCAGGGACAGACTTTGTCCCGGGGGTGCCAACCTGGCCGGCGTTTGTGCAACACCTCGAAGGCAAACCCTGGACCTGCCGAGCTCCTGTGGGTGATCCTGGAGAAGGACAGGCCACATCCAGCCAGCAGCTTCCCCAGGTGGCCGGGCTGGTGTCCGGCTGCCCCCGGTGTGGCACAGATGGGGGCAGGGGGCAGCGGGCCCCGGCCCCGCCGTGCCCGTGGGCGATATGGACGGGCTGCTCGGGCAGCTGCTTCCCAGGGAAAATGGAGCCTTTATGTTCCGGCTCCGGCCCCTTCCCCGGAAGGGCTCGGAGGGTGCCCCGGCCGGTCCCAGGCACACAAGAGGGGGATTGTTTTGGTGGGATCTGGGTTTCTGGGAGCACCTGCCCCACGCGGGGCCCTTCACAATAGCTGCCTGTCTGCGTAAGGGCCACAGAGCCGGCAATTATCCTCCGCGGCTAATTAGAGATGGAAAGCAGCGCTTGCATTCTCCCAGCACCCTGGAGGGCTCCTGGGGCCGGCGGCACATCTGCAGTGGGAACACAGCCTGGGCATGGGGTGAGCCTGGGGGCTCTGGCCCCATCCAGCCACAGCTCCTGCTCTGCTCTGCCCTGGCATCGGGTGGGAAGGGGCAGCGGAGCCCAGGGAAGGGCTGAGGATGACCAGGATGCTGGGCCCTCTCCCTGCCTTCCCTGGAGCACCCGGGAACTCTCCCATTGCTCCCAGCACTAGCTGAGCCCCCAGAACCAGGGGCTCTGCCGGGATTTAGGAAACACATTTTCCTTTCCTTGCTGGGGAGGCAGAGGGGAGCCAGCTGTGCTTGGAACCCCCTCCATCCGTGTGCAGGCTGGTTCTCCTGGTGGGGTGATGGGCAGGCAGCTGATCGCTGGTGGCAGCTCTTCATTCCTGCCCGCTCTGGCTCCTGCAGGAGCAGGAACACAGTGTGGGCTCATCTGCTCCGCTCCCAGAGCCGTAATTCCAGAGAGGCAAGTGGCCCAATAAATCAGGGCTTATTTCCTGTCAGCACTGTCCACTGCTTCCCACAAGGCAACTCATTTACAGGAGAGGAAATGACTTACCACAGGAAACAGTAAGCAGTGGGATGGCAGAGCCAGGGTGAAGTTTGTGATGTCCAAGTTTTTGGGAAGGAACCAGCTGGACATGTCGGGGAGGCAGAGCTCCCACCTGCTCCCTGCACTGAGTGAGTCTGTCCTACCTGCAGAGACCACAGAGCTGGTGGCAATGGCTCTTTGCACTGGGGAACCCCCCCCAAGTCACCGAGGTTCCCTCTGTCACCCTCCTGGAGAGTGTTTGTCACCTAATGCTTAATGCCAAGGACATTTCCCCCTCTGGAGCAGGGATGCTGTGAGGGCAGAAGGTGGCTGGGACAGCTTGGCAGCACCTGCAGTGACCCTGTGCTGAGAACTGCCAACTCTGCAGGCAGGGAGGATGTTCAGCACCCTCTGGTTCCTGGCCCTGGAACACCAGCAGGCAAAGATCCCCCGGGACCCTGCAGGAACCACCGTCCCTCCCGCTCGGGATCGGGGGCATTAGACCCCCGGGGTCTCACCCTGCTGCAGCCGAGCAGGAGACATTCCGGGGCTGTTCTGTCTGGCCCTGGGGTGGGCAGACACGCTCGGATGGCAGGGGCTGGAAGGAGCCGGAAGGCAGGTGGGCCGGAGGGACCCACCGAGCTTCATTAGGCAGCTGAAGGCGCTTGTTAAGGGAAAGCTGAGCCGGCGTCGGGGGCCGGCAGAGCCCCCCGGGACCGGGTCGCATTCTCCGGGCAACCCGATCCCGGCGGCAGCGGCCCCGCAGCCTCATTACTGCAGCTTCTGTGGCGGCTTCGGTTACTGCCTGGCCGCTCTCGTCTCCTGCTGCCTTTTAATTTCCCTGACATCCCCCGCGAGCGCAGCGCGGGGGGAGCCTGTTGCCACCCCCACCCACCTCCTCCCTGCTCCCCAACAGCCTCCAGCCCCCTCTGCCCCCTGGGACCCCCATCCTGGGATAAACCCAGGTGACCCCGGGCACGAGCCCCGGGACGTGGGAGGAGGCGGATGGACAGATGGCAGTGAAGGGGAGCTGCCCTGCTCCTCTCCAAGGAGCCTTGGGGGTGCAGCCCCCTCACCCCCTTCCCCAGCCCTGCCGGGGGGAGGAAAGACTGTTCCTGCTTCTCCCGCCAGCCTGTTCCCAGCTGGCACATTTGGCAGGGAGGCGGCACCGGCTGCCTCTCCGAAGGCGTTTTGGGGTGTTTGTTCCTGCAAAAGCTGTGGCTCAGCCCCAAAACCCTCCTGCGGCCCCTTCCCGGGCCGGGGGTGACATAGCAGCAGGGCAGCAGTGAAGGGGGCACGTGGCTTTGTGCCCTCCCGTGCAGGAGGGACAAAGACCCCCGGGGCAGCAGGACCAGGACCCCGGGGATGTCCCCAAAGAGCCTCCTCGCAGCGCGACCGGGGGGATGGAGCCCGGTTTGACCGTAACGGAGCCCCCCCTCCCGCGGCTGTGACACCCGCCCCCCGGGCCGTGCCCCGGCCCGCAGCCCCCGCAGTGGGGCGGCCCCGGGGGCGCGCTGGGCGAGGGTCTGTGCCCGGCGGGTCCCTCGGGGGCTGGCGGCAGTGCGGCCCCCCGGGGGGGGGGGGGGGGGGCGGGGGGGGGCCCCCCCCCCCCCCCCCCCCCCCCCGGATGGTTTTCGCAGCAGCGGCTCCATCCCGGTTGCCATGGCAACGGGCGGCTCGGGCAGGCGCGTGCCCGCGGCCGTGCGCGCCGCCGCTGCCCGGCGGGAGCGGAGCGAGCGGAGCGGAGCGAGCGGAGCCCCGGCCCCGGCCCCGGGCCCCCCGGCCCCCCGGCCCCGCCAGGTGAGCGCGGCCCCCGCGGGGGCAGCCGGGTCCCCTCCGGCGGCGGGTGCGGAGTGCCCGGTCCCTTGCGGGGATGCGGTGCGGGATGCCCGCTTCTCTGCGGGGGATGAGGGGAGAGCGAGGGGGTACTGGGCAAGGAGCAGGCAGTATGGCGTGGGTTTGCACCCCCCGGCAGGACACGGTGTCCCCTGATCCCTTCTGCAAGCCGGGGAGGTTGGGGGGGGACGTGACCTTCACCCCTCCATGTGCCCGATGGGGTGCTGGGGTAAGGGACACCCCTTCTGCAATGCTGCTGCACTCCTGGGCTCGTGCCTCAGTTTCCCCAGCTGCAAATAATGGGGGGGGACTTGTGCTTTCCCTGCCATCGCTGCCCACCTCACCCCATCACTGAACCCCCTCCTTCCAGCGTTGTCACCCCAGCTTCCCCCTTGTTGCCCCTCCTGCTTTCCCTGTCCCCTCTGGCTCCAAGTCTCCTTCCCCACCACAGACAGCTGAATTCCCGCTGTCCCTCCACCTTTCCTGCTCCCGGCAACCCCATTTGCCTTCTGTCAGCACCAGCCCCAGATCCATCCCACCAAAGCTCCGGGGACGGGACCCCCGTGCCCGTGTGTGACGCTCCACTCCCCCCTCCCTGGTACAGGAGCAGGGGAATGGCACCGCTGTATCCTCCACCACCCTTGTTTGCCGCTTCTGGGTTTAATTGCAAACCTCATCTTTGGATTTCTGCCTAGACCCGGCTCTTGGGACTGCACAAATCCCTGCTCGGTGTCCGAGCAGCCTTGTTTACCTCAGGATGAGCCAGGCTGCAGAACCGGGAGGCCAGTGGAGCACCCGAGCTGAGGCTGAGCCTCATCTCCCTTCCCCGGGCCTGAGCACATGCAGGGGGTTGGCAGTCCTGCTGCTGCCCCTCCCGGGATGCCCATCCACATTCCCCATCTGCATTCCCGGCACATCCGCTGTCCCCGAGCCCGCAGGCTCCCCTGGAGAGAGACACTTGCGTTATCTGCAAATGCCGAGCGTGCTTCCAGAAATCATTGCACAAGGCTCCTAAAATCCCTACCAGACTGGTGTGTGCCCTGAGTGGGGCGGCTTTGAGGAGTGCAGGGAGAGGGGAAGGTCTCTTCAGAGCCCACACGAGCTGTGAAGCCGATCCCTGCCATGGCTTGGAGTGTCCCTGGCTGCTGCAGCCTGGCAGCACCCAGCCCCCGGCAGCCTCCCTTCTGTGCACGGGACACGTGGCTCCTGGTGCTGCTCTGGATCACTGAACCTCCTTGGCAAATGCTCTGCTTTTGGGGAGCCCACAAGCCCTGACCCAGCAGCGTCCAGCAGGTCCCCAGATCCCCCAGTGCAAACCAGGAGGCTGCCGCGGGCACGTTCTGCCTCTGGCACATTCATTGCAGAAGTGGCTCACGGAAGTTTCCCATTGTTACCTGTGTGCCCCCTCCAGGGCCCTGCTGCCCTTGCAGCCACCTCGTGCACTGCTCAAGCACCAGGTCCCAGCCAGCCCCATGGCACTGCTCTGGCTGAAATCCCATGGGGATGCACCCGCAGTGCTGGGAACACCCGTCCCTTCCCTCCGGACAGGATTTGGCTGTTTGCCCCAGGATGCAGGAGGAACCCTGCCATGAGCCTGCTGCCATGGACACAGTGCCCAGGAAGGACCCAGCTCACCTCCCACCTGGCCTTGGGCTCAGTTTGATACTGAAGGAGCAGGACGGGGGTTCGGGCTGCTCAGCCCTGAGCCCTGGGCTCTGCTGGTGTGGAGCTGCCAGCGTGAATCAGCAGCACCCACTGCTCAACCATCTCCTCGCAGGGTCCACGTCGGCTCCAGAGGGGGACACGGTTCAGCCACGGCCAAACCCCTCAGCAGCCCCTCACTCCTGGGCTCCAACCCTCACCACCCCTGGGAGCATTTCCCTGCCGCAGCCCCACGGGATCCACGGCCCGGCCCTGTGCCCGTGGGAATCCCGCAGCCACCCGGGCCAGAGCTGAGCAGCAAACCAGGCACAGCTCCTGCAGCTGCAAAGCCTCGTGCGATGCACGTCGGCGTCACCAGCTCTGCCCGGGGACCTGCCACCCTCACGGGGGCACCTCGGCCCCTGTGTGGCCGTGGCGGGAGCAGCGCATGGGCTGCGGGGCCGGTGGGGGCTGCGGGGCCGGGCCGGGGGCTCCAGGGCTGGGGCAGCAGTGGGGCAGCCCCGGAGCACGGTGGGAGCTGCTGCTGCCGGGCTCCCCTGGGCTCCCTCGGCTGTTTCTAGTCCTGTTGTCTTTGCCACGAGTGGTTTCATGTGGCCATAGAAGTGGTGCCTGGCAGTGGCATTTGGTGCCGTAGCCCCCAACAGACCCTCGAGCAGCTCCGTGCCAAGACAAGAGAGCAAATGACCTTTCCTGCGGCCAAAAGCCCAAAGCCCAGCCCTCGGGTTCCCACAGACCAGCGCAGCTCCCAGCCTGGCCTCCCAGCCTGGCTGCCTCCTGCCCTGGATGCTCTCAGCAAGTCACTCACCCACTGCCCTCCCAGCAACGGGGCTCACCCCTGGCGTGAACCTGCTGCCTGGGGACAGGATGGGAGCAGGGTGGGGACACCGTCTCACTCTGTGCTCTGCTCCCCTCCTTGCAGGGCATCCACCACCACCCTGCCTTGGCCAGGGGCTCTGTGCAGCAGAGGAGGCTCTGCAGCCCCTCCTGCCCCACTGGGCTCAGCAAACGTGCCCGGAGGCAGGATGCCTCCCACACCTGGAGAGAGCAACCTGGGGACAGGGGACAGCAGGACTGGACTGTCCCACCTGCCTGGGGACAGGGCTCTACCAGCCGGGGCTGTGGCCGCAGGGGCACGGGCAGCTGCCCATGCCCTGCCTGCAGTGTCGGCAGCACCAGCCTCTGCATTGCAGCAGCTTCCTGCCTGCACAGGGTCAGCGGCCACGTCTCAGCCCCCACGGAGGGCAGAGACCCCCCTGCAGCTCTGGGGCAGCAGGAGCTGCCTGGTAGGCGAGATGAGTTGTGCCAGTGCTCAGTGCTGACAGGAGGGACGAGCGGGGAGGTGGCTGCTGCAGGAGAAGCCCAAGGGCACCCGGGGCAGGAGCCGGGACAGACTCTGCTGTGACTTGATGCCAAACGCTCCGTGGCTTCTCCCCAGCAGCTCTGTGGGGACGCGGGGCTGCAGTGGAGCCCCCGGGCCGAGGGTGCCCAGGCGGCAGCGCGTGGCTGGGGCTGGCAGCTCTCCATGCCACGGCTCAGCCGCCGGCTCTGCAGGCGCCAGGCATCACCGCCAGCCGCCCTGATGTGAGGTGATGGGCTGCGCCAGCAGGGCCAGGGGGCTGGCAGGGGGCTGGCAGGGGGCTGGCAGGGGGCTGGCGGGGGGCTGGCACGTGCTTCACAGGCCCAGCATGGTGGGGGCACAGGCACGTGCGTGGGTGCACGAGGATGGTCGTGCGTGGGGGAGAGTGGCAACGAGGAGGCAGCGTTAGCTGGGAAGTGATGCAGAGCCAAAAATAACCCCCTGGCTGCGGCTCGGACCAGGTAGTGGCTCAGAGGGGGAGCTGCGGCAGCCACGTCCGCAGTGCCCCGTGGCATCGGGGGCCGGGGGGCAGCGGGGCCACACGTGTGCCCCTGGGTCCCGGGGTACCCCCAGCCATGGGGTGCTCCAGCCCTGGGGTCCCATCCCGGCCCCGGGCAAGTGGGTCTGTCGTGCTGAGCCTGCCCTTGCTGTGCCAGCACGGCCTCTGCAGCAAAACCCCGAGCCAGAGAGCAGGAGCACAGGCAGAGCCCCAGTGCTGGGCACTGCCCCGTGCCCAGGGCCTGCGGGGGGGACGGCACACACAGCACCCTGCAGGGTCCCTGTGCCACCGGTGCTCTGCCACCACTGCTGGGGCAGCCCATGGGGGCTGGGGTGGGGAGGACAGTGACGGTGCCATGGGTGCCAGGCAGGAGTGGTGGCGGCTCTGTGGGTGCCAGGCAGGAGCAGTGACAGTGCCATAGGTGCCAGGCAGGCACGGTGGCAGTGCCGTGGGTGCCAGGCAGGTGTGGGTGCCGTGAGCTGCCGGCTGCGGGGGGACGCTGCAGCCCCCCATCCATCTGCATCTCGGCGGCTGAGCGGGGACAGTCACGCGTTTATTTTTAACTGTCTGGGGAGGGCGGCGGGGATTGGTGCCTCCCTGGTTATATCACTAAATCCCTGCCAGGCCCTGTTAGTTCCAGCACAGCGAGCCCTGTGCTGCGCTCCAGTAACTGTTTCGGGCCCCCATCCTCCTGGGCCCGTGCCCTGTCCCAGCCCGAGGGTGCCTTGGGGCCAGCTGTGCGCACAGCTGGACACCCCCCACTGCCCCCCAGCACTGCCCTCCCACCCCATCGCCCTCTGGCTGCTGTGGGGAGGGGCACAGGCAGCCGGGCCCCCCTCTGCCCACTCTGCTGCCCCAGGGAAGGGATGGTGTGTGGGGATCTCGGACACATCCTCCTCCCGCGGGCCTTTTGGGGATGGGGCAGAGGGAAATTTGGGCTGTTCGTGGCCACTTTGTTCCCATTCCAGTGGCAGATGCCATGCAGGACAGACTCAGTGCTTTCCTGTGGGAGCACTGTCCGAATCTGGGTCAGGATGGGGATGATGAGGATGCTCGTGGCCACCCCATGCGATGCCACCCCCAGCCCCAGCCCCTCCCAGCTCTTGGCAGAGCTGCAAAGGGTTAAGCTGTGCAGCCGGGCCACGTGATGCTCCGGGGATGCCGTTTTTCTGAAGATCAGGACGGATTAGGTTGGAATATCAGACGAGAATTCCTTGGGTGGCACATCCCCCTGGCCCTGCCACAGCCCCTCGCCCGGCGGCTCCCGGGGCCGCGGTGCTGAGCCAGGCCCGGGCTGGTGAGCACCCACCCTGCTGCTCCCCGTGATTCCCTGCGGGCACAGCCAGCTCCAGGGGGTTTGGATGGCACCAAGTGGGTGGTGGGCACTGGAGGAGTCCGTGGGTCCAGAGCTGGAGTGGGCACCGTCCCCATGCCCGTCCCCTGCAGCTGGATGCTTGTCTGGCTCTGCAACTGGCAGGAAGGATGGGGGTCCCCTGCTCATCCCCATGACTCCCC
The DNA here is from genome assembly GCF_003984885.1 of Neopelma chrysocephalum. Lineage (NCBI taxonomy): Eukaryota > Metazoa > Chordata > Aves > Passeriformes > Pipridae > Neopelma > Neopelma chrysocephalum. The sequence continues at coordinate 3,958,210 of NW_020897763.1, forward strand.
TCTCCTCTCCCCTCAGTGCATGAGGCTGGTGTTTGCCCAGGAGCCACCCAGTGCCCGCTCTGACGCCCAAGACAACACCAGGAGCCATGTCGGGTTCCTACGACGAGTCGGCAGCGGCCGCGGAGGAAACAACCGACAGCTTTTGGGAGGTGAGTCCTGGCCATCCTCTCCTCCCATGGAGCCCTGACACCGCTGTGGCTGCACCCCAGGTTCCCCGGGGCTGGGGGGGACAGGGATGCCCTCCCCTCCCTGCCTGAGAGCATCCCTGCTCTGCCAGAGGTCTCAACCTCGGCCGTCCCCAACAGGCACAAAGCGACAAAGGGGGCTGGAAGGAGTTGGGTTTGAGCAGCCCCAAACCAAAGCACCCTCCCTGCACCCCCAAAACTGCCTGGTGCTTCCTCCGTCCCCGGGCCAGGCCAGCTGGGCTGAGCCAGGGAGCCCGGCCACAGCTCCCACAGCTGCCTGTCCCCCCCTTTCCCAGGTGGGCAACTACAAGCGCACGGTGAAGCGCATCGACGACGGGCACCGGCTCTGCAACGACCTCATGAACTGTGTGCACGAGCGGGCCAAGATCGAGAAGTCCTACGCCCAGCAGCTCACTGACTGGTCCAAGAGGTGGAGGCAGCTCATCGAGAAAGGTACCGTGGCTCCCCCAGGGAGAAGGTCCCTCCAGGACACCCGGGTGCCCGTGCACCATCCCAGCTGCCCCTGGCAGGGGTGGAGGGGTGAGGGCTGTGGAGTGACCCCCAGTGTCCCCTCGGCCCCCAGGTCCCCAGTATGGCAGCCTGGAGAAGGCCTGGGCAGCCATCATGACGGAGGCAGACAAGGTGAGTGAGCTGCACCAGGAGGTGAAGAACAGCCTGCTCAACGACGACTTCGAGAAGGTCAAGAACTGGCAGAAGGACGCCTACCACAAGCAGATCATGGGGGGCTTCAAGGAAGCCAAGGAGGCTGAGGATGGCTTCCGGAAAGCCCAGAAGCCCTGGGCCAAGAAGCTCAAGGAGGTGAGAGAAGCACAGAGTGTCCTGGGGCATCCCTGCATCTCCCAGCTCCGGCTCTGGGTGCCTGGTCCAGGCTGGGAGATGCAGGTGGCACCTCCGTGCAGGCAGAGGGAGGGACAGGGGGCTGTGACCGCTTCTCTGATGTCCCTTCCCTCTCCTCCCCACAGCTGGAGACAGCCAAGAAAGCCTATCACCTGGCATGCAAGGAGGAGAAGCTGGCCATGACCCGGGAAGCCAACAGCAAGGCGGATCAGTCCAACACCCCAGAGCAGCAGAAGAAGCTCCAGGACAAAGTGGAAAAGTGCAAGCAAGACGTGCAAAAGGTGCGAGCCATTGCCCTGCACAGGGCTCACGAGGCATCAAGCAGAGGATACCAGTGGAAAGGGCCACCACACCCCTTTGCCCACCATCCATTCCCATTTTCCCATCCCTGTGCTCCTGTAGAAGGGTGAGGACTTGCACGCAGTCCCCAGGGGAGTCTGAGCAGGACAGGGATTTATCCCTCTTACTGGGGCAAAATCTCTCCAGCAACAAGGCTGATTCTACCCACAGAGGCTCTTGGGTCAGTCTGGGCTCCCCAGCCTGGTGACCCCTAAACAGATCTCTCAGCATCCAGAAATGACCTCTGGGGTGCTCAAGGTACAAATGAGGTCCCTCCTACACCTTTGCAGACCCAGGAGAAGTACGAGAAGGTGCTGGACGAGCTGAACAAGTGCACCCCGCAGTACATCGAGAGCATGGAGCAGGTCTTCGAGCAGTGCCAGCAGTTTGAGGAGAAGAGACTCAACTTCCTCAAGGAAATGCTCCTGGACATCAAGAGGCACCTGAACCTGGCCGAGAGCAGCAGGTAGGGAGGGGGTTTCTGGCCAACACAATGGTCACCAAAAGGTACCGGAGTGACTGGAGGCTGTGTGGGAGCCTCGTGCCTCCCAGTGCCCTGGAGGAGGTGACACAGCCCCAGCTCCCACAGCCCCCTGACCCCGTCTCTCCCCGCAGCTACGCCAACGTGTACCGGGAGCTGGAGCAGACCATCCGCACCTCGGACGCGCAGGAGGATCTGCGGTGGTTCCGCAGCACCAGCGGCCCCGGGATGCCCATGAACTGGCCCCAGTTTGAGGTGAGGCTGGGCACCCCGGCTGGGCACCCCAGCTGGGCACCCCGGCTGGGCGCTGGCGGCCCTGGGGGCCGGGTGAGTGCTCAGGGGGCGGCTGCTTTGTGGTTGCAGGAGTGGAACCCGGACCTGACGCACACGATAACACGGAAGGAGAAGCAGAAGAAGGGCGAGGGGGTGACCCTGACCAACGCCAGCAGCGCCAGCGAGTCGGGGGCTCTGGCGGGCGAGCGTGGGAGGTGAGGGCAGCGCGGGGAGGAGGTGCCCTGGGACGGGCACAGCATTGCCCATGCTGGCATTGCCGGCGTCGGGGGGTGCGGGGTGTCCTCGGTGACAGACACCTCCTCCCCCTCCTCCCTCACCCAGCGTGAGCAGCCACGACCGCGGGCAGACCTACAGCGCCGAGTGGTCCGACGACGAGGGCAGCAACTCCTTCAACACCAGCGAGGCCAACGGCGGCACCAACCCCTTCGACGAGGAGGGGAAGGGCGTGAGGGTGCGGGCTCTGTACGACTACGACGGGCAGGAGCAGGACGAGCTCAGCTTCAAAGCAGGTGCGCTCGCTCCACCGTCTGCTGGAGCTGTGGGTCCCCCACGTTTCGGTGTGAAATCCCTCTAATAATTCCTGAGTTAGCCCGGCCCTTCAAAAAGTTGATCTGTCAGAAAGGAAAAAGCAGAAGCTGAGCCCAAGCGCGGGTGGGACCGGAGTGATGGTGGGACAGGGCACGTGAGGTCTCAGGTCACCCTTTGCTTTCCTACCCTACAAACCAACGTGCTCAGGATCAGTCCTAGAAACCCCCAGCAGCTCCATCCTGGGGAGAAACAGGGGGTAGGAGAATCTCCAGCACCTGCAACAAGCTCTTCCCTTCCACCTTTCTCTCCAGGTGATGAACTAACCAAACTCGGCGAGGAAGACGAGCAGGGATGGTGCAAAGGGCGCTTGGACAACGGGCAGTTAGGGCTCTACCCCGCCAACTACGTGGAGGCAATCTAAGTCTTGTGGTGTGCTCCTCGTCACCATCAGCAGATAAATCCACCCTCCGTTGTCTCCATCTCTCCACCAGCCAACCAGCCATTCTGCCGTCTGGTCCTCCACTCCTCATACTTAGAGATTCAGACATATTTTCCGACCAAGCTTTTATTTTTTTAAGAGTTGTCTCCGAAGAGTATTTTGCATAGTCGCTTTCTTCTAAGATTCCGTGAAGCGAAAGGTGACGTTGTCCGTCCGTCTACGTTAGTTGATTTTTTTTCCGAGCGAAAAGCCGATACCTCAAGATCTTAAAGCCCAACCAGTGAGAGCTCCTGATTGGTTGGTTTTTAAAGATACTGAAATCATGAGCCGCCTTCTGATTGGCTGGAACTGTTCTGAAATGCACGGCGCCGAAGCTCCTGGGACCAACCAAATTCATCCCAGAAAACTGAGAGGGATTGGAGTCTGACTCCGGGTTTTTTTTTGGTGTTTCCATGTTCTCCCCTGTTCATCCTCCCACCCCGAGGAAGGGGATGACTGCTCCCCTTCAGCCCCACGGCCATCCTTGAGATGCCCAGGTGAGGTGGGACCAGCCCCACCGTGGAGCTTGGTGGCATCTCCTCAGCTTCCTCCTCTTCCCAAGCTGATGCCTGGCCTGTGCTGCAGGGAGCAGCACCACCCTTCAGGAGGGCAGGTATCCAGCACACACCAGATCCAGGTGAGATGGCCCCAAAATCCAGCGCTGTCCAGAGAAGGACTCAGCACAGCCCAGTGCTGCTGGAAGCACCTTCACACCCAGCCTGGGATAGTGAGGACTGGCTTGGACATGGCTGGGGATGGTCTCCATCCACCCCCTTCCTGAAGAGAGGCAGGAGCAGATGAGGGAGGGGGGATGAGCATCATCCAGCTTTGCAGGACACCAGCAGGAGCTGCAGCCAGTGGAGGTGGAAGAAGAAGAGAAGGAGGAGGAGGAAGAGGATGAGGAGGAGGAGGAGGAGGAGGGCTTGGCACAGGCAGCAGACCCAGCCCGGGCAGAGCAGCTGCCTGGTGAAGACGGCTGAAAACAAGGCAGGCCAAGGCAGGGGAATGGCCAGAGGCTTTGCACTTTGCTCGTCCCCGAGGGGCTCTGCCCCCCTCCCCTGGGCTCTGCCATGGGCTGCAGTGTGGGCACCAGCCCCACAGTCCCCACAGGCGCTGCCCCCAGCTCGGCCACCCCACCCCTCTGCCTCGGGTGCATTTGTCACCCCGAGCTCTTCCCTACAGATCACCTCTCATTTTTTTCCATACCATCACCCTTAGCAGCATCGATGCCATCGGCTTCCTGCACGCTCCTCCCGCTCCTGTCCCGCCCCCTCCTTTGGTTCGTGAATTTTTTGGCCCCAGGGATCCAGTGTTCTCGTGGAAGCACCGTGTGCTGGGCATGGTGGGCGGGAGCCGCCCCGGCCCCTGCCAGGTACCAGAAAAAAAACACAAAGTCAGAAAAGACCCAACCGACCACCTGTCTCAGCAATGCACCCCGGTTTTTGTACATCGATTGTGTAATTTAAGAAGTATATATATAATATATATATATATCGTGATTGTATTTCAGTGGATACAACAACAAAAAGCAGCAAGAGAAAATAACCGAGCTCTGTCCGCGTCCTTGGCTCTGGGGTCTCCTTTGCCGCCGCGTGCCCCCCGTGGGGGAGGCTGGGGGGTTACAGACCCCCTGCAGCCCAGAGAGCACAGCCACTGCACCCCCAGGTAGTGACTCCCCCCCAAGGCTCTGGGCTGCAGAGGGGTGGGGGGCTCGGATGCATCGCTGGGGTCCTTGGGGGCTTTGGGAGGGGGGAAGAGCCGCCGCCTTTGGGGACTCCTGTGCCCCTCCCAGACAAAGCCTTGGGAAGCCCCTGGGGGGGCTCGTTGGGTTTTGGGGCCATTCCCAGCACCAGCTCTGACCCAGCACTCCCCCGAGGCTGGGAAAGCCCTGGCACAGCAAGTTGATGCCACCACCTGCCCTCCCCCAGCCTGGCAGAGGACCTGGAGAGGGACACGAGATCTGGGGCACCCTCAGATCTGGGGCACCGGCACCCCCAGCCCGCCCTCCTGGTGCCCCTGCACTGGCTGCAGGGGTGTCGGTCACACACAGCAAATCACAAGACACGTTTTGCTTTTTTTTTCCCCCCATTATTTGTTTTTTCATCCCCTTTTCCAGAGGCCAAGGCAGTTTTCCTCCTTCCCCTGCTCCTCCCCTCCCTCCGGCTGCCCTCAGTCCCTCCAGCCGGGATGGGGAGCAGGACTCACACCCACGGAGCAGGTGGAACAGAGGGAGAGACAGGAGCCGGCACAGGCAGCTCTTTTAAGGTAAAAACAAAATACCAAGAACCAGGTGTTTTTCCTCTTGCGTTCCCACAAAGCATCCCCGGGAGCACGGGCCACCCCTCGGCATCTGAACCTAAACCACAACTCGCCGCCAGCCAAAACCAAAAAGTAAATAAACAAATAAAAAAACCTATAATATAAAAGATCAACATCTCCAGGTAACTCTGGCTGTGGTGCAAGGCACGGGTGAAGCAATCCCCAGCTCTCTGTCCCAGTCCAGCCTCAGCGGGTCACAATCCAGATTTACTGTCCAGAGGGAAACAGCAAACTGCCATCTCCCTTTCCACAAACTACAGAATCAGGCAGTCCAGATAAAATCCAAATCAAGGGAAAAGCCCTGTGCCAGGGCACAGGACCTGGGATCTTAGGAGGGCTCTGGTGCCCAAAGGTGGAGGACCCAGCTCAGGGGACCCCCCCTGTGCACAGCCCCACTCCCGCATTTACAGCTGGTCCTTGAAAAACTCCCGTTTTCAGCCCCGAATCCCTGCAGAGGGGAGAAGCCAAGTGTGTCCTGGAGTGGAAAGCGAAGGGGGTGCACCTGTCCCGAGGGGGTGCCCAGGGTCTCCAGGGGCACAGCTCCCATGGCAGGCGGTGCCAGGCTGCTCCTGCCTGGATCGGGTCTGGCCAGCGGCCCCACCACGGGCAGGGGCAGGTGGTCCTGTCCCTGAGGGTGCCCTGTCCCTGCGGGTTCCATTGTCCCAGCTCATGCCCAGGCTTTGTCCTCCCCGAACAATGGCTGGGGCGAAGCCACCCGCGAGCAGCTCCCGGGGGGAGGAGAGGAGGGGGGACAAGCCCGGCTGCCGCGCCCACCCTGCCCGTGGGATCGCCCGGGGGAGATGAGGGCTCTGCACAGCCCTTGCCCCGCACCAGGGCGGGGGGGGTGGTCCCTCAGCTGGGGAGTGGGGGGTCTCTGGGTCCGTGTCCGGCAGATCCTGGGGGCGGGGGAGCCTCTCGCACCCCGGCTGAGGTCCCTCGGTGCTGGCGGAGGGTTTCCGTGGCTGGGGGGCAGAGGGAGGTGCCCTGTCCCTGCCGGGGCTCAGCCGTCCCGCTCACACCGGGTGCACGAACTGGTAGACGAGGCGCTGGGAGATGTCGGGCTTGCGGATGATCCCTTTCTTGTAGTACTGCCGGATGGAGCGGCTCAGCTTGTCGTAGTTCATGGCCGGGCGGTTCTTGCGGATGCCCCACAGCCGGGCCACCTGCGCCGAGTCCTCGATCTTGAAGATGCCTGGGAGGGGAGCGGGGCACGGGGGGTTGGTTGCAGCTCCCTGCCCGCTCCCCACCCCCCCGGTGCCCACCCCGGGGCCTCCAGAGCATCCCCCCCACACCTTTGTCCTTGTTGAGCCAGCGGATGAAGCGCCCGTAGTTGTGGGGTTTCAGCAGCAGCTCTTTGAGGAACTGCCAGAGGTGGATGGGTTGCCCAGCACAGGACGAATCCACCTCGCTGTCGGCCCAGCTGGAGTCACCCCCTGCCACGGGAAGGGATGGGTGAGAGGAGGGAGGGGGAGAACTCACTGCTGTGCTCCATCCCAGGGACCTGCACGAGTCATCTGGGGAACCCCAGCTCGGTGCCAGACTCAGACCAGGCGCTGGGTCTGGAAGCTTCATTTTCTCCTCTTCATCTTGGAGCAGGAAGAACAGCTCAGTCCTGCCCTCGTACAGCCTGAAGGGCTGCAGGGGATGTGGGCTGGGGCCAGCGAGGGTCTTGTGGCCATTCCCCCTTTGCTGCACTTTGCAGAGAGCCCTGGGGCTGCTCTGGGGCAGATCTGTGTAACCACACAGATCTCACAGCAACAGCCACTCCAGTGAGCCAGATAATTGCAATTAAGCAGGGAGAGACCCCCTCAAAGTACCCCAGACCTGCCTGAGGCAGGAGCAGGGCCAGTGGAGCTGAGCCCACACAGAACTCACCGCAGTATCTTACATCTCCAGGGGCAGCCTTCTCTTTCATCCAGGCGGCTGGAAGGGAGGAGTGGGGGGGTCAGGAGGGCACCTCCTGCTGCACACCCTGCATTGCCCACCCTCCCCAGCTCCCTCCCAGTCCCTGGCACCCACCAGACTTCCAGATGTCGAGGTGGGCGTGCAGGATGTCCCCACAGGCAGGCGAGCGCTGGCAGAACTGCTCCTCAGACATGGCACACAGGTCCTTCCCCGACAGCTCCTGGAAGGACTTCCCGATCTGCGGCAGCCGGTACTGGTGCTCCGTCCACAGGATCCACTTCTGCACGTTCCCGGGGCTCCAGTCTGTGGGGTCTGGAGGTGTGGGGTGAGCAGAGCCAGCCGGTTCCCCCCATGGGAACCGCAGCCTCCTTCCCTGGGGAGCAGCCGCGCTCCCCCAGCCCCCAAAGTGCAGCTTTGGCTCCCCCCCCAGCACATCCCCCCGCCCGGGGCACCCACCTGCGGCGATGTTGAGGAGCTTGCAGGCCGTCTCGATGTCCTTGAGCACCTCTCCCACCACCATGCTCTGCACCTGCTCCAGCGAGTGCTCCTCCAGGGGCAGGCTGCCCTGCAGGTCCCCGTCGGGCCCCAGTCCCAGGCCCTGGCTGTCGATGATGGGACATTGCTCCGGCTCCTTCCGCGCCTCCTCCCGCCCGCCCTGGGCGCCGCTGGGGGACGGTTCCCCCACGCCCTTGGTGGCCCAGGCCACGTCCTCGGGGTAGAGCATGTCGAAGTAGTGCAGGCAGAAGGCGGGCAGGGGCTGCTCGGGGGTGCCGGGGGGGCTGGGGCTCTCGGGGCAGCCCCAGCTCCGGGCTCCGGGGTCCCGGGGCGGCGGCAGCGGCGCAGGGTCCGGCCAGGCCAGGCGGCCGGGGGGCAGAGCGGTCAGCCCAGGGCTGGCACTGCCCATCCCTCCGCTCAGCACCGGCTCCAAACCTGCTTGGAGAGGAGAGAGGAGCAGAGCTCAGCCCGGCGCTGCTCCTGCCCTCCCGCCCAGCAGCCGGGCACAAAGGGAGGAACTAAGCCTGTTAGAGACCAAAAAACCTCCAAATTCGCCCCCCGGCGCCCTGCAAGCCTCGGGATGAGTGAGGGCTCGGGGTCAGCCATGGCTGGGGGGGCTGTCCTCGGCTGGGGGGACCAGCAGCAGCAGCTGGCAGGGAGAAGGAGCCCAGCAGGATCTGACCCCCTGGGTGTTTAGGGTCCCCATGGATTGCACATCAGGCTGGCAGCAGCTCAGTTCCAGCTGGAGCTGAGGCCCTGGCAGGAGGCAGCAGGGGACTGAGGGGGCTCCTGACACCTGTGCAGGGCAGCCCTGGGGTGACAGGGGATGTTTGAGCCACACGGACACGTTCCTGTGCATGGCAAACCTCTCCTGCTGCTGCCACCTGAGGGTGCCCCAGCACAGCAGCCCCCAGCCCCCAGATCTCCCCGGTGAGCCCCAGTCCAGCACCGCAGCACCGGGCCCTTGGTCACCAATGCCAGCTCCTGGATGAGAACTTTGCTTGCAAGAAAGGGTAATTGCAATTACCCTCACTCTCCTGCAAGAAAAACTGCCCAAAATCAGCCTGTCCCCATCTGTCTCTGTATGCAGGGAGTCCTGGAGACCATGGAGAAGAGGATGAACCTGCTGAATTTCCATGGCAACACCAGGGAATGGCTCCATCCGTGGATAAACCTCCCCAAGAGCCATCCTGAGGCTTCAGGAAGGGGAAGCCCTTGCCAGGGAGAAGCTGGTGATGGGCATGGCCAGGCCACTGCCCAGCTCCTCTGCCTCCAGCATTGCATTTTACAAGAAGAAAAGGAAGAACCATCCAAAATTGGTGGTTTAAAAGCAGAAAAACGAGCTTTAACAACAGAGCTGACACTGGGAAAGGAGCATGACAAGCCCCCCTAAGGAAACCAGGCAGCCCTGAAGGAGAACAGGGGGCATTGGCCAGGGAAAGGGGGGGTCCTGTTTGCTCCAAACCCCAGCGAGGGGGAAACGCCCATCACTTCACCCTTGGAAAAGCCTGGAGAGCTCAAAAAAACACACAGAGGAACCACGGACACCTAAACAGCCCCACGGCTCCTGAGCCCACAGGGAGCTGGGGAGGGGTTATGGGTGAAGAGCTGGAGCCCCTGTCCCTGAACGGTTTCCGTGGCACCACAGAGAGGAGGAGGAGGGAGAAGGGGTGCCCAGATCACTGAGCTGCCCCCACCACCCAAACAGTTTCCCTGAGAGATGGCACTGACTTCCAAAGCTCTCCTTGATTTGGTTGGGATTAAAAGAAGAGCCGTAGGAGATCAGCCCTAAATCCAGCCCCACGCTGCTCCTGGCACAAAAGGGAAGTGGTAACAGCTTGTGCAGCTGCCATGGGGATGTCTGGGGAGGGGATGGGGGTCTCCAACACCTCCAATGCTCTGAGGTCCTGGTGCATCCTCCACAGCTGTAAACCGGACACAGGGAAGAGCGGGGCTGGGGACCTGTACATGGACAGACAGCCCCAGCCCCATCCTGTTCCTCTCCTCCCATCTGGGACCAGAGGGACCCAAACCCTGGGAAGTGTCCCCAAAAGCCCGTGCTGTGCCCCACCAAGGGCACTGTACTCTCAGGGCGGGGGCCACTGTTTGACTTTCTCCTGCTCTGGCAGCCGGGATGGGTGGGACCTGTTTGTGCCCAGAAGCTGCTTTGGGTGCCTGTTTCCCTCTCCTCTTCTCTCCCTTTCTGCATTTCCCCTGGAAAAGAAGAGCTGGAGGGGCAGCCCCAAGTGCACTGACCCTCATGGGACTCCCAAACCCTTCCCACTCCCTGCCCGAGCTGGACGAGGCTGCTCTGGTTGTTACATCAGCCCTGGCAGAGGTTCCCTGGCTGCTGACGGGCTGAGTGTGGCCCCAGATCCACAGGATGGGATGGGGCAGCAGGGCTGGGATGGGGCAGCAGGGCTGGGATGGGGCAGCAGGGCTGGGATGGGGCTCCTGAGCTCTCCAGGGCACAAGGCCAGTGTGAGCCCGGGGCTGTGGGTGGTGCTGGGTCACAGCTCAGCTCTGCAGCTCTGCAGGGACCCGACCCCACATGGACCTCACAGCCAAGGGGGATGGGGATGGGGCCAAGGACCCCCCGTGTCACCCCGAACTCTCCTGGCAAACACAACCCCCGTGGCTCAGGGCCCAGCAGTGGTGCAGGGCTGGGATCAGCCCTTGGGAGCGAGAAAAAAATAAATATCAGAAATTCACCCACCCCCCACCCTGGAACAATGGGCCCGTTAATTAAACCCAACCCGCGGTGGAACAGGTTGTGCCGGAGCTCGGGAAGCCCCGTGAGCCCACGGAGGTTGGCCCAGGGTACGAGGAGGTGCTGCCTGTGGCACCCGGGATGTCTCCCAAACCCCCAGGCACTTCCCAAAGCCCTTCCCAGGCAGCAGGGGTGGGGGCCAGGGCTGGGGTCCAGAGTCACCTCCAGCCCCAGGCTGAGGCTGGGGACAGGGACAGGGACAGGGACAGGGACATGCTGTGCTGGGACAGGAGGAACCAGGGACATGTGGCACCCAGAGCTGTCCCAGACTGCCCGGAGCAGCCTGGATTAAGCAGGCAAAGGGACCTGGGGTCCCTGCACGAGCCAGAGCTGCAGCAGGGACCCAGATGAGTGCTCAGAGGCTGCTGATAATTTGGGGTCCTGTCAGAATGTCCCATCCACCCTGTGAGCCCCACAGTGCCAGCCGTGCCACGTCCCTCCTGGCTGCCAAACCCTGTGCCACGCACCCCTCTTATCTCTGGGTGGAGGGAGGAGGATTGGCCAAAACCTCCCCACAGCCAGGGCAGGGACTGGGAAGGGCACTGGGGGACTGGGAAGGTGACAGCCTGGGGACTGAGCTCTGGTAGCTGTGTGGTCACAGGGTTGGGAGCAGGGCAAGCCCTGGGCCCACCTCAACGTACAGCCAGGAGGGATGCAGCCCATCCCAGGGGTCCTGGACCCTTAGCTCCCCACCAGCCTCCTCCAACACCACCAAGGTCCCCCAGCTCCTCCTGCCATTACCTGCATGGCTGCTGGCACGGGGACCAGGTGTCCCCACGGGTCCCCACAGCCCGGGTCAGGCCGCCCTCTCCATCGGCACGGGGAGGCAAACAGCAGCGGCACAACCTGCCAGTGACCTGACCAGAGCCCGGTGCTGGGTGTCCCCCAGGTGAGCAGCAGAGCTTGGTGTTCCCCATGTGGGGCCAGGGAGCCCCTATTTATAGCAGCCCCTTCCCCCCCGTGCTCCCAGCCCGCAGAATGCCCGTACTGTGGGTTCTTGGCAGCCGCGCCGCGTTTGTGTTTCACCAACCGAGCAGAACCACGAAAACCAGACCCGCAGCCAAAGGGACTTCAGGGCTGACAGAAAAACCACCCCTCAAGAGAGCAGCTGGGACACTGCAAGCCTGGAAAAGGGGTTCAGCTGCACAGAGACACCCTGGAGCTGGCGGGTCCTTGGTGGCCACCTGGGCCCTGGGCCACTCCACGAGGAGCCCCGGCTGCTGGGCAGTCACACAGCCCCAAGGACACCCTCCCTGCCAGCACAGGGGCTGCTGGGACCCTCAGGGGCCCTGCTGGTACCGGGTGGGCTTGGGGGGAGCCAGCCCAGGGAGTCCTGGCTCCCACCCTCCTTGCTTGAGCAACAGGGGGTTGCAAAGACACAAAATTAGCAAATGCCATTTAATGTTGGGTGACACCATCCCAAGAAGTGCCAGAACCCCGAGCCAAGGGACAGCCTGTCCCTGTTTAGCCTTAATGGCACCTGGAGGTGCAAGGAGCTGTGGGATGGGACACTGACATGCACCCTGTCCTCCCCACACTGGTGCTGAAAGGGCTGTGGGAGCCCCTGGAGGGGGGGAAGGTGAGTCGGGTGGGTGCTGATGGAGCCGGGGGGTCATGTCTTACCTCGAGGGTGCGCGGGCAGCTCACAATCCACATGGGTCCCGGTGCAGGGTGGGAAGAGCCATCCCCGTGGTGCTGGGTGCGGTGGCTGTGGGGGGCATGGCCCCGAGGGGGGCCCCGGCACGGTCCGGGGGGGACCAGCAGCTCCTGCCCCGCTCAGCGCCGGCCCCGCGGCGGCTGCACGGCCCGGCTGAGCCACATCGGCTCCGGGGACACCGACGGGAGGGACACGGGCACGGGGACAGGGACAGGGACAGGGACCGGCCCCGAGGGCGGCAGACGGACGGAGCCGAGCGCGGTGTGCGAGGGGGACCCGGCAGCGAATGTCACGGCTCAGCCAGAGCCTCCTTTGCCCATTATATCCAATTCCTTCCTTATTTACCTGAACAAACAAGCGGCGCTTACCTCAGCCGAGGTGTTTGAACAGCCCGGGCCGGGTTAACCCTTGGCAGGCGCCGGGCTCGGACCCGAACGGGCCCGGGGAGGGGAGCGGGGCAAACCCGGCCACCGTTAACCCCTTCCAGCCTCACCTGGACGAGACCAACGGCTCTTCTGGAGTCAGACCTGCAGCACAGAGACCTGTCAATGCCCGGGAGCCCCTGGCCAGGCCCCTGGCACAGCTCCCAGAGCAGGTGGGAGCATCCCTGAGGGATAACCCAGGAGCATCCCTGACCCAAACCCTGGGACCATCCCCTACCCAAATCTGCAGCCACCGGGGGTTTGTCACAGAGCCTGTGATCGAGAGGGCTCGGAGCCACTGGGGGTGAGGGGAGCCCCTGACACCACCAAACCCTCCTCACCCCAGGGACACAGCACTGGTCAGAGCCTGGGGTCTGTGGCTGCTGCTGCAGGTGGGACTGGCAGGGGGGCACGGCCGGAACATGCAGCACTCCGGGCCCAGGTTGTCTCCACCGGCATGAGCAGGAAAAAGCTGTTCTGAGCGAGACAGACACCCAGTTGGTATTTATGGTCTTTTTTTTAGCCCATGAAGCAGGCAGGGCAGTTCAGGCGGTTCTCCCACACACGTAGCGCTGCTAAAATCCAACTCCCCCATGCCCTAAATACCCACGTCAGACCAAACCCCACCACAGACACCCACGGGGCAGCTCAGGTCGGCCCCACGTCACCACGGCCCAGTGGCCCGTCCCCAGCCCATGGAGGGGCAGAGCTGGCAAGGCCAATAAGCCACCCTTGGGAAATGTTTGCTGGGAGGAAAATAAAACCCGGGGGGAGGCGACCCCGGCCCGGGGGCTGGGAAAGGCCTTTGCTGCTATCGGCAGCACCAGGAGTTTCTGCCTCCTTTTCAAACTCCTCAATGTTATCTTATCGTGGGGAAAGCTCCCCCCGGATCAGGGTTCCCATGTCCCAGTGGAGCTGTTTTGGTAAACACAGCCTGGAACACGTGGCGGTGGCTGGGGGGGACACGGGGAGGACCCCTGGGAGAGCGGCTGCCACCAGTCCCTGGTCAGGCTTTGCCAGGGGTTGGGCACGTGGGATGGGGATGTGGCACAGCCAGGAGGGCATTCCAGGCCCCCCAGAGTCCCCCCTCAGTGCTCCTGACTCTTGGCAGCCATAGCAGAGCCCCCCCACCCTCTTCAGAGCATCCTCTGCTTTGGGCAAGGCCCCACAGGCACCCAAACCCGCTCCTGTGTCCCACCCCACACCTCCTGAGGGCACCTGGGGCAGGAGCATCCCAGCAAAGCCCCAGGGCTGCAGCCCTCCAAGCATGGATACCTTCCCCGGAGCACGGGAATGCAGGTGTCTCAGCCAGGGAGACTGAGGAGGAGGGTGAGATCCCGTGTGAACTCCACACCAGGCTCACACAAGCCACGCTGGGAAGCCACAGCGCCCATCCCACCCTTCCTGCAGCCACTCTGTGCTGCTGCCCCATGGCCAGGCTGTGTGAGGGGCATGTTTGGGGAGCAGGTTATGGTTTGCATGGGCTCTGAGAGCTGGATTTGCTGTGACACCACCTCCAGGTCACCCTCGTTTATTGGGTTTCTTTACAACTTCTCACCAGAGCAAACACCGAACCAGAGCACCCGAGGGAGTCAGGAGGAGAGCACAACTGGGGACACTGGGCGAGACGTCACCAGGCAGAGGGGATGCACCAGCAGTCCCTGGTCCCTGCTCCGGAGCATCCCAGACCCGCCTCAGCCTGGGCTGTCTGGGAGCCTGTTGCCCGACTCACACCTGAAAGAGCTTTCCCTGCTCCTCTTATCAGCAGCACCGGGATCTTGATAAGAGTAAGAGATTAAAGAGGAAAACATTTGCTTTTCTGGGCTCAGGGAGAGCTAGGCAGCACAGCACTGCAAAACCAGGCAAAAGGCCCCAAAATGACACCTCTCCAGCTGCCTGGGGTGTCACCAGCTCTGGCCGTGCCGGGCTCTCCCCGTGCCGGGCTCTCCCCGCACCTTTCGCAATCGCAGCTCGCACAGCTCTGCTTGCACATGCAAACCAGGAAAAGGAGGGATTGCAACACCTGAGGAACAGCAAAAGAGAGAAACGGAGTCTGGCTTTTCTGCCCCGAGTGCACAGTTTTCAGTGCCTTTTCCTTGTCCTCCCTGTCAACCCATCGGCTCCGATTCCGGTGCCTTTTGCCATGGAACTTGTGAGCGCTTGGGAACGCGGCCAGAGAGGAGACATGGAGAAACTACTCATGAATCAGCCTGGAAGAATCTCTGCCCACCTGCTCACAACTAATCTCTGGCTCCATCACAAGAATAATAGATAAGCAGCCATGTCACATATAATAAAACTATTGAAGGCCCTTGATGTCACTGCACAAACCACAGAGACCACGGAGCCCGACTTGTCCCCGCACGCAGTTGTGCTTCCTGGTCCCCTGCAGTGGTGGGACTTTCTCTGCTCCAGTTCCCACACAGTGTTTGGGGACAGTGGTGGTCCCCGTGCAGAGCTGGGGTCCCTCTGAGGCCACATCCTGCACCCCATGTCTGTGCCTCAGGGTGATGCTGAATCAGGGTGAATCCCCACTCTCAGGCTGCAGGATGGGCACCCTCAGGCTTTTCTGCAGCCCAAGGAGCCCGGAAATGGTTGAAATGGTTGAAGTACCTTTAATACATCCCCCCCACCCCTTGGAAGGGACCTGGGAGGTGACAAGTGCTCTGCAACAGAGCCCAAAGTTACCCCAAGGGCAGGGAGTGCGAGTGCAGAAACCCACAGGTGTGCACAGAGGGGCTTTTCATGGTGCAATGGCCCCGTGCAGATCTACCAAGGAGCGTGTCCAGAGCTCCCAGATTGCTGGGATCGCTCCAGAGCCAAGACCACCTGCATCCCCCAGACTCCTCCTCATCCCGTCAGACATTCCCACTTCCCGGGCAGCCCCGGGGCGAGCAGGGCCACAGGGCCACTCCTCTTTATTACCCCCCCAGCTCCTCCATCTCCCAGCTGCTGCCATAAACCCTGTTTACAGGGCCCTGTGTGTGCTCGGGGCAAACAGCCACGTTATTGCTGCGGCCCCCACCCTGACAGGGGGGACAGGGCTCCCGGCCCTGCTCTGGCACTGGGTCCCCACTGCTGCACTACAGCCCTGCTCGAGTCCTGGCCACTGCCCTGACATCCCATCCCCACTGCCTGAGGCTCCTGGTGCTCCCGGGCTGCTGCAGGTGGGACTGGGGTGTCACCTGCACTCCAGGGCAGCCCTTGAGGGTGCACAGAGGGGGTGTTGCAGAAGCCAACCCTGTGCAGGGGTGCAGGGGTGGATGTCTGCTCCACACTGGTAGCATGGACACAGAGGTGCTCACCCGGCCCCATCAAAGGCTCCTTCACACCCCACGGTGACAGGAGGGGGACAGTGTTTGGCCCTGGGGTGTCACAGTCCCTTCTGCAGCCCGGCTGTGCCTGGGATGGCAGCTGAGGAAGGACAAGCCGGAGGTGGGTGAAGATGCCAGGATGATGGCAGGGCCCTCAGCCCGGCCCCTGGACCACCAGCTCTCCATCCTGGCCACCCCACCTCCCCCAGCACCCCACGGGTTGGGTTCCCAGCCGGGCCAAGCGCTGCCAGTGCAAACCCCGGGTGACGCAGGGGAGATCTCGGGAGCAGCAGATCCACCACTGTGTTTGCTGTTCCCTGCCCAAAGCCCTGCTCTTTTCTTCCTCCAGTTGCGTTAAACTCCTGCTTTTGTCTCTTGGGATTAAAAGCCTGGAAATGGCTGTGGGTCGCATGGCGGTGCCAGGAAGAGAGGGCTCAGGGCAGGCTGGGCGCGTCCCGCTCCCTGCAGGGTGAGGGAAGGTCATGGCTCCCCCCACACTGTCACCCTCACCAGAGATTGGGGTGCAGAGGAGGGAAAGCCCCTGTGTGGGGAAGGATCCTGCACTGGGCTCTTCATGTGGCTGCTGCATCAGCACCTGAACCCCAGATCACACCCAGCACGGGAGAACCCCCCAAAATACGTCCCCCAGGCACCGTATTCCTGTTTGCTCACCATCAGCCCTCATCCTGGCACACCAGGAATGGGGCAGCGGGGCCAGCCCGGCCGGGCTGTGCTGTGGGCCCGGGGCCGTTCCCAGGCACACACGGGCAGCCAGGTGAGACGGGCCGGGCCCGGTGCCAGCGGACGGGATGTTGTCTTTTCACACAGCCCCGCGCGGGGCCGAGCGGCAGCGAAAACCCTCCGCGGCTTCGGTTCCCACACTGGGCGCCACTGAGAAATGCAAATTCATTCTTCTGCTGCCGCTGGTTCTCCCCACATGCAAAACGATCCCCGGGCACAGCGGCCCCACGGAGTGCCAGCCCCGGGAGCGTGGGAGCTGCTGGGCAGGGGAGCAGCCCGGGGGGAGCGGGTGGCACGGGCAGCTCCAGCTCTCCTGGGGACACACAGCACTGGGGCAGCACGCGGTGCCCCAGGAGCAGGGCAGGCTCTTGGCAGTGGTTTACCCTCGGTTCCTGTGCTGACCAGCCCAGGAGAGCCTGCAGAAGGTTCCGCCCCAGAGGAAAGACCCTAAAAGCAACCACAAAACCCACACTCAGCCCGGTCTCAGCTCAAAGTAAGAGCTGGTGGGGCTGGAAGGCGAAGGGCTGCAGGGTGACCAGAGTCACTTCCCTCCTACTGCTCCTGACCTGCTGAGCCAGATTTGCAGCCCCAGGGGAGCAGGGAGGGGAGGGCTCCCCTGTGCCCCCCTGTACAGAGGGCAGGGACCCCACAAGGGACGAGGCAGCTTCACATCCTGCAGCATTCCATGGAGCTGTGGGTCCCCTGGGGCTGCTCAGCAGAGCCAGCCATGACTCAGCCGTGACTCACCCGGCCCCGAAGGAAACGTGTCACTCCCTGAGCATCGCCCAGCTCAGGCACCTCGGCCTGGGGGCTCAGCAAGGAGCCAGGACCTGGGGGCTCACACAGGGAAAAAATGGTGTGGGAGAGGGGCAGGACCCCAAATGAGGTCCCACATGTTCTGCCTTCCCCCACTGCACAGGCCCTGGGCAGCCTCAGAGCTTGGAGGGATTTACTTTTCCCTGACAAACACATGACCCTGGGGGCAGCTCATGGGCACCCCTGGTCTCCTCAGCCGCCCAGACACCATGAGGAGCCACCATTCCTGGAGCCTGGTCTGGGGAGGAGGAGCTGTGACAGGTACCAGGAGCTGGGCAGGGGGACACAGAGCTCCCCACAGACCTGGGTCGCAGCATCTGCCAAGGCCCCGCTGGAGGCAGGCAGCATTCCTTGTGGCATCCCTGGTTTCTCAGGGCAGGATATTAAAGCCCAAAGTCATTAATGCTCTGTGAGGGAGCAGAGAGCCAGAGCTCTGGCCCTGGTGTGGGACGTGACCCCAAATGGTTCTGTGTTCCCCCTGAAGGGCTGTCCCGGCCCCAAGCCCAGCTCTTCCCATCCCAGCTCTCCCCATCCTGGCTTTCCTCATCCTGGGGCTGGCTCAGGCACTGGCAGAGCAAGGACATCGCTTCTCTCCTCAGCAGTGGATTTTGAGGGCAGCAAAATGTTTGTTCTGTCAACATGTGCCTAATCCTCAACCAAAAGCCGATGAAAACGCCATGGGGGGGGAAGGATGGGAATAAGCTGCCCTTTGAGACAAAGCCCCGGTGGTGACAGCCACAGGCCTGGCTGGGGGAACAGGAATCCTCTACCAGCACCCCAGCACCAGGCAGGGAGGGGGATGGCTCCCCATGGAGCAGGGACGGGCTCCAGCTGCAGCCTGGCCCTGCCACAAACCCAGGCAGGATCTCGAGCTCCATGCAGGAGGTGCAGCAAACACATCCTTGCTCTGCAGGGATTGCCTGCCCTCAGCAGCCAGTCCTGGTTCCTTCCCCTTGGAACTGCAGCCAGCGGGAGAAGGCAGCACATGGACACGTCCCTGCGGCCACTTTGGGACTGCCCCTGTCCCAGCTGTGACACTGTCAATGGGCTCATGAACGTCACCAATGGGCTCACTTGAGGATTAGCATTTCCAGATGACCCATAAAACCTTTTTCCTGGTGGGATGAAACACCACTTTGTCCTGTGAGGCTCGTTTCCAGGCTGGCTGGGGCTGGGCTGAGCAGGCAGTGCTGCCCCTCACTGCCCACCCCAGGGCAGGCCCTGCCCCAGCCCCAGCAGGGACCCCTCCCAGCACTCAGCAGCACCAGCCCTGCGAGCCCTGCACCCTTCACCAGCAAAAAAAAAAAAAAAAAGGGAAAAAAAAAGGTACATTTAGCAGTTTCCATTTGTTTGCTCTTTAAATAATTGTTTCCTTATCGCTATTGATTTAGATCCCTTTAAAATTCTGACAAACCTGCTCCTCAGGCACTGTCACCTGCTTCCTCCCAGCCTGGTCCCTGCAGGCAAGGCAGAGCAGCTGAGCTGCTCCCGAGGAGGGTCCCCTGCTCGGGGAGGCACCCACACACTGTCCAGCCCCCACTCACCACCTCCTTAACGAGATGGACAAACCAGGATGCTCCAAAGCCACAGTTTAGGAGCTTGTCCTCCTCTCCCCATCCCACTGCAGACCATGGCATCAGGTACAGATGCTCTGGGGCTGCTGCCACGTCCTGCCAAGCCTGGGAGGATTGGGGCAGCAGGCAGGGACACCCACAAGGGGGTCAGGAAGGAGATGACATTACACCTTCACCACCCACCACAGAGAGCTCTCAGAGTCCTGGGATGGGGAGCAAGGACGAGCCCAGGGCTCCCAGGCCCCTTCTCCTGGGGCAGGTGAAGCAATGGGTACTTGCCCAGGTGGCTGGAAAGGCAGCAGCTGCAGTGGCCACGACTGCCCAATTCCCTGCAGAATCCAGCCAAGCTCTGCTCTGGCCACCAACAGCCCCAGTCAGTGCAGCACAGGGACACCAGGGTTCAGGATGGGTTCAAGTGTCCCTCAAGCATGGCTGGGACATTCCTGTGGCCTTGCTGGGGACAGGGACCCTCTCTGCTGCCCACCACAGCAGTGCCAGTCCTCAGGCACCTCCCTCTGCCACCTACCAGAGGGTTCCCTGCCCCGCTGGGCTCACAGGGGTACGAGGGGCTCCAGTGCCACCCTGGGTCTGGGGCTTCACTGCTGCAGGTTGACGTCACAGCCCAGCCTGCAGCTGTCAATTAATTGAGGAAACCCAGCCACGGCAAACATCGAGGAGGGAAAAGGCAGCAGATTAGATAACGAGGAATGTGAGTTCTTGCTGTGTTTCCCCTGGAAAGCCAGTGCTGCACAGCCCCTGCTGAGCCCGGCTGCTCCACACCAGCAGCACGAGGAACTTGGCCCCAGGGGAGGCTGAAACCCCCATCCTGAGGGATGCTGTCCTAGGAAAGGGCCTGGCTTACCCCAGCCCCGAGGCTTGAGGGTCTCTCCCTCCCTCCTGCAGAGCTGTGCATCGCCCTGGGGCTGGCAGTGGGAGCAGAGCACCCAGACCCCCTTTTCTCCACAGCAGACATCCCCCTCCAAACTGGGACACAACACGGACCTCCTGCTGTGCAGACCCTTCCTCTTCCCCACCATGGGGGTCCTGCCCATGGTGTCCCGGCCCAGCAGCTCCTGCTCGGCTCAGAGGCACTGCCCCAGCTCACAGTGGTGGTGACAGGCCAGGCGACAAGTGCCACCCCACTGCCCAGCCCAGCCAGGGCAGCAGCTGCTCTGGGAGTGCAGGGGGACACGGGGACCCGCCTGGCCGCTGCCACCAGCAGGTCCGGGAGCCTGGAAAAGCCAAGTCCCGCAGCTCCGAAGGGTTTTGCGGACGAGAAACAACCTCAGCTCCCTCTGCTGGCACCTGCCCCAGGCCGGGCCCGTCCCCAGCACACCCTGTTCGAACACCCTTCGCTGGCAGCCCAAGCACCCCGGGCCCAGGGCAGCCCCTCCAGCCTCTGTTCCCATCTCCAGCCCCGGCAGCTCACGGTTCCCACCGTGCCCCTGCTCCCTGTGCAGCTGAGCCACCTCTCAGACACTGCACTGCTCACCCCACGGGTAAAGACGTGAAAACCAAAGTGTTTTCCTCCCACTTTACGTTACTGTGAAGGCGTCACTCCTGCAGGGGAGGATTAACCAAAAACACGGGAATAGGAGCGAGGCAGGTCAGGAGCCAGCCCAGCCCCAGCTGCTGCAGAGCCGAGCCCTCGGTGCCATGGGGCAAACAGGGCTGGTCCGTGCCCCGCGTGCCATCTGCCTCCTCCTGGGCTCTCTCAGAGCTTTTACTACTCGGCTGTTTTATCAATGGGGTAGGAAACGTTTGAGATTAGATTTCCTTAAATAATTCCTGCGTAACTGGGTATTTTCCAACACAGGTGCAGCAGCCGAAGGGCGGCTTACAGAGAGCTTCCACGGAAAGCTCGAGTTTCCCCTGACCCCGCTCCCTCCCCACGGACCCCTGGCAGCATCTCCCCACTGGCTTGGCCTCATTTCCCCCCCCTGGCCTGTTAACATTCCCCTGTGCATCCCCAGGGATCTGCAGAGAAGCAGGAGCAGAGGGAAGGAGTGAGTACAGATCCTCCCTCGGCATCACACAGCACACCATGGGCTGCTGCCACAGGTAGAAGAGAGAAAAATAAACAAAAATCACAAAACCCTGCCCTTTTCCTCTCTGCTGCTGTTCCAGGTGCTGATCCCAGATTGGTGGTGCCCACTGGAGCCTTTGGGCCCCCACCTGCAGATGTGAGGACGTGCAATGGTGCTGTGGAGGTGTTGGAGCAGACCCTGCCCTTCCCTCCAGCCAGAGGGGCCCAGCCTCGTCCCTGCAATCCATCACACAGAGCAGGGAACGGCCTCCTGCCTCCGCCACACCTCTTCAGGGACCAAAAACACCCACAGAAAACCAGAATTGTAACTTCTAATGGACAATGACCTGGTTCCCCTAAAAAACCCAAAGCAGCAGCAGCAGCAGCACCCGAGCAGCTCCAGGTGCCTGGGCAGCCGTGTGACTTGGCTCCTGCCCAGGATGGAGCTGTGGGATGACCACGGTGATCCCGCCGGGTATTTGCCCGCTCAGGAGATACCATTGAAGGTGTGATGGGATTTTCCTGCGCTGGCAACCTCTGACAGGTTGCAGCCCTAAAGACAAACAGATTCTTTCAAGCAAACACGGGGTAAATGCAAAGCTGGGCAGCAGCAGGGGCGGGCAATCCTCCCCTGCCCAAACACAGCGGCCTCGGGACGCCCACGAGCACCCAGAGCTCGAGGGGCGCGTTCTGCTCAGGGCACAAAACAAACACCCACAGGCACAGGGAGCAGGATGTCTGTTCCCAGTCAGGCTTTCAGTCAAGCTTAATGCCACATGAAAGCTCCAGGCATTTATTCAAATGGCAAAAGCAAACCCAGAACACACAGATTGAGGTTTCTCGCAGGGATTAGTAACAAACTCCCAGGTAAGCAAAGGAACGGCCTCAGCTGAGCTGCTCCACGGCACAATTCATCCAGGCAATTCTTGGGCTGAGTGCCCTGAGCAGCAAAGCTTTACCTGGGAACTTGGATCCACCCAAAATGACCACGCAGGATGCCCAGCAGAGCGAGACCTTCACATGCCCCCATGCTGACAAACAGGAGCACCAGGTGTTCCCTCAGGGATTGTGAGAATAGAAAAAACAGATCCAAACTTCCTTCCTTCCTCCCTCTCCTGCCTTCCCCAGCGATTCAGGAGACAGCAGGTCTGACCCCTCTAGTCTGGGCCGTTTGGAGTGTGAAGCATCACAGGGTCCTGCAGCAGGCCCCGAGGGAAGGGCCCAGGGAAGGGCTGGGATGCAGATCAGCCACACAAGGAGCATCTGGGGCCGCATCTGCGGCATCACTTCGTGTGGAGATCACTGAAACCATCCCACTCCTCCTCAGGGATTGTCATGGAGAAGTGACCTGACCTTGTCACGAGGGAACCCACGGCCAGGTTGGTGAATGGGCTGTGCTGGCACCCGCTGCAGCCCCGGGGGGATCCTCCTCCTGATCAGAGGCTGCAGGAGCCCCCTCCCAACTCTACCCCCCTCACAGGAACCCCCACAGCCTCTTCCCACCCTCACCCCCACCTGAGGGCTGGAAAGGTGGTCTGACAACCTCAATATGCACCGAATCTGGTTTGGTTTCACGGTGATTTGGGGTAAATCAGGGTTGGAGCTGGGTTTAAGGATGCTCAGTGTCTGGGGATGGAGCAAACTGGGTACGTTTCACTACAAGGTGACAGACTCAGGAGTTTTGTAGCTTCAATAAAACTCTCAACAGCTACAGAGCATTTTTTTCTGTGTTAATTTAATCATACAAATATTCATTTATACATTAAGGAAAAAGCTTCCTTTATTTTCACCCCAATGTGCTATCATAGGACTTCTCCCAGACTCAGAGAGGCAACACACCATCCCGTGCTACACATGCACTGCCCCGGCGAGCACAGACAGGCTGGGAACCACCCACGCACTCACACACGGAAAAAAGAAACACAACAGAACCCAGACGTGGGACAGCGTGCATTTCCCACCCACCCACTGCTCCCACCCACGGCTCTGCCCAGCTCCCAGACCCTGGCGGGCCCCAATCCCACATTCCCGAGGGGTGAGCAGCAGATTCCTGCTCCCTCACCCCTCCCGTGGCACTGCCAGCTCGGGGCCAGTCCCGGGGACACCCTGCTCCAGTTTGCCAAGGCTGAGAGGTGCCACTGCTTGAGCTGTGTTAGTGACAGGGCCCAAGTGGCTCTCACTTGCCACAGGGACCCCCTTAGAGGCCATCAGAAGTGTTCTGTATTATCCTTTTCCCTATGGGAACCTACACAACCCCAGTGTGCCGAGGTCACCTGGGCAGAGCTTTGCCAAATTCATCTTAAATCCCCATTTAAAAACTGGACACCTGAAAGCACGAGCAATCTGAGGTCTGGTTGCACCACAAAGCTCCAAGGAACCAGGAGATAAAACCACCTTTGGCCTCAGCGAAACAATTTTTACTCTAGGAAAAACCCAGAGGCAGAGCAACCCCTGACTGAAACATCCTTCCACTGCCACAGCCGGGGCCACAACCCCGACCCCAATGGGCCAGTGCTTCATGGAGCCCTCAGCAAACGGGCAGAGGGGATGGGAGCAGCAAGAGCTGCAGATCTCAGAGCAAGCTGGCTCTGGCCCTGCCTTTCCTCACACCCTGGAGCATGTGACCCTTGTCCCCAGGACACCACGGACTGCAAACACGCAAGAGGCAGAGAAACAGCCTGTGCAGAATGCATGGGGTGCATGCAGGTTTGGTTTTTTCAAGACAAGGGAAATTCAGCCTCAGGAGGAGCACAGGAACACGAGTGTGGCAGCCATGGGACATGGGAGAAGCACACGTGTCTGGGAGCAGAAAGCCAGTGCGGGGTGTCCGAGGGTCTCCCACGTGCCTCCACTGCCACCAGGCAAAGGTCACACACTCAGAGCTTGGTTTCCCCTCCCTTCCACTGTGCAGCTGACACGAGGACCCAATACAGACAGGGAATCACCTCGTCACTTGAACCAACCCCAGCCTTCAGTGCCCTCAGAAGGGGAGCAGCAGTGCTGCAGGAGGTGTGATGGGCAGGGATGTTCATGCCCTCAGAGGGGCTCACACGAGGCAATGGGAGGAAAAGAGGCAGTGAGGAAAGACTCCACCTGCCCACACCACACTGTGAGGCTGCAGATCATTCCCCAGATCACTGCTCAGGGGGTAACTAATCCAAGGCAAAATGTTGTTATGGGACAAACCCAAGCACACAGAGCAGTGCAGCCCCCAACACTCCCCCGGCCCCAGCGGCTGCCAGGGCAGAGCCAGGTGCCCACCAGACTGCAAGAGCAAGTGTCAGGCAGCCCAAATCCTCAAGTGCCACTTCTATGCAGGTAATTTTTTATATTACACTTGTTTCT
Organism: Neopelma chrysocephalum; assembly: GCF_003984885.1. Taxonomy (NCBI): domain Eukaryota; kingdom Metazoa; phylum Chordata; class Aves; order Passeriformes; family Pipridae; genus Neopelma; species Neopelma chrysocephalum. Next base: position 3,982,757 of record NW_020897763.1, read on the forward strand.
CTCAGCAAACAGATTTCTGGCAGGTGGGAGAAGGGAGATTTCAGGTAACGGTGATCTTTAACAACTGAACCTGTGAAACATAAACATCTATCACTCAATTCTTCCTCTGTTGGACACAAGGAACTCCCACTGTCCCCACGAGGTCCATCCATCTGCATTCAGGTAACAGTACTTGGCAGCTGCAACGAAGGATTCCCCCATTCAAAACCAACCTCTAAAACACAAACAGCCAAGAGCAGTGAGGGCAGAGCTGAACCTGCAACTCCAACACTGGGAAAAACTTCCAGTGGAAAGATCTGGAAGAAGGTAGTGGGAGCTTTGCATATTCCTGTATCTTTGGCAGATGGCTGTTCCAGCCTGGTTTATTGGGCAGGACAGTCCTCAGCAGGGTCTGTGGGACAGCACTTCACAACAAACCCCCCACAGCTCGAGGCCGAGCTCCCTCCCCTCACACCACACTTCCCAATCCAGAACTGGAGGAACACACACTGGAGGAACAGCAGAGCTACCCAAATCTTTTATGATCCCTCCCCTACCACAAGTCCTGGAGAGCCCAGTCAAAGGCAGATGAAGATGAGGCGACAGAAGGACCCAGCTGGTGGTGCCAACTCCTGCTCTGAGCTCCAGAACACTGGGATCAGCCTCTAAGCTCACACCTCAGCACAGGAGAAACAAATGCAAACTTATGCTCTGTAAGAGAGAGAGGAGACCCCAAATGGAAAGGACAGGATGTCTGTAAAGCTTTGCAACTACCACCAGGTGAATTACAGCTACAGAGACTCCCCTTGGCACACGGCGCTGGCGTGGTGGCTCTGGGCACAGCTACTGCACATCGAGAGTGAACAAAAAGGGATTTCAAACTGCTAACCACACAGGACAGCTTGGGAACTTGAATAAATTGGATTCTTATTAACATGGGGGTGTATTTGTGTACCTCACGTACCAGGGGAAGGGAGACAAGGCCTCCACATCATCCCAGAAGTCCCAGAGTGTCCATTTCCAACTCTGATACCAAGACCTGGCCTCGGCGTGGTTCCCAACAACACGCAGGACAACGAACAGCAACACCCAAACCAAAAGGAAAAGAAGAGTTAAAAGATTAAAAAGTCGGTAACTAAAACCAGCAGATGCCATTAAAAACGCAGTGCTGGGGGCAGACCCCACCTGGCATTAAAAAGGCCTGACAGGAGCAGCCCCTGCACAAACCCCGGCGGGCGCCGGGCCAGCAAACCAGGACATTCTGGGAAAATGCACGCTGTCCCTCAGGAAAAAAATATCAACAAGAAACAAACAGAAATTAAACATTTGCTCAAACTACAACCGCTCTGTAGGCAAAATATTCTTTTTTAAAGATGGCTTTTAAATTTTCATTTTTAAACTTCTTTTTAAGCTACCTAATTACACGTGAGGATGATTTCTAAAAACCCATAGTGTTGGTGTCTCTTCTTCCTCATAGCATTTACACCACTCTGAAATCCAGCAGTCACACATGCATACTCAGGTTTTGGATTTTCCTCTGGAAACATCTAGTCTTAAGTTACTGGGTTTTTGTTTTTTCTTCTTTATCCAGAACACGGAGGCAGAGGAGGGGGGTCCACGCTGTGTCTGTCTGCCACATGAACCCCCTCCCTTCCCCCAAAAGTCAGTTTTCTCTTAAATTCTCCTCTTGTCGATACCCGTTTTGTGTTTTTGTGTTTTAAGACTGTCCGAAGGGATAAGGACCGTGGAAACCCTGAAAGAAAGTTGGAGACATGATCAATTCAACAGGCAACAAACAGAGGGCTCAGTGCTCACTCCAAATCCTGCCCAGCCCTGGCTTCCCCCCAAAAGCAGCCCCTCTCCCCCACCGTGCCTGTGCCTGTCCAGCCTCACAGACACTTCCAGGGCTGCTTTCCCCAGAGAGGGCAAATGCCATCACTTACCTCTCTCAGGTGTTTTTTAGGCCAAGGCCACAAAATAACTGGTGTTTCCTACACCAGAATCCCCTACAGATGCTACAACAGCTGCAGGCCCAGCCCCTGCAGCCTCCCCAGTCTGTCCCAGAGACCACAGCAGTTACAGGGCTGGAACTGGGTAAGAGGCTATTTCAGAAAAAAAGTGAAGATTTGGAAACCCATGATCCCACAACTGCCATCTGTGCTCTCTCAAGGTAACAATACACATTTGCCTTCGGTGAAATCAACCACAACATTTACCAAAAACCCAAAATGCTTCCTACAGAATCCATTTCCCTCCTTTACATCCTGAAGTGAGTCACCTAAAATGTCAGATCTAGTCACGGGTCTCGAATTAACATGCACTCCTTTTGTAACTTCTATTGTTTGGATCAGCTATCTGGGGTTTCATCAGGAAGCAAAAGAAAGAACCACAGGCAGCATGAGAGATCCCCCAGCTCACAGGAAGATGAAGTTTGTCAGCGATGAAGGTAAATCCCCTCCCGAAACCCTCCTGTAAGACCTGACACACACTGTGGTCAGGAGGCAGAGGAGGGAGAAAAGCTCGTTATGTCTCATCATCAGTTGGTGAACCATTATGCAAATGCTTCTAAACACAGTCCAGCTCTTCCCAGCACACAGCAGGGCAGCTGAGAGCACAGAGAGCCAAAGCCATTCCTGCTCAGGTTGTACATGAAGCTCTGACCACAGTTTTCACCACCCTGCCTTTAACAGGGCAAGTTTCAAGGGAAACACCTTTCTCTGCATGTTCTCCCACAATTCCACAACCCCCTCACTGCAGGAGCCAGGGCCTGGAGCCACGAGTCTGAACACGGATCATATAAAAATGTCAATGTCCCCAGCAAAGCCCAGGCTGGAGAGCTCTGCTGCAGAGCTGCACGAGGAAGGAAGCACCAGGAGCAGTCTGGGATCTTGCTACAGCTGGAGAGAAAAAGTTCATTCTTTGGGATACATCAGGTGCTAAATACAAGTGAGTGGTAAAATGAAGCAGCTCTCAGAATTCAACAAAGAGGAGGATGAGCAGACAATTAACCAGGACATCTCCTGAACTGTGTGGGAAGTATGAAAGACTGGGAATGTGGAAATTGCTGTTTGCAGACAGAAATACATGCAAGTGATGGAAAAACAAACACGCTTCTACCCCGGGAATATGCTGCAGGCCCAGTTTGTAAAGCTTTTCAAAAGAGAACAGCCAGCAGATTCCAGCATGACAGTTCACCTCAGGAAGGAGACACTCCCAACAAAATCCAGGCTGAGCTACCCAACACTTCTGAAAAATAGTCACAGAAACAGGGGGAAGGGGAGGAGCAGCAGAGAAACATTAAGATGGTGTGAACAATTGCACAAGAAAAGGACACAGAAGGAAAGCAACATAGGAGCAGGATCCCAAGCAGTCTCACCTCACAGGGATTAAGCCATTGTACTTATTGCTCTGCAGAAGGAACACAGGATTTGCTGCTGATTTCCTGTACAGACACATTTGCCAGAATTTGCTTCATCTTTGAGCTACCTGTACACAAGGCTTTGTTTGAGGCACTGCCTGGCGAGCACTGGGGAGGGGTTTAACCATCCCCTGCCCCCCTGCCAGGAACACCCAGGGTGCCCCTCACCCCGTTACCCACCCCGTGTCACCCCACAGGGGACGTTCCACGCAACACCGCCCTGCTTTAACCTGGGGGTGCCACGAGGCCCTGCTCCCCTGTGGTGCACAGAAGTGCCAGTCACCACCCCTCAGTCCAGCCCAGCAGAGCAGCTCCTCACTGGGTTTGGATGGAGGGACCTCTCTGCAGGGAAACCCTCTGGATCTTCAGGTACTGGTTCCTGTAGCACGTAATTCAAAGCTACACAATGATCTAATCCTGTGTCAATTAAACCCAGAATTTAGCTCACCTTCAGTGTGGCAGATTCCTCAGTATGTACAGCTCTGCCCCACTGCCCTGAACACCCAACACCCCGGAATGAGCTCCTTGGGCAATGCCAGGAGCAGTCCCAGAATCCATGACCACGCTCAGCTCCTCCTGACGTAAGGAATTTCACCAGGAAAAAGCCCCAAACGTTTTCTCTGGGGATTGCCACTCTTCAGGCACTTCACCTACCCCAGATTCATTATGCACACGAGAACACACGAAATCAAACACCACTTGTGCCTCTGTAAGCCAAGTGAGAGCTGGTTTAGCACAGACCCTGGTTTAGCAGCTCCCCCTCCCCGACACACCCTGTCCCCTGCTCAGCCAGGCCCAGGCTCTGCAGAGCCAGTGTCCCACCACATTTATTCACCGTGCACAGCACAAGGGTTTGATACCAGAAAACTTCAGTTACTGCTGCAACGTAAATACCAAACCCTGCTATGACATTTTCGAGACTAATTATCCCCTCTATGCAGCATTTTACATAACAAACATGCAAAAATAATTCTGCAGACAATTGCAGTTTTTCCAAGTTGTTTCAATGGAAGGATTATTCCCACTATTTTTGGTGCATTCCCGTCTATTCTCCAAGTGGGATCACTGTCTTTATGAAAAGCTCAGCTGCAGCTTTGCAAATTCACTTTCAGTTCTTCCAGAATGTTCCCCAGAAGTAATTGCTCACTTGCTGGTGGGAGCACCAGGCTCTTCACACAGACCAGTGTGTGAGAACACAGGACCATGATTTTCCAAGAAAAGACTCTGCACGACAACTACTGGTATAAATTATCATTTGACTTGTGCATCTAGAAGGGAGGTGAGATGTTTTGGGGAGTTAAAGCCTTTGTGAATACTGAGCTCTGTAATGGAGTCACCTGTGCCGGGAACAAAGTGAGGGTTAAGTGAATCTTTCATAAACCATCACACACAGGCTTTCAGACAGCTCTTTATTTCACCTCTGTGAGTGAGTCACCAGCAGTGCAGGTACACTTCCAGGGAAGGAGGTGGATGCACAGCAATACAGGAGTTTCCCAGAGCACACTGACAGTGGCTGCCCAGTCCCAGCCCCTCAGGCCACTCCTGCCCCACTGCTCTCACCTCACTGACGTCAAGCAGCACAAAAGAGAGCAGAGCACCCAGCACTCGAGTTTATTCCATGCATGCAGTGCAAACATGGCAGGGAGACCCCCGGGAAGTTCAGAACCCTGTTGGAGCAGGCATGGGCAGGGCTGGTTCAGGTGCCCACAGGTGAGGAGGTGACAGGGCTCAGGTACCTCCCTGAGTTCCACACACAGCTCACTGATGTGCTGCTGGGCTGCAGTGGAGCAAAGTTTAGCTCAAATCAGACTGTTGGGCACTTCCCACAGTCTGGAAGCACACAGACAGCTGAGTATCACGGGTGAGCTGACAGGCAGCACCCAAACACCCCAGTCTCTCACCAGAGAAGCAAACCAGCTCATGCCACCACAGCTGCAGGTGCAGCCATGGCAGCTCCCAGTCCAGTATTCCCTCACTGTGTCCAAATGAACGGAGCCACGTGGTGACCCACACACCACGAGGGAAGGAGCTGCTCTCCTCCATGGATGCAAACATTTATGGGGGATTGTCCTCACCCACAAAGACAGCCTGATGACCAGTTTCCAGTGAAAAAAAATCTGTCTTAAAGTTTACACAGGTACTCCAAAAATCTGCAAACTGGAGGTCCTGGTTTGGGAGAAGCCTCTGGAAGCCACAGCAACATTTAAGCACAGGGAGGGGAAGCCAGTTAAAGGCTCCAAGGACACAGGGTTGGTTTCCCCTTATGTACAGAAAGCTGCCAGGTAGCATGGATTAGAGCTCAGCTCCACACAGAATGGAGGGAGATGGGGAGCATAAACACAGCAGGAAAAAAGGAGTTCAGATTTTAATGCTCTGATCTCCAATATGTTTCTATTTCACTGGGGTTTGAAGAGCAACACAAGTCAGGATCAGGGCAGTCAGGCACCATTTGCTGTGGTGGAGACAATGCCCAGTGTCCTGTCTAGGCAAATCTTTGCAGAATCACAACTTCCATGTGCAGTTTTCTGCATGGCACAGGGAGCAGTAACTCCTCGATTCATCTGGACACCAGATTTAGATACAGATCTATGGATTTTATATAGAGATAAGTACAATCTAAACGTCAGGATATGGCTATTCACTTCTGATCCATACAGACATGGAAACCTGTACGTTTCTTCCCTCGGTTAAGCAATTAAACTAATTCCCAGGCACTGTAAGACTGGATCTTGGGCTTTTAATGGAAAAGCCAGTCACAAGAGAGCACCAGTGACTGTGCAGGGTTGCTATGAGACAGGAGGAGTAAATAGGAGGAAGCTGTATCAGCCTCAGCTCTCAGAGAAAGCGACTGCCAGAGAATAAAACACCCGTGCATGGGGATATCTGGGATCCAGTGCAGCTCATCCCTACCCCGAGAGAAGCATCCTATCCTGCACTTAAGCACATCTTTACATCTAAGAACATGCAAAAACCCCACTGGGAATAGATTTAACAACAACAACATGCTTCAAGCAAAGCCCAGGCAGGCCCTGGCCTGCAGCCTCCCCACAGTGCATGGGGAAGGCAGGCAGGGGGCCCAGGAAGGTGCTCACCACAGCAGGAATAAAGGGCACCATTTGTTTCAACCACCCACAGGTTTCATCTCATCCACTGATAGGGAATTCTGTATATGGTTTTGTTTGGTTCTCCCTAGGAAAGTTTGTTCCACTGAGCAGAGCACCCACATCACATCCTCTCTGCTGCTGTATCAAAGCATTTTGAATGTCTCCAGGTGTGAAATGCTGCTGTACTTGTCTAACCCAGCAGCAGATGGCACATCAGCATCACCAAGATCCTGACTCCAACAGGGAATTTTAGAGGACAAGCCACACCTGCTCAGTGCACCAGAGGGAGAGCTAATTCCGACAAGGTCTGGCAACTTCGAGCATGTTTTACAGCTGCAGATGCCAGAAACTGCTCATCTTATCTCAAAGATTTCATGGTCTTGTGCACTGCATGGCTGGGTTCCCCAACAGCCTCTCAGCACAGGAATCCTCCACAGGGATCCGAGAAATATCTAAGGGCTTATTTTACTTCTAACTACACGACCCAGGCCCTTCTGAACACCTCACCAGACCTCACCCATCCCCTTTGCACATCTCACCAAACAGCCCCTCAAACACGACCAGGGATTCCCTCATTCCCTGGGGACTAAAATATCACAGGTCCTGCCCAAGAGAAATAAATGTCTGGGATGTCCAACTCCCTCAAACTTGTTCACTACAGAACCAGAACCGTATCAATATGAATATTGGGTCAGTGGCAGAAAGCCTCTTGCTCTGGGCAGGATGGGCAAGGCTGGAACAGGACTCTGATCTTCAGGCCTACCTGAACAGCCTCCAGAGGAGAAGCTACCTTGTTCTACTGTGTCACAAACAGAAACACTGCAGCAGAGACAAAGAAACCTCCAAAATCAATGAACTTTCACACGGACCCGACCAAAAAGGACCATAAAATTATCCCTTCTGAAACAAGCAAACAAAACATCTGCTTTAATCTTGGATTATCCACCTCAAATCCACCCAAGAATATTCTGTAAATACAAAAAGAAACAAACAAAAACCAACCCCAAAACAAAACAACAACAAAAAAGGGGAGGAAAGGTCACCTGCCCTCCGTGTGGGGTTAGATTGTGACTGCCCAGAGCAAGGATCCTGAGCTCTGGGTCACCAGGTAACCAGCTCACTTCAACCTAGTGACACCTCCCAGGTGGGGCTTCACTCTCCTGTTGGTCTCTCTCCCCCAGCACAGCTGCAGCTCCCAGGGGCTCTGGTTCCTCACCCAGCCCCAGCCCCGGGGAGCACCAGGCCCCACTGGCAGCACTGCTAACTCGGGGGGTGTTCCACTGACAGCAGAATCACTTCCAAGCAAACAACTCCACTGTCAGTGAGCAGAGTCGTGCAGCAGCAGCCAGCCCAGCCGTGGTGCTTGGGAGCAGAGCACAGGAGGGTGGCAGGTTGGCACAGCCCTGGTGCAAAGGTCACTAAAACATGGTCCACTGGCAGAGGACAGGCAGGTCATCCAGGGAGGAACTAAAGTGCTGTAGGTGAACTAACAGTAGGGCTTTATTAAGTCATTCAGCAACCAAGTGTTATTGTCCTACACAGCCTGCTCAAAGTACAGTAAAGCATTTTTAAAGGATTTTAAAAATCAAACTAGTTTGACATACGACAGTACACACCTACACATACTGCTGCATTAACAGGTGGATTCTGAATTGTAAATAATCCTGCAATTAATTTTTCACACACAAGCAAATAAAAACAGTCAAAATATCACTCAGACTCATATAGCATCCACCAAGCAAGCTTTTGAGAGAGATTTAAAGTAAAGATAATTTAAAAGTCACCTACAATTATAAACAAGACAAGGACATAGACAGGAACAGTCCTTTGATTGACTGTTCCTGACAGGCAGCTTCTGGGATCAAATGGTGAGCTCTCCCCCGCATCAGTTAAAAAGAAGTTATCTGGTTAATCTGAAGTTTGGGGGTGTGGATATTTGTTCTCTGTTCGAAATTATGTCAAACTCAGGACACATCTAGAGAGATATTTTGACTTATTTGCACACGACCGGAGCAGGCTCCAGCCACTTGCAGTTACAGCAGCCAAACAAGGTTATATAAATTTAAAGAAGGACTTGAAGTGAAAACAAAAAGGTGGATCTGGTAGAGTCTATCAGAGGCAAAAATATTTTAATATAACATGAGGAGTTGGCAGAGTCAGACAGTCAAATTCAGAACCTTCCTTAGCAGGTCTGGCAGAAGCAGAAGGAAAGGGCTTTGCAGTTTGGAAGGAAGAGCAATCACACACCTGCCTGGCTCCTCCCCTACCCGTTCTCCTGCTCCCCCAGGGCACCTACCTTACTGTACGTCACTACCGACAAGTTGTTCGAGTGACTGCTGGGGGAGAGATTTACAGAGTTTTGTGACAGTCCATTCTGATCTTGTTCGATTTGGTCAGGAGCAGGCCCCCATGTGTTTTTGCTGATTGTGCCTAGCTCGGAACCCCCAGGGTCTTTTAGGTTGTTTTCATCTGGTTGCCTGTTCTTCTGTGGAGAGGCGAACGGGTTAAAGTTTCCTTCTACCTTGCGATGTGGCTGCGTGTTGAACTCTGTTTCAAAGGATGACAGCTGCTGTGTGACACCCAGAAGTCCTCCAACTTCCACGCTGAGGATCACCCAGATGACATCTGTGGAAAAAGAGGCACATTTGGGCTGTCACTTACATCGGAGTTCGTGAAGAAGGGGCAGAAGGAGCAAAACAGAACACGAATTCCATCCTTTACACCAGCAAGAAAAAGACCAATAGTTTAAAGCAATACTGGTTCCAGTGCCCCCAGTTTAGCAGGCTCAGCAGTTTGAATTTTAGGAGTGAATTAAGGACAGCGGGGTTGTACCTTAGGGACACACGACTTGCTTAGGGACCCTTGCATCCTGCCAGGGCTGGGACCCCCCAGCACACCCCAGTACATCCCAGTACAGCCCAGTGCCGGTGCGGTTGCAGAGCAGCGGCCCCGCAGCGCCCTCTGCCGCCCGCGCGCGGCCCCGCACGCCCTGTCGCAGGGTCCCCCCGTCCCGGGGTCCCCCTGTCGCGGGGTCCCCCTGCCCCATCCCTCCCCTCCTCTGCACCCAGGAGGTGCAGCAGTGCCAGCGCTGCCAGCAGCCCCCTCCCTCTGGGCACTGGGATTTGTGCCTCCAAGTGCCAACACCTCTCGCTCAAACTCTGAAACTTGGGATGCTCCAAACTGCCAGAGACACAAAGCTGTTCTCAGTGTGAACTAAAGTTGGCAGAAAAGGGCTGGAAGGCTGCACCAAAGGCAGGCGTTGGAGGCCCAGGCTGAGGCAAAACAGCAAAACGTGTTCTTTAAACAGAGAAATGGCTTGCAGGGGATGCACTAAATCACTGCATTAAAACCTGGGCATTCATTTCTCACAGGAGGCTTTCACCAGTAACAGATTTTATGTTCCTATGCAGTTCACGGTGTTCAGCACTGGCAAACTGGGAAAGAATCCTGACAAGGATCAACTGGGAAAGAGCCTCCAGGAGAGCTGTGCAAGTCCCTTTGTTTTCCAGAGTTTTGTGTAACCTGTAATTCGCTCCAGTGTTTAGAAAACAGTTCTGTGCTGACCAAGACAACAAAGCAGCTCCCTTGATGTTTTCCTGCATTCCATGTTCTATATTTAGGCCGGGGCTGGCAGAGCTCTGCCCTCCTGCTCTGTTATCAGTGCAGGGGCCAGTGGTGCCCGTGCTGTCTGCACTGGGAATGCCAGGGAGAGCCTGGAGTGCTGGGAAGGGGCCACTCACCTCCGTAGTAGAGTCCCGTGGCAGTGCACATCCGCCACTGGCCCTGGTACATGCCGGCAGTGCTGGGGCTGCACATCTGCACGCTGACATCGGCCATCTCCTGCGGCTCCAGGGACCTCACCATCACCATGTTCACGTGCCCAAACTGGTCGCCCCCCACGTACTTCAGGCAAACCCCTGGAGGCCACGCCTCTGTCCCTGGGATTAGACAGGAGAGGGAATTACTGACGGTGCACCAGGAAAAGCTTTGTTGTGTAAGACGGGATGAAACACGTTCATTACAACAGCTGTGCAATTGTCAGACAGTCAGAGGAAACCAACAGGACACAGGAGCAGTGGATGCTGAGGAAGAATAAATAGAGTTTTCAGACCAGGCTTAACTGGTGCATTTAGGGACCAGCAGAACAAATGATATTTCTATTTGACTAATCTCTAGGTCTTCGTTACACAGGAAAATTCTCCAAGTCCCAGTGTAACTGCTGGAAAAAAAAAAATAAATCAACATAACTGACACACAGGTCCCTTTCTCCAGAGGCAGTGACAAGAGCAGCACCGGGGGGTCTTTGTGTGTGTCCTCCATTTCTGCCTCCCTGCATGCAGCTCCTGAGTCACGCCACATCAAATACCTGTTCTTGATACAAAGTGTTGGCAACATCTCCTTTCAGGGATTCCTTCCCTTCTAAGCCTGCTAGCAGTCTCAGGAGGAACTCATAGTTTGAGCTACAACTCAAGTGCCAGCACTACTTCCTAAATGGATTTATTTCCCTCCTTGCACCAACCCTTTTCTCAGCCTCGTGCAAAGGTGGGAAGGGTTGTGAACATATGATTTATCTGTGGAGATCCATGTTTAGACTGCAGACACTGGACTGACAGCGTGACCTGGCAATCAGAGAGAGAGAAAACAGTTCCTGAGTGCAGGTACAGCCACCAAGGATAACAAGTGTTGGGGCAGACAGAAAGAAAAAGTGTTTCTGAGACTCGTGAAAAATCAGTTTAGCAGAATTTTCTTTTGCTTCTTTCCCAGTCACGTGACCTGACTAAGACAACAACTTTGAGAATATCTCCTGCTTGGCTGAGGTTGACAGAACTGGCTGTGAGAAGCCTGAACCACCATGGAGCTGGGAACTGCTCCGTGTGGTCCAGGGCGAGCACGGCAGAGCCTGCTCTGACCTCAGGTTACCCCGAGGAGTATCCTTTGCAACAGCTTGCCTGCTAATTTAATCCCTGGGGATACTTCAGCAAAGACATGGCAGGGACTGGTTTTCTTGTCAAGCCCTTGTCTGTGGAATTCACAGCCTCTCAGGGAAAGCAGGATGTGCATGAGTGCAGCGGGATGTTCAGCATGAGGGATGCACCAGCTGGAAAGGTGCTGAGAGAGGAGGGCTCTGAAAGAGGATCTGGGTGCCTGGCTGACCTCAGCCTGGGGTGTGGGGCACTTGAGCACCAAGTCTCATCTGCAGAGGTTGGCAGCCCAGCAACACAGTTTAGATTAAATAATTTATGTGATTTTTATCAGGTTTAATGGCTTTAGGCTTGCAAGGTGCCTAGAATGCTGCAACTGATAAGCCCCATAAAATGAAATTATGATTATGTCATTCTATTTCAGGACACTCATCTCTCAGGAGATGATAAATTGCAGTGAGTGTCCTGCAGAGCCAGCAGCAGCAGCAGGAGGCAGAGTGTGGGGAGGAAGCCAGGTTGTTAAATCCTGCTGCCCTTTCAGCAGTGGTTCTACTACACAAACTGCTCTTTTGGCAGACAAGGCAGCACCACCCTGCAGGTACCAGAGCAGGGCACTGGTTTTAATGACACATGGGAGAACCAGCTGACACACCTCAAAGTGCCAATCCCTGAGCTCTGCCTGTCACACTCGTCAGACCCAGAACACAACAGTGACATATTCCTCAGGTATTCCCTGTGCTAGAGCTCAAGTCGTGTAATCAAGGGCTCTTGGAGAGATGTTAAAAACCTTGGCACTGCTTCAGTTACCTGCCTAACAAGTAGATATTATCTGGAAACATTACAGCCCTTTGATATTGTACCTTAATTAAACGGTAAAATGGTTTTCGAGTGCTGCAGTGCTCCCCACACTGCACAGTCACAGCCAGTAAGTGAAGCTGCATTTCACTGACTGAGCCCTGGCCTCCAGCACCACCGTTAGGGCAGGAGGGACTGCCTGGACTGCCCGACAAGCTGGGCTTTAACCCACACAGAAGCCAAAACAAATGCTGGCCTCGCCAGCAACTCCCAAGCCAAGGTGAGTTCCCGCCCCTCATTTTAGAAGGCCCACGGATTTCAGAAGGTCAAACATCCCAAGGACAATGAAACATCACTTGAACTGAGATGTTAAGGCTGAATTTACATGCAGGAAAGAGCACATCAGAGGGACAAGAAAGGGAGGAGTCTGAAGGGCCCAAGACAGGGGTGTAGTCATATCACATACAAATTGAGAGATTAAGAGTGAAGAAACAAGACCTGCCACACTTACTAGATCTGTAAGACCTGTATTTGAGACAGTTATAAAAAAATTGCCCATTTTTCACAGTATTGGAGTTTAAGCAAGTTCCACATGTCACCCTTTCATTGTACTGTCAAACAGAAGGAGGCAGAAAAAGTAAACCGAAATATTAAGCCCTTTCTCTAGAACACAGTCTCTATAAATCAGTGTTCTTAAACACCTCCATGTGTCCTGATGAAATACTCTTATATTTTTAGTGTGGTTTTAGTCTCTGTCATACTTGGATATTCTGCCCAAGTACTGCAGCTATTCCCAAGCAGAAATCCTGGGAGAGCTGAACCTGACTTGTGATGACTCCCAGTGTCAGCCCTCAGTGTGTGACCATTCTCCCTCACACAACTGCAAGCAGGGCAATTAAATTCAGACACACATTTTAAATGTTTGTGCAACATCCTGTCAGTGCACTGCTTGAGGACAAGGGATTCCTTTGCATCCATGCACCTCTCTCTGAGTGCATCCCAACAGATCAAGCACTGGGAATGCACTTTGCCCAGTCTCACTTCCCGGATCCCAGCCCCTGCTTTGACTTATTTTGAACTGGAATGTGGTCTCTCCAGCCCTGCATCCTCTTGGAACATGACAAGGCAATTCTGCCAGAAATGTATTAAAAGCAAAGGAGAGCTGCCACATGACCCTGTGTCACTGCCTCGTTTGCCTGCAGGTTTCCTAGAGCGTGTTTGTGTGGTGGCACGAGGAACCAGACTGATGGCCTGACCGAGCTGCACATCCCGCCACAAAGCGTTTGTGCCAACCCAAGAGGAGGAATTGCAGAGGTTGGCAGCACCTCCCTCAGCCCAGGGGAGGGCACACGAGCCCCCTGCCCTGGGCCAGCATCCCCCTGGCTGCACAGGGTTTGCTGCAGCCCAACCCTCACCTGTGTTCTGTATCCTCCACGTCTTTGTAAACTGGGTATCGGGAGGGATGGACTCCCCTTCACCTATGGTGACATCTTCCACAAAGGACATCGAGGGGACATTGATATTTGGACTCTCGAAATCATAGTAGGCTCCGATGGCAGCTTGTAGATTCCTAAAAGGGAAAAAAGCACATTACAACCTGCAGTACAGGTGGGTCAGGCCCTTTGCACAGGTGCACGTGTCATCCTGAACAGTTCAGCAAAAATACCCAGACTATAACAGCTCTGCTGCTCATGTGTTTTTTGAACCTTTGATCTCTACCACATAAGGATTCCATAGTCCAAGATAACAGAGCTCAAAATACAGCATTCTTCCTTGCTAGGGATACTGGGTTAGACCACTTTTCTACTCTGCTTCTATTTTCAGTGGAAATCTTGGAGACCTCTACCCCATAAGCTCTTTTTGAAGCTTGCTGAACTGAGAGGAGAGCTGTGGAGGCAAACACAGGGCAGTTTCTTCCCACCAGCCGTGTTTCCTGAGCTAATTTCCAGAGGGCCAAACATCTCCACTTTATTTTGGTACAGAAGGTCCAAAAGGAGCACAAGAGGAACAGAACACAAGGAATGCTCTTCTGATAACTCTCAAGGCCAAAGGGCACTGGTAGCTACAGATAATAACTCCAGCCCTGCTGCTTTTGAAACATACCATCAGGTAGGAACTATTTACTCATCATTAAAGTGCCTGCTCAGCTCTGGATAGTCACAACTCACAGGAACTTATAAACCACCTGAGTCAAAAGTTCCCACTGAATAAAGACAAATGACAGTGCAAGCCTGTGATATATTAAGGACATTCAAAAAGCCACAAATGTTATTGATTCCTGAGCTGTGGTGTAGCTGCAGCTCATGATAATTAATGTGAGAAGAGGAACAGTCAGGCAGGAAGAGGATTCATGAGCCTTAGCTCAGTTCCACGATATACTATTAAGTTATTACGTAAGTGTTTGGCAAGTCATGTAATTCCTCTGTTTATGCATGTCTGAGAGGTTGTGGCCCTAATTTACATGTTGTGAGTGGGTGCTGTGAGAATGGAGATGAGTAAAATCTCCCCAAATGCAATGGGCATAACAACTGCTTTTTATTCATGATTACAGAAATCTGTGTTGCTTTTTTGAGCGGGATAGAAAAAAAAAACCCCAAACCTTCAGGAACTGAGAACCACCACCTAAACCAAAGCCCTGCAGAAGCTGCACTGTGTGGGCACAGTGACATATTGAGGGTCTGTACTGTGGTGGAGCATCATGTGTCCGAGCCAGAGCCAGAGAGCCAAGGTGAAAGCAAGAGAAACATTTGCAGCATGACCCTGAGCAAGAGCAAACACAGGGCTTGTGGGGCTGCTTGCCAGCTGGAAAGAGGCTTCAAACGGTGAGGGAAGCAAACTGCCTCCTGTTCAATTCCTACACTGTTCATGGGAAAAACATTCAAATTGGACGCTCCGGATAAAATCCCAACTGCATGGGAGCAGTGTCACTGCTTTCTCCTCCCAGAAAACTCAGGGGAGCTCAAGTGCAGCAGCTGATTGCATTGGAGCTGGGGTCAGAAGGGCAGAGCCTTGGTGGGGGCACCCAAAGAGCCCCATAGTTTGGCAACCAATCCATCCCAGTGCCAGCAGACAAGTGCTGTGTGAGACACTGGAGTTCCTGACATCCCGCTAAGGAGGCACTGGAGGAACGTCCTGCACAACACGGCCCAGGGATCAATCAGCAATTCAGCAGCCCCAGCCCCACAGCCAGACCTTCACCACCCAGAGTGGACTTTGGTCTGACCCAAGAGCCACCAGGTCCCACTGCCACGGCCAGAACCCTGAATTCCAGACAGAAACCATTATTCAGCCTGAGGCGTTTTCTACTTAGGAGTGTCAGGGCTCTATTTAATCCCGCCAGCTCAGTCAAATGCTGCAGGAAGGGGCCATGTCACATCAGCCAGTAAACAGAGACAAATGCTCAGTTTTACGTCACCAACCGCCTGTTGCTTATACACTGCACAAGATTTACATAACTCACACCAGGGCTGTGCCAAGAGACTCCTGCTCGCTCACCCAGCTAACACCATGAGCTGCAGCTTAGTTTGCACTAGGATTTCTTCCTGTAGTACAGCAATCCAAGGCAAAAGGTATTGTAGGAGCTACAAAAGACAGCAACGCAGCTCTTTCACTTCCTAATCCAGTACTACATAACTACAGTTTCAGACATACCACAACATCTTGTGAGTGATGATTCTGGAATCAGTTGTACTAAGGTTCTATTGACATTGAGAGGAAAAAAAGAAATCTCTGAGGGGTAGATTTCTCCTGTGTGAGGCAGCCTCAGTGTGTTTGTTTGCTTGGCTGCAAACAGGCTTCAGAAGGTAGTGGGCTATTTGTGCACACAGGCCCGGGGCCAGCGCTCCTCTCCCGGGGTCATATTTCAGTGCTCTTTGCCATTGGGAAACAACAACACTCCTCTGCAGCATCGAGTTAAAAACTAACTAAAGAACAACACATGCTGAAAAACAGATTTGCCACCATTTGTGATCAGATATGCCCAAACCCACCTCCCCACTGCCACCGTGTGATCTGTGAGGTGGGGGCTGTTTAGGGTGAGCCGTTCTGTGCGTTCTGATGTCTCTTGGACTCCCCACTAGAGAACTGCAAAGAAGCTTCCAGAAACTGAAGAGAAACTCACAGTGGCAAAAGCCAAAGTCAGGATGACAAAGCAAATCTGCCTTGAGTTCACGTTGGTTGACACAGACAGCCCCGGGAGATAGGGATGGAGCTCTGTGCCAGAGGTGCCCCCAGCTCACACCTCGGTCGGTTCCCCGCTCACACAACGCTGCCAGCTCTGCCCCACTGCTCCCCAGAGACAGTGCTCCCCCTCCTCCCCTGCCCCAAGCCCCCAAGATCAGCTGGAGGGCAGTGCCCTGGGGAAAATGCCATTTGCAGAGGTGAATTGTGCAGCCTGGTTCTGTGCAGGCAGCAGAGCCCCAGCAGCACACCCTGCACGGCATCAGTGGAGCTCACAACCAATGCGACCCTAATGACAGAGATGGCTTAAGGGCAAACACACTTAAGGCCCTGAAACTTGTCTGTTCTTTAAAATATATGTAATTTTTATTTTAATTTACCCTCGTGCCCAGCTGTAACTGCACAGTCTCAACTGCAGACACTGCAGGGCCAGGCAGGAGCAGTCAGCCCTCAGCAGGATGGGTTATCAGCTAAAGGCTTCTGCTCACACAGCCCTGCCTGCTTGATGTTACTCCTCCTCAGTGGAGTAAACTCACCACACTACTTACTCCCCCTCTGCTCTCTGCCAAAGGAGATAAATTACTATTACAAACCAAACAACTCTGCAAATGCAGCCAGTTTAATTGACACGACTGAGCTCTTCTAATTACAGGGGTGGCCACGCAGCTCTTTCTTAACAGGGCCCTCCAGGTCCCAGGCCCTCCTTGCGTTCCCGAAATTAAGCAATTTTTCCATTTTTAGAGCAGTCCCAGGCCACGGCAGTGTGCAGCCCTGCCACACTTACAGAGCAGGTCTGACAGGATCCAGGGCCTAACTCCTGGGTAAAGCCTCCAGCCACAAGTCACCCCAGTGAGCAGGTGAGCCCAGGAATCAGCACCACGCTCAATTTTAGTCCTAAGAGTGAGATTCCAAAGAGAGAGAGGGGAGGAGGCAGCAAATACAGGTTAGAGCTCCACAACATCACCCAAATTCACTCTACCTCTACTTCTTCCTCTCCAAGGGCATCCCATGACTCTTAGGTGTCAAGCACTTTTCCCACACAACACCAGTGTTCCTTTTCGGATCAGTTCTTTTGCTCTGCTGCTTCGTTTCAAGCCTCAGGAGCTAAATTACAATAGTCAAGTTAAAAACCTTCTCTGCTAATAGCTCTGGAGATGTCCCTTAACAACTCTTAAGTGTTAGCAAAGAGGTGGCTCATCCTGAGCCCTTCTTTCCCTTCCCTGTTTTTTTCCAGACAGCCTTTTGTTATGTTAAACCAATATATTTAGGCATTAATTACTCCCAATTAACCAGGTCACCACGGCAGTATTCAAAAATAAAAGAAACTCTTCCAAATCAGTTCACAAATTCGAGGCCTCCTTACACAGCCCCACTGTCCTACAAACAACCATCAGCACACGGGTAAGTGGAAATGGTTTTTTAATTAATTGAATCAGAGTTTTTCCAGGAGAATGAAGAAACCGAAGCACCAAGGCTACTGTGGCCTCACGAAAAGCACAGCGCGTGCCCAGTACCTTCCTGCTCCCCAGAACACCGAGACTTCTTTCAGCATCAAGAAGTTCAGCATCTCAGAAAAAGAGCTGTACAACCAGGTCCTCCAAACACAGAAGACGAGGGACACGAGAACTTGAACTATAAATGTTACAGGAATCTGCAAATTTTCATTTATTGTCAAATTCTTTGATGAAAAAGCCAAAGATATGCCTTTTTTTAAGAAATAGATTTGGGGGGTGTAAAAATTCCTTCTGTAACTCAAGTCTCAACCTTCACAGGCCTTCCCTCGCTCTCCAAATGCACCGTGTAACCAGGCACCACAGCACCCCATCAGGTGTCCATTGTCAAAAAACAAAAAGAAATAGTGCAGCAGATGGATAATTTCTTACTCCTTAATAATGGAACATCTCTACATGAAACAAGGGGTAGAGACTAAAAATGCATATGGAGGACATGCAAGCGGGGCAACCCTCAGGACATGCAAGTGAGGCAACTCCTCTTGCCTCTGAGTTTCCACTATCTCAGTTGGATGTTACTCACCCAGCTCTCAGGGAACTGGGGGATTGCTGACACTCCAGGCTGGGACATCTCCAACAGCTCCCATCGCTCCTGAAGCAGGAGATGCCTCACTCTAAGCCTTGGAGGAGGTTGAAGAGGGTGGGGGGAAGAGCCAGGCTCATCATGAGGCAGGGAACCACTTCTACCTGGAGCTTTCAATTCAAATGTTCAACAGAGATGACACATGGCAATTATGTGCAAAGTCTCAAGATGGTTTGAAGGACTGGAATTTTAATCAGTGAATAGCTTTCAATAGAGAGAATTTCAGAAAGCAAAATTTGTGTGTCAGTTACCTTCATTCTTGACCTCTCTTACACCAAACTTACACTAACTCTACACATGAGGTTAGGAAACTACCTTAGAAGAGGTTTGATGATGCAAAACGACCACTGAGGGAAGCTGAAAGCTTTAAGCTGAACTTAAACAGCTGAAGGAGGGGGGGAAAGGGCTGGCTAATTCAAAGGTTATGTATTTTCTCACATGAAGCCACAGAAAAGGGTGTAATTGTCTTAGCTGAAAGCAGCAGTTCCAAATACAAGTGGGGTGTTCCAGGAAGAAAACAGAAACCTGATGACAGAAGCCATCCCATGCTCTGCAGGGGCAGCACAAGGAGAGAAAGTGAGCACCCACAGCGTCCTCAGAGCACCCACAGCACCAAAGGAAACCACTTTCCTCAAGCAGTTCTGGTGTGCACACAAACACCCACAGCAGCTGCTGAAACCTTCCCCTGATACCTGCCCAGGGCTGAGCACATCCCTCACCTGGGCAAGGCCCCTCACCCAGCAGCAGCACCATAACCATGGCACTACAAGCTCGAGCCCACAGAGCCATCCCCAGCAGCTGAGCCCTCCCAAAGCAGCTGGTCACAGCAGCTCTAAGTGTGGGGTAAAATATCCTGAGAATGTCCCAGCAGGAGCTGCCACTGAAAACAGGCAACAACTCTTCCCAGTGGAAAGTCAGCAAGGGCTGCCAGTACACAGGAGATTCTGGAACTGCCAATTCCTCAGCACGAACTATGTCACCAATCTATAATTGTCTGCAGGAAAGTAAAGGGGGATTAAGCTGCAGAAACTGTCTGAGAACAAGTTGGGGCATGTAAGGCAGAATTCAGCTGGACCAAAATTATATTGTACCCACTTCCTACTGCTACAGTTGCCTGCTTATGCTTCCATGCCACAGGCACCCAATTTTTAAATGTTTTGTACATTGGAGCACAATTATAGTAAGTTCCACAGTTAAAAATACAATTTCTTTAAAGTCTAGATTTCATTCAAAATAATCAGGCCAAACACTTGAGTTACTCTGGAGAAAAGAGGTGTGGGTTTAGTTTTTTTTTTTTTACACACTAGATAAAAGCTTCCAAGAAAATATTTTTAAATTGTTTAACTCTGTAATGTTGTTATTTTTAGTAGCATCAGGAGACAGCTGTGGACACAGAGAGGCACCAGTCTGTGATGGTTCTCATGCACTAAGATACACCCACAGTGTTTCAAGTGAGCCACAACAGATCAAACAGTGTAAAACCCCTTTTCCCTCCCCAGCCCGAGGGTGGAAATGATCCGTGCACAGCTCCCAGACTGTCCTGACATCCTGGCCACTGCCCATCAGGAACCACCAGATCTGCTTCTAGGGTGTCCCTTCTGCCTGGGAGGACAGTGGGTCCCCCCCCGGGTTAGAGCAAGAAAGACATCGAGTTTAAATGCTCAGCTTCTCCTCCCTACTAAAGCTTATCAAACCCCAATCGATGGCTGGAACCCAGTGCTTCCCTCTTGTCACCAGACTTGCTCCAGCTGGTCACCACCTACAAACATTAACCCGACCAGAGTCACAGCAGGATTGCTCAAAGAAACACCCCGTGTCCTGAGTCACAGCAGCACAGGGGACTCTGGTCTCTATCACCTGATAAGGACCATGGGAAGCAAAGAACAGGAGCTGCTGTCACTGCCCCAGGACACTGAGTGAGGACTGAACAACCCACAGGCATTCCCAGGGAAGGGGGAGGATTGACCTGGAAGATTAGATCTCATTTCCTGCCTCTTCCACCACAGGAGGATTCCCCACTGCCCTCTCAAAAGGGAGAGGACACCTTAATTAAAGGCTGGGAGGGCACCTGAACACTGGATTTTAACAGCAGGTCTGCAAACACCTGAGGATACAAATCAGGAGCAGGTGCTGGTGTTACTGTGAGAAACACATCCCACATGAGAGAATCCTCCTGACTGGGTCTGTTCTGTTCAATTCTAATGCCCTGATGTTTTACTTCAACAGACCTCAAGCATTTCTCTGAGTAGCACAACTATCAGGTGTAAAGAGACCTTTCCCACACAGACCTCAGCTGTACTGAAAGCACATCATCTTTGCTAGAACTCACAAATCTGACACTTATACTAAGCCATGGGAAAATTAATTAAAACCCCTATTAGCTAAACCACGTCTTTAGACTCCCAATCCAGTTGCCCACCTGGGCAGTACAGGTGTTCCAGTGGATATAAGGAATTTGAACAGCCCACCTGCAGGGATGGAAACGGGCATCTCTAAGGCAATTTGAGTTCTGTTCAAAGCCAACACCTGCTCTCCAAAGCCAGGAAAAGGCACAGAGGTGCCAGATTTTTCTCCTTGCTGTGCTGGACAATCCCAGATTTCTGAGGTAAGAACTGCTATCCCCAGCCCTGCTCCCTCACTCGCACACACTGAACTGCCCCACACCTGACACCAGAGAGAACGAGGTTTGACTGCAGATTTCTGCAGTATTTTCAGAAATGAACTTATAAATATCTCCATGCAAAACATCACCCTGGGAGTACTAGTTAAATCATAGCTACAAATTCTCCTAAACAGGTGAAAAAAACTAAGGACCTCTAGCAGAGATCTGACAACCTTAAAAATAATAACCTTAAATGGACCTTTTTTATCCAAAAGCTGAATCCAAAAGACTTTGCAACAGTAAAGCTTCCCCCCCGCACAATGGAAACCATCATTATCTGACACACATCAATTAAATAACACACCTACTAGACTAATAAAAATTCAGCTTTCTAAACAACAGCTAAAAAGAGAATGTAAAGAAATATTACATGTAATTACTGATATATATATATATATTCTTCCAAACTAGGAAACCCTCACCCAACTGCACTGAAATATGGATTTTAAATCCACCACCACCAGATACTTCAAACTAATTCACTTTCTCACAGAACTAAAGAAGCTCCAAGCCTCTCACCCTTAAAGCTGGCACACTCCTCAATTAAAAGAAAATCATTCCTTTTTATTGCCCCAGTACAATTTCCACACTAACTTTAGAGAAATCCAATGACTTTTATGGGGTTCCAGGAGCTCCCCGTGCAGGTGGGCTGAGACTGGAGGGGTTCAAACCCACTCCTGCCCATCTCACATATCCCTGTGGAGCTGCAGGCAACACGTGGGACTTCACTGCACCACAAAAATCCCTCCCACGAGCCCCCTGCTCCCACCTGTGGCACAGCCCAACATCTGGAGGGGAGGGAGCAGAGCCAAGCACACCAGGTAACCCAGGGGATTTGATCCTGGATGCAATGGCAGCAAAACACCCTCCCGACTTCACTGCCTGGAGTTTCCTCCAGAGGAAGAAACATTTTGGACGCCACAACAGTTCACTTTTGGTTTTAGGCTGAAAGCGAAAGCTCAGCCTCTCCCTCCGCAGCCTCACAGAATGGAAAACAAATAAATAAAAGGTAAAGTGGGATGGTATGTGCTGCCCTTGGGGAGCCTAGAGCTGGGCTCTGGGGAAGGCAAGAAGTCAGCACAGCCCATGGACAGAACCCAGCTCCACAGAGGCAGAACTCTAGGGAAGTGTTTAATAAATACCAGGGAAAAGACAAAGGGTTTAACCTGTATTTCTTGCAGATCAAGGAGCAGCCTCAGAAACTTCAGATGCATATGCTCCACCTGAAGCATTTCTGCAGCACTTGACAAAACCAGCTGGCAGTTCCTTAGCACTGCCCCAGCCTGCCAGAATCCCAAAGGGGCATTGGGCAATTCCCGGGAACTGGAGGAGTGGGCACAGACTTTGAGGCTGCTCACAGGTATCTACAC
Source organism: Neopelma chrysocephalum (assembly GCF_003984885.1). Lineage (NCBI taxonomy): Eukaryota > Metazoa > Chordata > Aves > Passeriformes > Pipridae > Neopelma > Neopelma chrysocephalum. The sequence goes on from NW_020897763.1 coordinate 4,005,280, forward strand.
TCCTCCCCAGTCAGCCACTAATCTTCCCCCCAGAACGGCCAAACAAGCTATTTAAAAATACTTCCTCTGTTCCAGCAGAACTGCAAATTCACTGTAAATCCACTGACCACAATTACTAACGATGCTGTTGGAAATGGTCTTTCAAAGCACATTAACCTCTGTTCACTACAGTGTGTGAAAGGCACAAACCAGGGAAGGAATTGCAGGTCTGGAGACGACATTTATTGCCAAAGGGCAGCTTTCACACCTGGGAAGAAGTTCTAGTGAAATTATTTCTGTCTTTGTTAATTAACTCACACATGGACGTTGTTACACAGAACCCAGTCTGCCCAGTTGTCACCTCCACCACGAGCTCCCTCACCATCTCCTGCAGGTGAACATCAGTCCTGCTGCAGAAGGAAGGGATCATCCCTGCAGGAACACGCCATGCCTTTAACACACGGAAAAGTGACCCGACAGTCTCACCCAGACAAATCATTTGCAGGACAGCCCGATGCCAGAAGGCTCTGACCCCAACTCCAGGCCACACGAGGCAAACCTGGCTGGCCATGCCTGAACCACCTGGGCAGCGTGGATTGCACGGGGCCCTCAACGGCACGGGAGAGGAGCTTCCAGAACAGGAACACGTGTCCCGAGCGCACCGTGTGTGCTGAGGAGAGCGGGGTGAGCGCGGGGTCAGCCCCGCCGGGCCGACGACCCCGCAGGGCAGGGACAGACCTGAGCAGGACAGGGCAGGACCGCAAACAGTGGCACCAGGGACGGCACCAGGGACAGACCCCGGGCAGGACTGCAAACAGTGGCACCAGGAATGGCACCAACCTGGGGGGAGCAGCCCCTGCCAGCCCCCTGCCCGGGCTGGGAACAGGCACCCCCAGAGCAGTCCCAGCACACGCAGCCCACCGACCCCACGGGCTGCCTGGGCACAAACCCTGTGCACACACCCATCCACCCACAAGGCTTATCAACTCATACTTCAGAAAAAAAATGTGAAAACTTATGTTTTCAGAACCAAACTAGCCACCAGAGTTGGGAAATTAAAGCTATTTTAATCACTTTAGATCTTCTTCAACTGTAACTAAAAGTCTGAAAAAGCCCTTGGTTTTGAAATGCTGTTATTCAAACACAAATTCAATACTCCCAATGAGAAAGAGCTGCTTCAACACAAACCAGGAACACTCTGGCTACACACAGCAACTCCATGAGTAACTTCCAGGTTCAGCTCTGCTCCCCCCAGGAAACTCAGAGAAAACCCCAGGATTACACTGCAGGGCCAGTTTTAGTCATATCACCAAGAAAAAAGAAGTGGGAAAGCATCTTCTGCTGGGAACCAACCACTTCTCCAGAGCAAACGCCTGAACTCCACAAGACCTTCTCTCACGTTGTGTCAGCTCATAAAACACAAGGAATTACTTGCTATTTCCCTACTCCCCCACTACAGATGCAGATTTGCCACTATAACTCAATATAGAACCAGAGGAGGAGGGAAAGACAAAAGCAAGGAACTGACAAAGTTGTCTTATCACTCTTTATAAGCTCAACGATTCCACACAAGTTTTCTCCCAACTGTTGATATCCAGACCTATCCTTGGATTTCAGGTTTCAAAGCTGAGGCTTCTGGGTTTGATGTTCCACCTCTAAGAAAAGGACACTGGAGATGGGCTGAGAGGGGCAGGTGCTCATAACGAGCCAAACCCCCCAAATCCACACCGCAGCAGCTCCACAACATTTTCGCGGTCACTGGGCTCACTGCACGAGAACACTCCTGGTTTCTGTTTTTCACCATTTTCCCACGTTTTTCTGGAGCCGCAGCTTCCCTGACAACCTGCGCCCGCTTTTTCCCTCGGCAGTGACACGGAGCCTTTATAAAGCCAAACACACCGAAAGTCAGCGGGTTTCGAGGCCCTCGGCCCGCAGCACACGCCGAGTTTTCCCCGAACCCCCCGGTGACTTTCCCCCGTGCACGGCGGCCGCTCCCGGGCCCCCCGAGCGCCTTCCTGCCGCAACTCCCCCTCCCCTGAGCCCGGTTCGGTGTCGCGGGGCCCCGGCCCGGCCCCGGCCGCGGCCCCCCCGTCAACACGGCCCGTAGGTCGGTTCGCCACCCTCCAACAGCCCCGCGGCCCTCGGACCGGCGAACGGGCACGGCCGCACCCCCAGCGGGGCCGGGGGTCAGCGCCGCCGGCCACGGCTCGTCCCGCTCCCCCCCGAGCCCCAGGAGCGGCCCCGGGCCCGGCACAAACACCGCCCGCGCCCGCGGGCCCCGGGCCGAGGGGTCCGTGCCCGCAGCCCCTCGGCCCCGGAGCCCCCCGGGCCCCGCACCCGCCCCGCCCGCGGCCCCGGCCCGCACCAGTTGGTCATGTCGAGGAAGAAGGCGCAGCCGGCGGGGCTGAGCTGGAAGCCGAGCAGGCGCTGGAACTCGCCGATGAGCACGTCCTTGTCGGTGGTGCCGAGGCAGCTGAACTTCT
>NW_020897763.1:4012741-4028810 GCF_003984885.1 Neopelma chrysocephalum
CCCGCGCGGCGCCGAGGCGTCACCGCCGCGCTGACGTCACCGCGCGCGCGCGGGGTGGGCGGGGCCGCGCGCCCGCGGACAAGGCAGGGAGCGCGGCAAGGACGAGGGGGCGGAGGCCTCGTATGCAAATGACGTCCGGGCGTGACGCGCGGGCTCCGCGCTGGGGCGCTGCGTCACCGGCGGGCGGCCCCGCCCCCCGCCGCGCGCTGCCTTCCATATATGGCGGCGGCGCGGCCCGCGGGATTACGCATGCAAATTAATCGCTGTGACGTCACGCGTCGCCATGCAAATGCGGCTGCGCAAGGCCCGCCGGGAAATCGCTTGGTGTTTTTTTTCCTTCACAAAATGACGCTTTTCCCGCATTTTTCGGCCGCGCGAGGCCGCTCCGTGACCCGGGGCAGGGGGTGTTTCCCGTGAGGAGAACACGGAGGGGCCACCTCTGTCCCGGCAGCGCCGCGGGCAGCAGCGAACCCCGCGCGCTGTACACGGGGGGCGGTGCGGGCGCTGCCGGGCCCCTGGGCGGGGAGCGGTGGCGTGACCGGGGGCGGGGCCTGCCCATCGTCCCTTCCGGGCCCTACGGCGGCCCGCGGGGGACAAGCGGCGGCGCTGCGTGATTGCGTCAGTGCGTGCATGCGTCACTTCCGTCTGGCGGCGGCGGGAGCACCATGCCCAAGTGAGAACGGGGGGACCGGGGCCGGGGAGACCGGGGAACGGGCCGGGCAGACCGAACCCAGCCCAGCCCGGCCCGGCCGAGCCACGCGGGGTCGATCCGGGGCTCACAGCGCAAGGGGGGGCTCTCAGTAACCCGCTTTTTCCTCTGCAGGTTTTACTGCGATTACTGCGACACGTACCTCACCCATGACTCGGTGAGTACCAAGAACATCAAAATAAACTTACTCGGGCTAAGACCACGTCTCGTGACATAAGTGGTGTCACTTATTGTCTCCTGCTTCCGGCCACAAGAGGCCGTGCCGTGTTCCCGGCCCTCCCAGCGGGGCAGTGACGCTCCGGTGCCCGCGGGGGTCCGGGGGAGGCAGCTGGAGGGCCCTCGGGGCACCTTCTGCTTAAACTGGGGGGTCAACACTTATCACACAAAGGTTTTGCGCATCTCCCGTCCTCTGACTGGGCACAAGCCAAGCTGCTTTGTGCTGCTGAATTGCCTGTGTTTAAAATCACACTGAGTCCTCAGTAATCTCTAGGTTTCTCTGATGTTTCCCAGCCCTCCGTGAGGAAAACCCACTGCAGTGGCCGGAAGCACAAGGAGAATGTGAAGGACTATTACCAGAAATGGATGGAGGAGCAGGCCCAGAGCCTGATTGACAAAACAAGTAAGGCCAATCCTTCCGTGACACCCCTGCCCTCCCCTGCCTCTCCTCTGACTGCTCTTCCCTGCTCCCGCCTCAACTCCTTCTCACTGCCCTGGGGAAGTCACGAGTGAAAACTTCACTTGGAGTTTTGATCTTGAGCTCTTCAGAGAGTGGGCTGCCCCGGGGAGCCTGAGGGCTCTGCCCACCCCCTGGGGCTCTGCCCATCCCTGGGGGAGCCCGAGGGCTCTGCCCACCCCCCAGGAGCTGAGGTTTCCCGCCCAGGCCTGGGGCAGGGTCTCTGTCTCTGGTGGTGTCCCACAGGGTCACACAACCACTTGTGCTCCCTGGTAGTGACATGTTTGTGTGAAGAGCGTGAATAGGAGTTCCAAAAGATAGGAAAGCAGATGTTAAAACGTCTGCATTGTTGTGTTTTTCACGCTCTGGGGTTACTCACCCTCAGTTCCCAAGGGATGTTTTTCCCTTGCTCTTAAAGCCTTGACTGAAGTGTGTGTGTTCTGTGTCAGTTCCTGGGGCCCTTTTCCCCTTGTTTCTTCTCTCTGTGAAAGCAATACAAACACCAGATTGACTTTGTGGCAGCTCTCCTTGGATCACAGGATATCTTCAGTTGGAAAGGACCCCTTTGGGTCACTGCTCCCACTCCTAGGTCCGTGCAGGACTGCCTAAGACTAAGCCCTGTGACTCAGAGCATCACCCAGACGCTTCCTGAGCTCTGGCAGGCCCAGAGCTGTGCCCACTTCCCAGGGGAGTGTTCCAGTGTCCCACCACCCTCTGTTCCTAAAACCTCCCGTCTGGGCTTCCCCCGACGCATCCTCATTCCGTTTCCTTTTGCCCATTTCCCTTGTGATGCTTCCAACCTTCCCACCTTTCACCTTCCTCCTGCTCCACTCCAGCCTTTTGAATTTCTGCCCTTGCCTTCCCCCCGTTCCCTGCTCCCCGTCCCTCCCAGCCCTTGCCCCGTTGCCATTCCAGCACAGCATGTCCCGGTGGAGCGCTGCGGATCCCGCCGTGCGTGTGGTGTTCCTGTCCTGGGTGCCCTGGGGGTGTGACCCCCCCCGGAGCCCCCTGTCCCCGTGTAACAGTGATTGTCTCCAGGAGTGCCAGGTGCTCCCGCCCGCAGGGACGTGTCCGGAGTCGGCTGCATGACGCGATGTTCTCTCCGCGGGGCATGAGCGGACGAGTCCCCCGGCGCTTCCTCGGCCTAGTAACTGGTTTTTTTTTCCCTGGGATTCTTTCTTTCCTTTTTTTTTTTTTTCTTTTCCCCCCCAATGTAGCGGCTGCATTCCAGCAAGGGAAAATCCCACCGACGCCGTTCTCGGCACCCCCTCCGGCCGGAGCCATGATCCCGCCTCCTCCCAGCATCCGTAAGTCTCACCTGGCACTTTGGGGCTGAGGCCACGGCCCTCCTGAGGTGTGGGGCTTGTGGCCTTGACCCGGAAAGAAAAGTCCTTTTAGCTTGAAACCAAGTCAAGACATTTTGAGCTTGAGTGTGGGGGAATTCTGCGTGGGGGCAGCCCGGCAGCACCCCAGTCCCTGGTGTGTCTGATTTCAGGGGTGCTCAGACTGTCAGCAGCAGTGAGAGCCCCTCCATCTGTGGGGGCTCCCGTGCAGGCGGCTCCATCAGAACTGCCAGTGCTGCATGGGTTTGGGTTGGGTTTTTGAAATAGAATAATTTTGCATTTGAGCTGGCAAAGGGCCGAGAGAGCTCCAGCCCCAAGTCCTGCTGTTAGGAGTGGCAGTTCCCTGCACTGGGTGTGCACAGCTGGAGGTGGCAGCCAGGATATTCCTCTTCTGGGTCACCTGGCCCCTGGAATCGGGGCTGGCAGTGAGGGAGGCAGATGTAAAGCCCCCAAGGCCTTAGTTACTGCCCTGTGCCGTGAGAGTGAGTGACTGCATTGCCTGTGGGTGCTGGCTGCCTGCAGTGTGTAACTGTCTCTGTCCAGCTGGTCCCCCCCGGCCCGGGATGATGCCAGCCCCACACATGGGGGGGCCCCCGATGATGCCAATGATGGGCCCACCCCCTCCAGGAATGATGCCAGTGGGACCCGGTAAGTCTGGGATGGGGTGACTCTGTCAGGGGTGCTGGAGGGTCTGGGGGGGGGTGTCCTGACCCACTGGTGACTGAGCTGTGGGGAGCAGGGCTGGGCTGGGCTGGGGGCACACTCTGCTCACACCTCTGTCACTGTTACCCCCTGCGTGGGGGGCACACAACAGTCTTACAACCTTTAATGAGTATTAAAGCCCCCTAACTCCTGGCTGAGAGTTACCAGCCCTCCCTGCACAGCTGAAATTATGGCTCTGGGAAGCTGTAGCTGTTCCTCCTCTGCTCTGAGCAGTAATATTTTAGGAATTTGGTGTCTGCAGCTCTCAGGTTTTGCACAAGGGGCATGTTTCTGCACTAAATGAATTTCACTGTTTAAAATGTCTCAAGATAACGTGTTCTCGAGAAATAATGGGCCTGAAAAAGCTTTTTTTTAGAACTGTAAAGGCAAACTAAAAGGTCTTTGATCCATTCTGCTCCTGAGTTTCCTGGCATTTGAAGAATTCTCAGGGGATGTGTTACTGGAGCATTTCCCAGAACAGCTCTACAGGAACACACACATGTGCACTGAGAGTAGTGAAGTGTCTTTGCAATTATTGTCTTGTGGTAGAAAGTGTTCTGTAAGTGTTTTTAAAGCACAAGATAAGTACACAATCTGCAATATTCAGCAGCCTGGTGAAAATAAATGGCAAAGTGGGATGGAAACCATTATTTCAGGGCTGTGCAGCAAAGCCCATGCTTTTCCCTGGCCGTGCTCTTTCCCGGCTGGAAGAGGTGCCCAGTGCTTGTTTATGGGCACATGGGAGGGTTTTGCAGCACTTTTCTCCAAACAAACTCTCCAGATCAGTAATTAAGCTCACGTGTCTCTCTCGTGACTGGAAATAATTTACCGGTGAATATTGTCAGGGTGGGTGTGTAACCCAGGAGCTTGGTTCCTCCTCTGCTGATGGCTGAGCTCCTTCAGGGAACAGAATCCATCTCAGCAGCTTCCAGACTGGAAGTTCCTTGATGGGGGGAGAGAACCTGCCTGCTGTACAGTGTGGAATTTCTCTCTGTGAGGGTGGGGAGGCCCTGGCACAGGTTGCCCAGAGAAGCTGTGGCTGCCCCGTCTCTGGAAGTGTGCAGGGCCAGGTTGGACAGGGCTTGGAGCAGCCTGGGATAGTGGAATGTGTCCCTGCCCGTGGAGTGGGCTGGAAATAGGTCTTTAAGGTCCCTTCCAATGCAAAGCATTCAGTGCTCTGTGGTGACTGGGCAGTTGCTGTTCCCAATGTTCTCTAACGTCCTGTCTTCCCCCGGCAGCCCCCGGGATGAGGCCCCCCATGGGAGGACACATGCCCATGATGCCAGGGCCCCCGATGATGAGACCCCCCTCCAGACCCATGATGGTGCCAACCAGGCCGGGAATGACCCGTCCAGACAGATAAAGGTGGAAATGGAGCTGCCTTTTCATATTGGGATCTTCCCCGTGGCAAACACCACAGACCCACGTCCCTGGGGTTTCGTCCTGGGTGCGTGCAGGGGCTGTGCCGCCCCCTCAGCATGGACACACCCTGCACTGACTGCTGGATGGGGTCTGGCTTTTGGGGCGTTCTTTTTAGTTGTGTTAAATTTTACCCCCCGCTGAGTCGTAAAAATAACAATAAAACATTGATGTTGTTTCCATACAGACTCTGAGCCTTGTTCTGGACCCTCTCCCGGGGAAGGATATAGGTGGGGGGCTCAGGGCCGACGGGGGTGGTCTCGGGGTGGTCCCTGGATCTCCCGGGAGGGGTCCGGGGTCCCGGGGCCGCCCCTCAACCGAGCGCGGCTGCGGCGGGGGCGTGGCCTGAAGGGGCGTGGCCGAAGGGGGCATGGCCTGATGGGCGGGCCGTGCGGGAAGGAGGCGGGGCCGAAGGGGGCGGGCCGTGCGGGAAGGGGGCGTGGCCTGGGGGGGCGGGCGGGGCGCGATGGGGTCCCGCCGCCCGCGGGCCTGACCCGCCGGCCCGGCATGGCGGGCATCATCAAGAAGCAGATCCTGAAGCACCTCTCCCGGTGAGGCTCCCGCTCCCCACCCTCTTCTTCCTCCTTCTTCTCCTCGTCCTCCTCTTCCTCCTCCTCCCGGGGGTCTGCGGGGGGCAAGGGCCGGGCCTGGGCGGGGGTTTGGGGACCGCCGGGCGGCGGCCTGGGGAGCTCCCGGAGGGGGCTGAGGGCCCGGGGGGCTGCGGAGCCGCCGGGCCTGGGGCTGTCCGGGGCTCGGGGGTGTCGGGCAGTGGGCCCGGCCCGGCCTGGCCCTGCCGCCCGGCCCACGGGGTCCGAGCCCGGGCCGGTGCCTGGTGCCGGTTGCCTGGTGTCGGTTCCCGGTGTCCGGTGCCGGTTGCCCGGTGTCGGTTCCCGGTGCCGGTTGCCCGGTGTCCGGTGCTGGTTCCCGGTGCCGGTTCCCGGTGCCGGTGCTGGCCCTGAGCGGGACAGCGGCGGTGGAGGTTCGGGGGGTTTGGGAGGCGGGCGGGGGGAGCGGGGCCGGCCCCGGCAGAGCCCGGGTGGAGCCACCCCGGCGCTCGGGGGCCGCTCGCGTTCCGTCGCTCCCGGCGGTTCCCGGGCGGGCCGCGGGTGCTCCCTGCGCGGGGCTGGTGCGGACACGGGGCCCTGCTCGGGCCGGGCCTTCTCTGCCCTGCCCTGGACACAAGGCCCGTGTTGTCTCTCGGTGTCACGGGTGGGCAGCAGCCGTGTCCGAGGAGCAGGTGAGGGCACAGCCCCGCTCTCTGCTGCTCCTCTGCCGGGCGGGTCCTTCCCGTCGCTGCTGCTGGAATCGCTCGGGTGCGGAGCGAGGGGCCCGCAGTGACCCGTGCGGGCTCTGTGGCTTCGGGGCTGGAGCGAGACCCGCGAATCCCGACCCTCTGGGGCTGGAGCTGAGTCCGGGGGTGCCTGGAGCCCCACACGGTCCCCACGCACCGCGGGCTCGGTGCAGGGTCTGTGTGCTCAGAGTCACCAGTTGCTCGGTGCTCCAGCTGCCTTGGCACTGTCCTGGACAGAGGGTGATGGAGTTGCTCTGGGTGCTGGTTTAAATGGAATTCTGCATTGGGGTTGGGATTTGGACATCCCACACCTCCGAGTTTTGTCTCGTTCCACCTCACACCGGCGTGTCACACTCAGTGCAGATTCATCCTCCTGGTCAGGAGGCACTGAGGTGTTTATACCATGGAGAGGTGGGTGAGAGCAGTTTGTAGTGGAGGATGGAACAGAGCTGGGCTTTATCCCTGGGTGCTGCTCCTGCGTGTGTTGTTCTCGTGGACAATTCTCTTTCTTTACATAAATACACTTTTGCTGGTGCTTTTCCTTAATTTTGATTTTTGGTCTCCCTTACCTTGCACTGTTACAGCACTTTCCTGCCCCAAAGTGCCCCTTTTTCCCTCCAGTCGGGCCTGGTAATGTTCACCTGTGTCTCCTTTGGGCAGTTCCAAGGAGGACAAGGAGTCCCAAAACATTCTGCAGCTCTGTCTGTTTACCTACTGGACTTTGGCTTTTGGGTGCTTGGTCTGATCCTACCCCTCTCTTGCACAAGGATTGTGGATGTTTTGCAGAAATGCAGTTTGAACACAATTTAATGGTGTATAAAAAAGATGAAGTTTTTTCCGTTTTGGTTTTGTTTCCTCTAAATACCTCAGCTTCACCCTCCCTTTGGGTTTTCTTTCAGCCACGCTCATTTGCCTGGAAGAATTTTGCTACTGAATCATTAATCTACCTTTATTTTGTGCTCACATTTGCATATGAAATAACTCATTGTTCCTCTTGTTGTGTCTCCATTTGAAGTCGATTCTGCCCGGGGTGTGTTTTTGTTCCTTCTCTCCGTGGAAATTTGCAAGGAGCAGTCGGGAGAGGGGCAGCAGGGTCGGGGAAATGGGAATGAGGTGTGATCCCGTGTCACGTGTGTGACCCGATGGCCCTGGTGGCCGGTACAGCTGGGCTTTGCTCCCTTGTGAAGGTATTTGGGAAGGCTCAGCCTGTGTGTGCTTTAGCAGCTTAAATTCCTAGAGCAGGAGAATCTCAAAAGTTGCGGAGCTTTCACCATCTGTGCCTTTCACTCCTTTGTCCTATATTTAGCTTGGAAAAGCAAATAGATGAGGTGCTTTCACTTCTTGCTGCTTCCAGGCAGGCACAGTGCTGGTTCTCAGGGAGGGTGTTTGGAACCCAAACTCCCTGTGAGCCCCCCGGGGATCAGCCCCTGCTCTGGGCCAGGGGCCCTGTCAGCTGCTGGTTGTGTGTGTGGTTGTGTTTACCAGCCTGTCATTATTCACAGAAGCACATCTGATGCTTTAAAATAAAATCAGTGAGCTGCCTTTGCCTCTTCCTGGTCTTGTTTGAAAGTAGCTTCTTCTCATTGTCTTTTTTCTTTAACCAGTGTCGGTGCAGCCACAGCAGATCCTTGTTCTCAGGGACAAAGGCTGTTTATCCACAAGTCCACTGCCCCAGCTTATTTCATATACCACCACTGCAGTGGAAATCCCTGCCAAAATTACTCTTATTTAATTGCATGGGGAAGGTTTATCCCCTGCTGCCTCCAACAGCTGCTTTGTGACGTTCTCTCTTGGTACACGTGTTGAGGCGTGTGAGCCTGTGGAGTCCCAGGCATCCCCCAGCACACAGGACAGGGCTCCCAGGGGAGATGCAGGGCAGCCCTGCTGCTGCCAAGAGATAAACGCTGGTGTCAGCAGAGGAACAGCGGGGCTGGGGCTCGGGGGCAGGTCTGAAGGAGACCACAGGGGGAAGGAGACCACAAGTGTGTCTCACTGTAACAGGAGCCCTGGAGAGCTGCAACTGAGGAGAAACTCTGGGAATCTCTGAAAGAAGGATGAGAAGGAAGCAGGGGAGAAATGAGAGAGGAGTTGGCTGAAGTAACACCAGCATAGGTGTTGCCAGAGAGGAAAACCAGCCCAGGAAAGGAGACCTGTTTGCTGAGGAGAGCAGCTGGAGCCGCTGCTCCGGGCAGGCGTGGAACAGATGTGCAGCACAGAAATTTGGGGATATCAGGCTGGGAATTTGGCAAACTGTCCTCAGGACAGTATGGAGCCACCTTTTTGAGTGAGTAAGATGGGCTTTAGAAACAGAATTAAAAAAAGCTGCTAGAGAACAGGCCAGTGGAGCAGCCTGGGAGGGTGTAACAGTGTGGTGCTTGTCAGTGTAGGGTCAGGTACTTGGCCAGGAGCCTCGTGCAGCTCCCTGTGACAGTGCTGCACCTCAGTGGAGCTGTCCCTCATTCCCAGGGATTGGGTCACACATCCCTTTTTCTGGGGGAGGTTGCCTTGCTTTCTCCCCTCTTCCATTTGCATTTGCACCATCCTTGCAGCTAATGGAGCTGCTGGGAGTGGGTAAGTGCAGAGCCTGGGAGGGCCCCTGGTGTATCTTTAGTTTGTTCCAGCTCCCTCTGGCAGCAGGAACTCGTGGGTGTCGCAGCACTGAGCGGGGACTGCGGGGGCTTCCAGGGGCTGCTGCTTCCCAACTTGGATATGAGGATCTCGGAATCCCTTCCTGGCCCTAAAGATGTCTTTGGCATTGCCCCTCCCACACAGTTGTGCTACTTCTGTGCCAACACAAAGATCTGAGAGCCGGGTCCCAGCCCCAGCCCTGTGCTGTGCCACGAGCCCTGCCTGTTCCACGGGGGCCTTGGAGTGTTCTGGAACTCCTTGCTCAGAACTGGGAGTCCCTTCCTGCTCCCTGTCCATCCCCACCATCAGAGCCCTGCACTCAGGCCAAAGCAGGGCAGAGAAAGGCCATTGCAGCTGTGGTCATCCTGCCAGGGGTGAGAGACTCTCTGGGGCTGGAATGGCAGGAGTGAGACCCCGTGCTTGGATTTCTTGCCCAAAGGCTGCAGCCTGGACGTGGCTGTGAGAGAGCAGAGCCCGAGTTCCTGTTTGCTCTGTTGATGTGTTTTGCAGCATGGCTGCGTGCTCGGGTGCTGTGCTGCAGCTGTGCCCTTGCTGCAGTCACAGGGTGGCACGTGCAGCTCCTCAGGGCTGCCGGGCACCCTCTGAGTTTGGAAGAGCTGCCACTGTAAGAGATGTGTGCTCACCACCAACCTTCAGCTTCCTGACCTTGATTATGAATTAACTGGAAGCAATTTAACGAGCACGGTGGGTAAGGAGGAAAGCAAGGAAATTGCATTTGGGAATGGCCTGAGGAAGGTACAGAAGTGTGAGTGATTTAGGCAGCAAGAGCCCTGCCTTGGACAGAGGCTCTTCGCTGGAACTGAGACCAAGTTTGCAATTTTGGCTTTAGCTGCCTTAATATCCTCCTTTGGTGATGAGGGAAATTTTTGTGATGATCTCTGAGGTGATCATTTGCCTAAAATAGCTGTTGCAGCGATGGCAACTTCATGAAACCACAGAGCTGCCAGCGGTTAAACACTGATAAAAACCCCGTTACTTTTCCCTGTTCCCCCCGTTCAGCAGGGGCTGTTTGGCCAGGAACGGTTCCTTTGGTGCCCCAGAGCACGTGGTGGGTCCAGAGCATGGAGCAGCTCGTGGCAGGACACCCTGAGGCAGTTTATGAGGAAGAAGCTCTGTCAGGTCCCAGCAGTGGCTGCACCAGCACCAAACCACTGGCCACGAGCTGTCTCTGAGTTCCTGTGTGCTGTGCCCAGCAAGGCACATGAGGCTGGATGCAAACCCTTTACTCCATGTCTTAATTTGGAAGTTTCTTATTTTCCCAGTACATTTTGATGGCTTTTTTTTTTTACTTTTAAAAATTTTAATATCAATTTTAATATTGACTTGTCAAGTCAAGACACAACCCCAGCTACAGGTACAGTAGCACATACCTGCCACTGCTTTGTTCAAGACAGGGTGGGAAGAGGGAGTGGGCACAGACAGGACGTGGCATTTTCCCTTCTCAGAGAGTAACCTCCAACGTCAGGGTTGCTGTGCTGCTCTTGGCCAGGAGAACTGAGTGGCCAGTTTTATGTGTCAGCTGCTGGGTGCAAGGCACTTCCAGACATTTCCCCTCAGCCCCAGACACGAGTGTGCCATTTCTGGAATGCTGAACAGACGCTTGTTGCAGCAGAAATAAACTGCACTTCAGTAGCTCAGGAGGAAAATGTGGCTGGAGCTCGGGGTCTGCAGAGCTCTGTGCTGGCCCTGTGGAACCTCTCCAGAGCCCTCCAGCCTCTGCCCTGGGAAGGGGCTGTCAAACAGGACCCTCCTCATTGCTCCTGTGCTGCCTGAGCCTCCTCTGCAGCTCCTGGGCCAAGTGAATGATGGAATAACCTGTTGGTTTCTGCAGGTTGGGAACAGAGCTGCAGGTTGGATGGCAGGATGAAGTGGGGCTTTGGACTAGTGCATGTATTCTTTATGTTTCTTCCTAGTTTCCTTTTGTATATTATTATTTGCTTGAGGTTTAGACTTGGGAAATTCCCTGGCAGCTGCTGAGGGTTTTCATTCCAGCTTTGGGAGCATGGGGAGGCTGGCATTTAAACTTCACTGAGTGTCCAGCTGAGGAGCTGGAAATAGTAAAGCAGCCCCTCAGTGAGGTGGAGTTCAGCCCCTGGCAGAGACCCAGGCTCTTCTTCTCTCAGAGGGGTTCGTGGTTTGCTTTCCAGGTCTCCTGGTGCCCCGTGTGGTGCTGGTGGGTGTGGACCCAGGACACACCTGGTCTGGAGCGTCTCAGCATCCAGAACCCTTGGAGGAATTTCTGTTTGGGACAAGAAAGTGTCCTCGAGGCCCGAGGGAGGCTGTAGGAGGAGTGAACTGATGTTCTGTTTTGTGTGATGGTTCAGACTCCTGTCTTATCTGCTTGGAAATGCTGATTTTTTTCCCCTGCAAGTTTAACTTTGAATTGAAATCCTGAGCCTTTTTCCCTTAGCCATGTTGGGTTGCAGTGGGTGACTTGTAGCCAAGACAACTGATTACTCATCAGGATGTTTTGTGTTGGCTTCGGGTGGCTGAGAGGTCCAGCCTTTCATTCAATGCAGTTGAGGCCTGGAAAAACAGAAAGCTGATAATGTACAGCCATCAGCAGTGGCCTGTGTGTGCAGGGCTGTGAGTGTGCCTGAATCCACCCTGATAAGGAGCCTGGGGCAGGCTGCTCCTGGGGTCTGTGGGAACACTTTGCTGTGGAACTGGAGCAGGATGATTGTGCAGGGACCTCACTGTCCCCATGGGAAGGTGTTCCTGCCTCCCGGGATCTCTGGGGCACACAGAGCTGTGCACAGTGTGCAGCTGGAGATACAGAGAGGGTTAGAAACGTGCTGCTTTCTGTCTCCTAAACACTTGGGCAGTTTGGTGTTGATTAGATTCCCTTAAACTCTAAATGGGTTTGTGCTAAGTGGGGGTGACACCAGCTCTGTCAGATCTGGACACCATCTCTGTGCAATCATCAGTCCCATCCTCTGCTGAGTGCAATCATCAGTCCCATCCTCTGCTAACTCAGCTGTTTCTCTTCCTCCTCTGCAGCTCTGCCCTTGTCTGCAGAGCAGCTGTGCCTGCTCTCAGGCAGAGTGGGCCCTGCTTTAGGAAACCTCGAGGAAGTAAAATGGCTTTTCTTCTTCAAAAGGCTTTTAGTTCTTCCTGTGTGTCTCCAAGGCCGCTATTTTTTCCCTTTTTACAGAAGTGTTGATCACTTGCTCAGTTTTATTTCCTTCCAAGTTATTTTTCAGTTAATCCTCAGACAGTTAAACCTTCCACTGCTGCCTTCCTTGAGAGTAGCCCTGATTTGGGAAGTCACTGACCTGTTCTTTTAGCAGTTGTGAACATTTTGTCCAAGTGAACCTGCCCTGTGGCTTCTGAGATAAGAAGTTTGAATGTGGGGTGAAGTGACCTATCACAGAGATTTTTGAATTGTAGAAGATTCCCAAGGAAGATGGAAATCCTACTAAATGCCCTGTCCAAAACCAGACCAGGCAGGACTGGAAAAGGTTTTGAGAAGAAGCAAATCCACATTGGTCAGAATATAGTTGTTGAGGGTTTTTTTTTCCATGTCCAATTGCTGTCCTTCTGCCACAGTTACTTTAATTACATATCTGTGTTCCAAGTCAAAGCAGAAAATCCTCATTTCTTCCCTTGCTGTGACTCTTGTGAAGGCAAGAACCTGGATCTGCAGCCGTTCCTGGGCCCTCAGCATCGCTGGGCTGTTTTCACTGGAGCTCACCAGTTCCCCTTCCTGCCTTACCTGTGTTTGGAGGGATTTTCCAGCTCCTTGCTGCAGCTGTGGCTGCTGTCACAAGCCAGACACTCACTTCTGCCAAGAGAGGATGCTGGTCATTAAGCAAAAGCAAGGTTGCTGGTGTACAGCTAATTAGTTCTCCCAGCCTCAGTGATGAGGGTGTCAATAGAAATGCACGTGTGGAGCTGGAGGTGGTGGCTGGAGAACTGTGGGGAGGAGGCTGAGGCAGAGAAGAGGGTTCCTGATCCGTGTGGCAGCAGCAGGGTGATGAGACATGGATCTGAGGAGAAGTTTTATGATTTCAGATGTCTTCTGACATTGTCTGTCTGTGCATTTGCTTGGTTGGAGACAGTGTGGCGAGATAGCTACAAATGTAAACATAAATTTATTTATGATTCTGGCCTGGCTTTGGGCCAGCAGTTGGACTGGGCCTGACTCCCTGTTGCAGTCAGTGGGTTTGTGGCCTCTGGATGTGCAGGCTGAGGAATGGGGCAGTTGTTTTCAGCAGTGACATCGTGTTTTGATATATATTCAAGCTGATGATTAAGCAAATAGATTTTCAGGGTTGACTTTTGCCAGGGTAATCCCAGCAGGCTCTAAAGGAGTGCTGCCCTGTGAGTTTACTGGCTCAGTGCTGCTTGGCTTCTGTTTGGGTTGTAAAAAAAATAAATAAATAAAAAGAAAGTGCCAATATCCTCCCGTGTCAGTTTTCCCAATAGCCACTGTTTTCATTCTGCTCTCTCTCAGCCAGCAGTCCCTGCTGCCAGGAGGGTGCTGTGGCTGAGGGTGAATGGAGGGAGCTGCCAGGGAACATCCACCACTGTCTGCACTCGCTGCTCCTCTCCCCAGAACTGACCCCGGGGGTTCCTCACCTGGCACTGTGAGCCCCAGGTTTGCAGAACTCTGGCCCCCTGTGAGCCCCCTGTGACTGCAGGGGTCAAAGTGGCTCAAACGTGAAGTTTATTCCAATGGAAGATCTTGGATTCCTGCACTGGGCAGGAGCTGAGAGTGGGGTTTGGGAATAGGCAACATATCCTGGGGAATTTGGGCTGTGGTTTAAAACAAAGTATTTGTTTCCATTTGAGATTTTTGTTTCCAAAACTTGCAGCTGCTGTTGTCCCAAACATCAGCGAGGTCTGTAAGCTCTGCTTTGGGGGTGGAATGTTGTATTTTGGTGCATCTAGAATGCCTGGTGAAAGGATTCTTCTGTAGAGTCTCGTAGCACTGGTGGTGGTTTTGGTACCTGCCCAGCAGGATTTCTGCAGCCTTTCCCTGGAGATGGTGACAAAGAGTTATTTGCTTTAGCTGGGTCCTGTTTCATTCCAGGCTCTGCAGTGTCCTGTTTCACAGCTTTGCTGTTCTTCCACTGTTGGTGTTTTTGATACACCTACACACTAAATAAAAGTGATGCCCTGGTTCAGGCACGTGCTTGTGCCTTTCCCCTGCATTGCCAGCTGAAAGCAGCTTCCCCTCTGAGCAGACTGATCCCGGGCTGAGGATCTGAGCCCAGGGCTGATCCCTCTGTGCAGGTGTGAGAAAGCTGCTCTGCCCCCTGAGCTGATCCCTGCTGATCCACAGCAGCCTGGGAGCTTAAGGGCTTTGTGTCACCCACCTGTCCGGGCTGTGTTTGCTTTATTCCCAGTACCCAATCCCAAGTGGACACGGTGCCATCAGCTTTCAGCAGAGCTGGTTCTCTGACGCAACAAAGGATGCTCGTGTTTGCCTCTGGAGGTGTTTGCTCTGATTCTCCCCCGTGTCTGGGGTTGTGGGTGCTCCCAGCAGGACTCCAGGCACTAATCACCCACTCTGTGAACCCCTGCAGCTCCCAGCCAGCAGAGCACCTGCTGGAACACACTCCAGAACATGCAGTTTCTTGGTACAGATGCTGAGAAGCCGGATTGACCTCCACCACCCTCCTGGGTGTGTTTAAACACTGATGATCTTTTGCTTTCCTGGGTGAAAAGAATTTAGAGAATTAAACTGCTCACTGCTGACGTCGCAGTTCTGGGAGGATAAAACTGCTGAGCTGTTGCAGTTGGGCTTTGGTTTTCTTTTGTTTTGTCCTAGGGCAGTTTTGCTGGTTTCCAGGATCCAGAGCTTTAGAAGGAACTTTCAGTTTCTCAGAGTTGGACTTGGTTTAAAACAAAAAAGTCCCTCAAATGTCAAAGTGTGGAGATGTTTTTTTTCTGGAGCAACCAACATGCCTGGGGTTTAAAAATGTCAGAAGGGGTTTAACGAAACAGCAAACGGACTCTGGTATTAAAATAGCTCTGAAATGCTCCTGCAGCCTCAGTAGCTTCGCTGGGGGCTGTTTTTAGAGTCTCCTCTTTCTTCTCTTGTAGGTTTACCAAGAATCTCTCCCCGGACAAAATCAACCTGAGCACATTGAAGGGTCAGGGGCAGCTCACCAACCTGGAGCTGGATGAGGAGGTGCTGCAGAATGTGCTGGAGCTGCCCACCTGGCTGGCCATCACCCGTGTCTACTGCAACAAGGCCTCCATCAGGGTGAGCAGGGGGCTGCTCCAGGGCCCCTTCAGATGGGTGAAGTTACTGTTCACAGGCAGGATCATTGGGATTGTGCACTTTGCACACTGGGCTCTTGTAAATCCTTCCTCCTTGTACTTTTTAAAGCAAAAAATGTCTTTCTTTTAGCTGATATGAACTGCCAGGTTGCTTAATTGCAGTTGGTACTAACCATAGTTGCATTCCATGAACGCGAAAGTTTTTAGGATGTTGAAGAGACTTTCTGTAAAAAGAAATATGGTTCTACTCTGCCAAGTGACAATAAAAATGAGTTTGTCTTACTCATCTGATGTGCTCTGTTTTTAGAGTCAGATCTGCTTAGTTTAGTAACAAACATTTGTTCTCCCTCCTACAAGAACTGCAGAGTGAGCGTTGCTGTATGAAAATAAAATGGAGCCTTTTGGTTTGTGCACAGTCTTCAAAAGACTTGCCTGACCTCCAGTCACAGCAGCAGTTGGGTGTAAACTCTGCAAGGCCAGGAGTGTTCTCCATAACAGAATTTGACCTGCAGAATATCTATTACTCGTGACGATATCTGAGATCCAAAAGCTCATCTGGGTTTGTAGATCTGATGTCTGGAATGTCTTGTCTGTGTCTCTGTTTGACCTGGATACAGTGAGACATTGTGGACATTTCTCAGAGAAACAGGGCTCAAAGTTTGGACTCGGGTGGTTTCCTGCAGTTTCTGAAACTTTCCAATGCAAAGATAAATAACCCTTGTAACCTCAACTTTATCTTTTCAGATCCAGTGGACAAAGCTGAAAACACACCCCATCTGCCTGGTAATGTTGCCTCTCTTGTCCCTTTCTTTTCTTCATCACTCTTTTCAGTCTCTTCTACTGGAGACAAATTCTGCAGAGGGAAACCATGAAGGGCTCAAATTTTCATTTGACCCGAGTCCTCCAGGCCCTTTGCACATGGGGAGCACAGAGTCCTCTTTGGCCACGAGTGCCCTCTCATGAGATCCCCATTTCACTGCAGGATGGAGCCAGACGAGCTCTCAGGGAAGTCCAGGGCAACCTTGTGCCTGTTTTTGTTGTTTGTTTTCCCC
>NW_020897763.1:4028820-4044646 GCF_003984885.1 Neopelma chrysocephalum
AGGCTGGCTGTGGTGTTGAAGGCTGGCTGTGGTGTTGAAGGCTGGCTGTGGTGTTGAAGGCTCCCCCGTTGTGTCTCTGCAGTACCTGGACAAGGTGGAGGTGGAGATGAGGACGTGTGAGGAGCCTCGGCCGCCCAATGGACAGTCCCCCATCGCTCTGGCTGCTGGCCAAAGGTGAGACCCCGAGCCCTGGGGCTTCTCCCTGACGTCCTGCTGGGCTGTGGGGGCTGCTGGTCTCCCTGAGTCACCTCCCTGCACTCAGGTTTAAGTGCCTCTGATGTTGGTTCTACCCCTCTGTGTGTGAGCCTTACCTGTGCCAGGCCTGTTGTCTGCCGGGTGATGCCACAGAGGGCTCTTCTCTTTGCAGTGAATATGGCTTTGCTGAGAAGGTCGTGGAGGGGATGTTTATTGTCGTCAATTCCATCACCATCAAGATTCACTCCAAGGCCTTTCACGCTTCTTTTGAGCTCTGGCAGCTCCAAGGCTACAGCGTCAACCCCAACTGGCAGCAGAGCGACCTGCGCCTGACCCGCATCACTGACCCACAGAGGGGAGAGGTGAGCACTGCCCTGCCCTCCTGTCACAGCCCCCACTGGGACCACCCCAGCCTCAGGGCCCCCAGGCTGCTCTCTGAATGGGGTTTGTGTTGGGATCACAGAGGAGAAGTGTGATGAATGATTCTGTGTGCCCTTGTTTCGTTTTACATCGTCCGAGTGGGTTTTTTTCTAATCCTTGAAGTTGTGAAAATCTCAGTGTTTCTCTCCTCCTGGGCAGGTTCTGACGTTCAAAGAGCTCACCTGGCAGACACTGAGGATAGAAGCAGATGCCACAGACAATGGTGACCAGGATCCTGTCACCACTCCTCTGAGACTCATCACCAACCAGGGGAGGATCCAGATCTCTCTCAAGAGAAGGGTGAGAGTCTCCTCCATGCTCTGCAGGACACAGTCTCACTGCCTGGTGCAGTGATGATATTTCCTCCCACACTCCCCAGCAGCCCTTCTTTCCCTCCAGAAATGTGGAGCCCAAGCTGGTGTGTCACTCCATGTTTTCTGTCAGAGACAGCTGTGTCCTTCCCAAATGTCAAAGCAGTTTATTTCCCAGGGGAGGATATCATGGATGGAGCGAGCTTTTCAATCTGTTTGAACACCCCAAGGAGAGCTGTCAACTCCATACTGGGAGTTGAAAGCCTGGCAGCCTGATTTTTAGCTGTCAGTGGAAATGTGATGATTAAAAAAAAAAGAAACTATCTCCTTTTTTTTTTCTCCCTTTTCTTTTTTTTCCCCAATTTTAAACCAGTGAGCATTTTACCTCCTAAAGAGAAGGTGTCTTTGACTACTTTCCACCTGAGAGGAGGTGCTGTGGACATCCAGCAGATAACATCCCAGAGCAGTTTCAGAGCAGCCTCCCTTTTTGTGTATATTATGAAGGCTCTGTGTCTGTGGTGGCAGTTTTTGAAGTCCCTGTCTCCTCACTGTTGCAGACCAAAGATTGCAACGTGGTGGCCTCCAAGCTGATGTTTCTCCTGGATGACCTGCTGTGGGTGCTGACAGACTCCCAGCTGAAGGCAATGATGAAATATGCTGAGTCCCTGAGCGAGGCCATGGAGAAATCTGCTCAGCAGAGGAAAAGCTTGGCTCCAGAGTCTGTGCAGGTGAATGAGTTTGGAGGTTGGGCTGCCAGGGAAAAGGGATAGTTTCTGCTTGTGTGGCATCTGTCCCATGCTCACAGGGTATCCCCTGATGGGAACACATGGGCTTCCCTGGGGTCAGGAGTGTCACATGGACTGTGGGCTGATGAGGGGCAATGAAGTGACCAAAGGAGTGGGATTGATTGCCAATAAAATACCTTTTCCAAGTCAAGGAAAAGGGAAGAGGAATATTGCAGCTGGAGTCGGGAGCTCTGGGGAAGCAGGGATGTGCACATGGGTACAGTGAGATTGCATAGAGGGGATTGGGAATATTTGGCCCTTTTGGCCCAGCAGTCTTAAAGCATCTTTCAAGAGAAGTGAATTGCAGCTGGCAGAGCCACAGACAAAGAGTTTTGCTCGTGAAAACCTAGGAAAGGGAATCCCAATTCAGTTTCTATAACCTGGTGCCTTGCAGGCTGGAAGATGGCACAAATTGCTTAAGTGCATTATGATGCCCCTCTCTGTTTTCCCCTCTCTCTGAGCTCTCACCAAGCTTGTCTCTCTCCCCCAGGTGACCCCACCCCCTCCCAGTGCCCAGCAGTCCTGGGCCCAGCCCTTTGGGGGCAGCCCCAGCCCCAGCAGCATCGGGCAGTACTTTGACAAGCACGACATGAAGGAGTCCTCGTACCACCTGCTCATCTCCCGCCTGGACCTGCACATCTGCGACGACAGCCACGCCCGGGAGGCAGGTGGGGAGGGCACAGCGGGGCAAACACCACCCCAGGCAGAGCTTTTCTGTCTCAAAGGGGGTTGGAAAGCAGTGGAGTTCTGCAGTTTGGGATTTGGGGTTCTGGATCTGGTTCTTACCATATAAACTGCAGGCTGGTTGTGCTCAGGTGTCCTTGCCCAGGACAAGATTTTGGTGCAGCTTTCTGCTGGGATTTCTCCTGGATCAGGACTCAGATTGCAGGGCTGACCACTGTTTTCTTTGTTCTGTTTCCCACAGGTGCTGTGAAGCATGGGATGCTGGGAGGTGCCATCCAGCTGACCTTCAGGAGGATGGCTTTTGACTATTATCCTTTCCACAGGGCAGGTAAGGAGCCTGTGGCCTCACAACTTGAGGAAGGGGATAAAAAGAGAGTTTGAAGAATGGTCCTGCTCTGTGGCTTCAGGCAGAACTAGAAGAAAGGAAGCTCAGTTTTTAAAGGCAGGATGTTTGATTTCCTGCAGGAGATGCCTGCAAGCACTGGGTGAGGTACAGTGAAGCAATGGAGACACGGGGACAGTGGGCAAGGAAGTTGGTCAGTGAATTTCAAAGCAAGATTGAGAAGCTTTATGAAGAAATGGACCCACTTTCCCCCTTCAAAAAGAAACCAGGTAATGGTATTTGATAAAACTAGTGAAGCAGGAGGTGGTACCAGTTTTGCTCCATCCAGCAATATCTCTAGTGCTCCTCCCCAGTTGAGCAGGCTGATTTGTTGATGCAGAAATCCACAGTACTCTAAAAATCATAACTATAATGTCAGAGGAAAGTGGCTGTCATTCTGGGGTGGCTCTGCAGCAAGGATGGATGGGCTGCAGTGGTCCCTTTCCTGGCTTATTGTTGAGTTTCTCCATAAGTGAGTTTCTAAGGATGAAATGAAGTACTTAAGACCTGGCTGAAGAATGTGTTCTCTTGCCAGAGAGCAGACTCATCTTTCACAGTGTTCTTCCTTCAAAAGTCCCGAGGTTTTTTCCCTGCCCAGCTGCGTTCATCTGTTTCTAATTTTGGGGCTGTTCATTCTGCTCCGTAAGCACACGGGTGTCGGTGCTGAGGGTGGAGTTTGATGCAAAGGAGGTGACTGAAACCCTGCTGGTTGTGCTTGTCTGTCCCCACAGATGCCCCCCCGAGCCCCCAGAGGAGCCCCCCGGAGAAGGTCCGAGCCCCTCCCCGGAGCCTGCCCCGGCTGCGGCAGCCGCCCTGGCACCGCCTGCGCTCCAGCTGCGTCCTGCTGCGCGTGGACGACCTGGACGTGCACCAGGTGGGGAGCTCAGCAGGGCCCGGGCATGTCCCTGGCATTTGTAAAAAAGAAACGTGATCAGATATGATTTAAGTAAATCATTCAGATCCTGCGTCATCCCAGAGGAGCCAAGCCCTGCCCGGGCAGCCCAGGGGCCGTTGGGATGGAAAACTTTCAACCTGAGTATGAACTGCTGGGAGTTTCCACGTTCAGAGGAAATTGCACAAGCACAGGTTTCTGCCCTCTGTTCATACCCAAGCTTGCACCAAGCATTAGGCAGGCCCTCCATAAAAGATCCCATAGCTTTGAGAAGTCCATGAGGATGTGGATTTTTGACAGAGGATAAGTCTTACCTCAGGCTTTCTGACCTGGGACAGAGCATCCCTATCCTGGATCAGGCCCTACACCCATGTGCCCTGTATCCTCTCCAAGGGCTGGTTTTGCTTTTTGCAGCACCAGATACTACAATGGACTTACAACATGCTGCAGATCCTGCAGACAGCTGTAATAGGTTTCATTCTGATTGCTCATGTCACCTAATTCTGCTTGTCATGGCTCTTACTAGCAGTGACAGGAGACATAAAGAACTAAATTCCTTCAAAGGAAAGGAGCTGGCAATATCAGCAGGTAGAAGAAATGTTTATTTTTATTTGAAAGCAGCGCATGTTTGATGTGTAAATGAGGTGGATTGAATACAGGTGACTGTGGGGTTACTGGGACACTTGGGTTTGCCATGTCTGAGTTCTGCACAGCTGCATTCTGTTGTGCTTTCAGGTTTCTACAGCTGGGCAACAAAGTAAGAAACCCTCCACCTTGGTTTCATGTAGTAGAAAATTCTTCAAACTCCCTGACCAGGTCTCTGCAATCCATATTGAATTCACGGAGTATTACTTCCCAGACAATCAGGACTTTCCAGGTAATACACCAAGGTTAGCACCTTCTTTTATAAGTTTCCTTAAGAATCATCAGTCTCAGTTGTTTAGGTGTGTTAACCCTAGATATTCTCTGTCCATTGTTGTTAGTTTCCTGATGTTTGCCTTCCTAATTTTAAATTTTTTTTTGCCTGTGGGAAAGTGGGATAAAGTTTGTGCACAGTGTGGATGCAGAGCTGTGCTTGCAAAATCCCTTGTGCAGGAGGGAATTGCATCAGCTGCTGCCTGCCCAGCTCCTGGTTCTGCCTTACTGGTCAGCACTGGAGCAGGGCCGTGGGGTGCTCTGGGTACTCTGCAGCTGCTTTGATGGGAGACCCGGAACACCCCATTTCTCTGCATGCACCACAGCTCCTCCCTTTCAGAAACAGTCTCCCAGGGTGGTGAAGGCCCTGCATTGGTGCTGTCAGTGCAGATTCTGCACTGAGCTGCAGAGACCTGAGGGGCCTTTTCTGCTCTCATCGATCTGTTCCGTTCCAGTTCCGTGCCCAAACCTGTACGTGCAGCTGAACGGCCTCATTCTCACCCTGGACACAGCGAGTGTGCTCTGGATCAACCTCTTCTGCCTGGATCTCTATCGCAGCTTGGAGCAGTTCAAGGCCATCTACAAGCTGGAGGACTCAGGGAAGCGTGATGAGCACGTGGATGTCCGGCTGGACGGCTGCCACCTGAAGGTACCGTTCCTTTCCTCCCTTTCCCAGCCCTCAGTGTTCTCTCCCTCCCTGTTGTGGAAGGAACATGAGACCAGGATGTGGCTGGAGTCCATAGTGAGGAAACAAACGCTCTGACTTCCCTCTGTCTGCCACTTGTGCTCTGTTTGGTCTGTGGGCAGTAGAGCAGGTGCTCAGGTTCTCTCAACGTCTCTCTTCCCCACACAGCTCAACATCCCCGTGGATAAGAAGGTCACGGAGCACCGGGATCGCCCGCAGTCCCTCTGCATTGGCACGTCCCAGGTGACGGCCACCAACACCCGGCACGGCCCCTCCTGCAGCTGCCAGGACCTGCAGAGCCTCTTCCGGAGCTTCGCGGGCTCCGAGTTCTTCCACTCCGGCTACGCCGAGTTCCCCCGGGCCCAGGGCAGCTTCAGCCTCCTGCACACCCTGTTCCTGCGCCACGCCTACCAGGTGGAGGACAGGCCTCAGAAGCACCCGGGCCTGCCCCAGCTGCTCCACAAAACCTCTGCCTCTGAGGATCTGTGGTCTGTGAACTTCACTGAGCTCGCCCTGGGCTTCGAGGGGGCTGAAAGCTCCAAGGGCAGAGCCCTCAGCTTTATTGACCCTTTTCCCCTTTCCGTTTGGGCCTGCCTGCCCAAGAGGTGGAGGCAAGCTCAGATATCTAAACGACAGGAACTGGCTGCCTCTGAGGTGAAAATCAAGCCTTCTGCCAGCTTTAGCAACCACTCAAAGAACGAGAACCTTTCCAGAGAACACGGCATTTGTCAAAGATCAAAGACTGACCAGGATCTGAAGAACATCTACAAGGCCCCAGAGACAATGGATGTCTTGGGAGAATCCAACTGTGAAGTTGATGATGGAGTAGACAGTGAAGAGCTGGAAGCCTCTGCTGATATCCATGTGCTCATGTCCTCATCTGTTCACGTCAAAGTTCGGCTCAACCACTACCAGTACTTGGTGCTGCTCAGGATGAAGGAAGTTCTGCAAACACTCCAGGAGCAGCTGGCCCAAGATACCCAGGAAGTGACTGGGTGTCCTTTAGATCCCATGTCTGCCTGTGTGGGAGTTATGTTCCCCAGTGCTGAGGTGGCCCTGCTCATGAACCCTCCTCCGGGGTCTGTCCTGGAAGGCAGATCCCTTGACTCGGACACAACCAGCCTGATCGAGTCTGAGCTCTCGCCTTCAGACAGCAAGGAGGGGCTGGTGGCCGAAGAGAAGGAGCTGAAATCAGAGAGCAGCTCAGAGAAGGGAGTGTGCAGCTCCTCGGAGCTCCCAGAGGACAGTGGGGTCGGGAGCACCAGTGCCAGTGTCCTGCCAGAGTCACTCCCCAGGGCTGCGAGTGACGGGGCTCTGAGCGCAGCTCCACGTGGTAAGGACACAGAGGAGAAGGGCTTGATAGAGGAAGCACATGAAGCTGTGGAAGCCCTGGTAGCAGAAAGACCAGCAGAGACCAGCAGCCAACCTCAGAGCCCCCCTGCTCTCCCTTCCAGCCCCACCTCGGACGCGCAGCCCTCGGGCAGCGGAGCCGCCGCCCTCGATGTCCAGGCAGAGCTCATCCCACTGAGGAACATCGAGGTGGAGCTCTCCAGTGCTCTGCACATCACCAAGGACGCCACCAAGGAGGCTCTGCACGTGACCATGGACCTCACCAAGGAGGCCATGTCCCTCACCAAGGACGCTCTGAGCCTGAGCCGGGACAGGATGACCTCCACCGTGCAGAGGATGCTCTCCCTGCCCCCGGCCAGGTGAGCACCACGGGCTCCCGGGGGGCAGGAGGGGGAACAGACACTGAACTGCCCCCCCTCTTCCCATGTCCTTTGGGTTGGAGATGAGTTAAGTCTTCATCTCCTGGGGCTGGTCTGAGGACACTAAAGTCTGACTTGCAAGAGGTCAGAGTCCAGCCCAATGTCCGTTTAACCTGCAGGCTCAGCTGTCTGCCTTTATCACTGGTTTGTGCTGGGTTTTTTGTAGGGATTCTGTGCCCAAAGCAGAGGAGGGAGCAGTGACCCCGGGGGGGGGCCGGATGCGTTTCTTCTCCATGAAGAGAACCCCGTCCCAGCACTCGTTTGACGCCACGTCCGTGGACGGGAGCGGCCCCGAGGACGGGCTGTCCCTGGACAGCGACGGCAGCGACGGCTTCGTGCTGCTCACAGACTCTGGTACAGGCCCTGGGCTTCTCCTCTGCTCTCACAATGAACAGCTTTGGGCCACAGGCAACCCCTCCATGGGGTTCCTGTGGAATTGCCTTTCCTACTCCTTCTTTTTGAAGGCCATCAGTAGTTTCCCCCCCAGTGGCTCCTCCTTTCGTAGGTGCCGTTTCTTTGAGATGAGGAGTGTAAATAAGTGGGGGGGTGACCCTGCATATAAATGTGATGTCCTGAGGCCACAGCAGAGCAGGGGCTGTGACTGTGCCAGTGGAGGGGGGTATGGAGTGTTTAGGAATGGTTTAGGAAGGGCTGGCTGGGTATAGAGTACTCTGAACATCTTTCACTTCAACTCTGTATTGCTTAAACTCGTCAGAGGAGCAGGAGAGAGCTCTCCAGAGGATGGTACAGGCTGAGAGGCCATGAGATTCAGGCAGATGCTGACATCAGGACTTCTCAAAGCCAGAAAAAGAAGTGGAATCGAGTTGTTTTTGTTGTTACTTCATTTCAGAACCCAGCCTGGACCCTCTTTCCTCGAGGCAGCTTCCTCAGGCCCACGGTGACTCAGGCAGCAGGACGAGCCTGGTGGCCGAGGATGAGGGAGGATTGTCCCCCGAGGTGAACAGCTCCACGTCCCAGAGTGAAGACCCCAGCCTGCAGCTGGTCAGTCTGGCACTGGGGTTCTGTCCCTGAGTGGATCTGGAAGTGAACCACAGAGGTGTTTGTTGTAATCAATGAGCTCTTGGTGGCTGTTTCAGGTGTCTGTCCTCGTGTTGAAGATGAATGAGGTGAACTGTGGCATCGAGGCACGAGGGGATGATTTGTCTGTGGCTGTACAAGTGATGAAGGTGGTTCCAGAGCAGCTGAACAACGTGGGGATGTGGCAGTATCTGCGTGGCTACGTGGGTGAGACACTGCTCTGGGACTCAGCTGCCTTTACAGCTGTGCTCTTAGAACTGGCTTTTACAGCAGCCTTGTCGGGGAATATTCCATTAGCTGGGACCTCAGTGTTTGGGGTGGTCAGGACTGAATACAACTCACCTGTGAGGGTTCAGATCTGGCATTTCAAAGATGTCTCCCAAATGCCAACATAGCCAGGCTCTGTGGGGCTCAGTAATCATTGATTGGGATTTTTTTAATTCCTGCTAGGCTGTATGAAATGAATTAAAAGAGTGAATAAAGCTATCTAGGGAAACCCTGAAGTTATTCCTGCTCTGAGAAAAATGCTTTTGGTCTAGGGTACCTCCCCAGGGCTAAATTTGAATTAAAAAAACCCAATCCAACCCCAAAAACAATCAACCCCCACCCCCCAAAAAAGATATCTGAACTCCTAAGTAAACAAACCCCAAAGAGCTCCAACATGGATTCATTTCATGTGAGAGGTGACGTCACACTGAGGTCACTGTGAGCTTGGCTGCTGGACAGAAATGGGCTCTCCAAGATGCCCTTTGTGGGCTCAGCCCTGGCTGTGCAGTGACACCTCTCTGCTCCAGCTGTAGGAGCCCCGGGAGTGGAGGAGGATCCTGCAGAGCCCAGCCCTGCCCAGCCCGAGCTGTGCCTGCGCCTGGACGGGGGTCCCACCGAGCCCAACGGGCTCCTGCGGCTGCTGCTGCGGGGCTGCCACACACAGCTCTGCATGTCCTCCCTCACCAGCCTGGGCCCCTTCCTCGAGGATGAGATCATTCCAGAGGTGATGCCCATGGAGATAGAGGTGGTGGATGCCAAAATCACCATGCAGGTGAGTGTGTGGGGAACCAGAGATTCCTCCCGGGGCGGCAGCCGGGGCAGAGCTCACTTGGAAGGCTCTGCTTGGGAAGGGACCCCATGGGGTTGCCAGGGGCCTCTGTAGAGCTTCTGTTTTCCTGAGATTGGTTTTGCTTCTAAAAACTGCCTCAGGGATGAACGAGGAACCCAAGGGAACTGTTGATTGCTGCTCACGTGCAGGCCCGTTCCTGCAGCCGTGGGTGGGTGCCCTGCTGAGCTCTGGCAGTGCTGCTGGGCAGGAATGCTGCTCCTGAGGAGGGTACAGGCAAGGGGAATCCTTTGCAGAGGGCCAGAGCTGTCACAGCAGCTCATCTCCTCTCTGCTCTGTGTTTCCCCAGGATGACAGCCCCCGGGTGTACCCCACCTCCCCGGGCCCTGTCCCCATCACCCTGGCCATGGATCACGTTGTTGTGAGGCGCAGGGACGACGGTGTGTTCTATCTCACAGGTCAGCAACATCCAGGGGCTGCTTGTACTGTCCCTCTGCACCCTCAGGCTGTGCTGGAGGAGACTGGAACTGAACAGTGGTTGCTGCTGGGAAGGATGGGCTCGGGGTGGGAGCAGTCCCTGCCTCTGTTTCCTAGTGTGGGAATTCGTACTTGGGATTTCCTTGAGCACACACAGCCAGGACCCCTTTCTGCCTCTTCCCTTGCTCTAGTTTCTTCATTTTAAAATGGAAAAGAGAATTTTGTTTCCCTGCTTAAAAAGGGGGGGGAGGAGAAGAAAAAAAATATTATTTTTTTTGTGGCAAGAGCCCTCTTACGTGAATGTCCACACCTGAATGTGTTCTGTTGCTTTCCAGCTCCCCAGGGGAAGGACTCACTGAAAGAGGAAAAACCTGTGTCAGTTCCTGAGGGGCAAAAGGCTCCAGCAGAGTCTGTCTTGGCAGCCCCAGCAGCAGGAGCACAAGGGCTGCAGGTGAGTCATTGCTGCCTGTTGCTGTCTGGACAAGGAGAGAGCTGGCAGGGGGCTGGAAATTCTCTTTGGCCTTCATGTGTTTGCAGTCCCTGGCAGGTGTGGTGAGCTGCAGGAAGGGAGTGCCCAGGGGAGCAGCCTGTGCCTCCTCTTATGGGTGTTCTGAGGAGTGAGGGCACCTTGCCCAGCATAAACCTTCCCGTTCCCTTTCAGAAACTTGGTTGTTTTTCTGGTTGGGTCCAACTTCCCACTGTGTCCAGTTCCTTGTTCGAAAAACAGGAATCGAGAGGTTCCCACAAAGAGGAGTTGTGTCCTATGTAATTCACCTCAAAAGCTCCTGCTCTGGTTCTCCTCTGAGCAGGTCACTGTGCACCTTGGAAACTCTGCCTTGTTTTCTGTTTGTCTCTTGTAGCTAAAGCAAGTGCCAGAGTTGCAAAGGGAGCTGCAGACCATGAAACTGGCCCTTGCAGAAGCCAACATGGACAAGGCTCATCTTCTGCAGGAGATCAGGAAATACAACCCCCTGTTCCAGCTCTGACAGTGCTGGCACTGCCAGGGACCAGCACCAGCACCACCAGGGCAGGTTTGGTCACATCGCTGCCAAATGGGTCTGATCAGGGACTGAGACCAGCTGGGACTGCACAGGGAGGGAGGGAGGGAGGGAGGCCTGGCTGTGACAAACAAGGAAGGAATGAGGAGGAGTTTTCTTTGCTGAGTTCTGGCAGTGCTGCACTGAGCCAAGGCACTGCTCAGCCTGCAAACACAAGGTCACATGTTGGGGGGAGAGAGGCACATCCTGTGTCTCCTCATCCTTTCAGCCTTCACCTTCCATGGTGACATCTAGAGAGGGTCCATGTTGGGGTTTCTTCTTCTTTCACCCTCCCTTGTTGTGTTCTTGCCCAGTCCTGCTCCCCAAGGGACATGGCAGGAGGAGGGTGGTCACTTCAGCACCTGACAGGACAGGGGTGGTGGAGGGCTCAGGGCTCTGCTGGCTCCTGGAGGGAGGGATTTCCCCCTGTGGAGTGAGGGGATACAGCTCACTATCCCCTCAAGAACAGGGTCAGGAGAGTAAAGAAATCCCTTCAGATTTCTTTTTCCACCAGTAATTCCTTGTGTGGAGACAGTGTATTAGACTTAGTCCAGTTCATTCTCACTTAATCCCACAACATTTGGCTTTATTGATGCAGAAAAACAAAGGAATTAATTCCTTACAAGGCACTGTTTAAGTTTACAGGGGTGAAGGAAGTTGGTTCAGTCTCAGAATGAGATGATCTGTGTAATTTTTGGGGTGCACGTTGTCCTCAAAGCTTCGTGTGCTGGAATTCCGGCGGGGAGAGGGAGCAGCTGTGACCCCTGAGGAAGGAGCTGCTCCTGCAGGGCCCTGGGGATTTGTCAGCACTGAGCTCCTGCCTGGGGGAAATCCTTCAGCAGGGCTGTTGGTCTGTGGCCAAGGGGGCTGCCCGGGCTGGGACACATTCCAGAGCCACCTGCTCTGTTCCCGAGAGGAAAACGCACCTGAACTGGGTGGCGGGGGCACTGCCTTCCCCAGCCCTCAGCACTCCCCTCTGCAGGGAGTGACTTGCTGTGAGCAGCTCCCAGAGCAAGACAGGAGGTGACAGAGCCTGTCTGGATCCAGGTGCTGTTGGAACAGACTCCTGGGAACTGCCCAGAGCCTCCGAGCAGAAGTTGGACTTTGCCAAACCTTTGTGCTGCTCCCTCTCCCCTGGGGAGCAGGAGCTTCGAGACTGCTTGCCTGAGGTGGAATGCAATGGTGTTCCTGCTTTTTCTTCGCTAATTGCTTGAAAATGGAAGGTTTCTCTTCTGCTCTTTCAAATTTTCATGATGTTTTGTTTGGGTGGGGAGTGAGTGGGGTGCAAAGGGTTTGCTCTGCCTTGGTGCCCACCTGCAGGGTCCCACAGCTCCTCCCACGTGTGCAGGCTGAGCACAGCTGGGGCCAAGTTGTTTACAGCAAATTTCTTGCTCCAGCAACTCCAGTCAATGGGTTTTGTTGAAGAATTCAAGCGTTTCCTTTGAAGTCCCAGTAAAAAAGACTGTAACCCAAAACCCACGGGCGTGGGAGGACAAAACCTCCGGGATCTCCGTGGATCACAAGTAGCAAAGTTTACTTTGTGGAGCCCCTTATTTAAGGACTGTCCCCTCTGTTGTGGTGGGAGCCCACGGAATCCTGCCCACCACAGGTGCTGTGGGAGAGCCCGTGCCCTCAGCACCTCTCTGGGGCAGGAGCAGCTCCCGGGGCCTGGGGCGAATGTGCGAGTCTGAACTTGAATTTGAGTTTTAGCCAGTATTGGAACTTTGTTGCAGTTTGTTTCCACTGATGCATTTATTGGTTCTATGAACCAGGAGCAAAATTAAACTCCTTAACCTCCTTCCAGGCTCAGGCCTCTTCTCCCCCCTCTCCCTCCCCCTGTCTTCCCCACTGTGCTGTTTCCTGGCTTTGGAAGCACAGCTGAGCCGTGACTGCAGAGGCCCCAGGGCCCCAGCACTGCCCCGGGCTGGGAGCAGCTCCAGGAGCACCTTGTGCTGGGCTGAGGCACAGCCCCATCCTGCCCTGCCCCGGCACACAGCGAGTCCAACCAACACAGAGCAACTTTAATGTACAAAAAAGCCACATCTGGGCCAGCAGGAAGCACAGCCCTGGGGGGTGAATACTCTGAAGGCCGTGGATGTTCCTCTCCCTGCTGTGCTGAGGCAGAGGAGCCTGTGGCTCCAGGTCAGGAGCAGCTCCTGGCTCTGCCCACTGTCCCTGTGGTCCCCGAGGTCTCACACCCCTCCCCAAGGGGCCTCAGGTGGGGGCTCAGCTGGGGAGGGTCCCACAGGTTGCTGTTTCAGCCCCTCTCTGCTCCGGGGCCAGTCAGTGGAAGATGATCTTCTTGTACTTGGAGTTGGGGATCTGCCCTCGTGCCTTGAGCCTCCGCACGGCCTCTCTCATGTGCTTGGGCTGCAGGGGGGGCAGCTCCCCCCACTTCTCACACACGTCCAGGGCTGAACAACAAACACAGAGGTCACAGGAGGGGACACCTGAGCCCTCCCCCTCTCCTGCTGCTTCAGCTGCACTTGGAAAGGCAACGGGTAATGCTTGTGTTTAGGGTTTACAGCTCCTGCTTTGCCAATGCCCAGGAATGACCCTGCTCCACGAGCTCCTCCCTCACAGGAGGCCCAGGAGTGACCAGGACAAACGGCCTCTGGACCACTCAGCCAGGGTGGATGTGCTGGATCCAGTCACACAGCACTGATGTGCTTAACCCCAGGGCTGGGTGGGCTCTGGGGGGCTGTGGACAGAGGGGCTGGGACAGCCCAGGCTGCCCTCGCTGTTCTGCCCTGAGCTGGGGCTGCCACTGGACCGGGGCCTCCCCCAGCCCTGCTTGTGTCCTGAGCTCCTGAATTCCCGTCCGGGCTCCACTCACCCTCCTCCACCACCTCCCCCACGAAGACCTTGGAGATGCCGGACATGGCGATGACGACGTTCTGGGACACCGAGGTGCCTGTGATGGACTGGATGAGCTGGGGGGAGAGGCAGGGACAGTCAGAGCCCCTCACCTTGACCCACAGAGGCCCCCGGCCCCCCCGAGCTGCAGCTCCGCCCGGGAATCCCTCGGGATCGGCTGTGCCGGGACACCGGGCTGAGCCGCGGGGCCGGGGTGGCCGAGGAGGGTCCCGGGGGGCCCCTCAGCCCTGTCCCGAACACCCCTGCCCGTCGTACCCGTTTGATGGCGGCCTTGGGGAAGGCAGAGCGACGGTACATCTCGTACCGGTTCAGCTGCTCCTCGGAGAAGGACGAGACCAGAATCCTGCGGGGGGAAGAACGATCGGTCACAGCACAAATACAGCTCCGCGTGCAAAGGCGGGCCAGCCGGGGCGGGCAGGGCTGGGCTGTGCCCTGGCGGCTCTCGGGGGTGAGAGGGGGGATCTGGGACGGGTCCCCGGCACTCACTGCATCTTCTGGATCTCGTCCTCATCCACCTTCTGCTTCTTCTCCTTCCGCTCCTTCAGCTCCAGCTTCACCTTCCTGGCCGCGCTCGGCTGCAGCCCGGGCTCGTCCCCGTCCGCCGCCTCCCCCTCCGCGCTCCTCACCTGGAGGACAGCGCAGCGCTCGCTCTGCGGCCTCTCGGCCCCTCCCGGGCCCGCTCCCGCCCGGCCCCGCTCTCACCTCCCCGTCCGCCCCCTCCGCCTTGGGCTCGCCGCCCCCGCCGGCCTCTCCCGCCTCGCCTTCGCCCTCCCCCTCTGCGGCCGCCGCGTCCCCCGCGCCGTGTCCCGCGGGCGGGGCCGGGCCCGGAGGCGGCTCCGCGGCCGCGGCGGCTCCGAGCGGGTCCCGGGCCGGGTCCGCCATGGCCGCGCCCGCGGCGCCGCCTGATGACGCAGCACTGCGAGTCCCTGAGAGGTGGGGCCTGTCGTCATGGTAACGGAACAGCCACGGCGCATCCTGATGACGCACTAAATGGAAGCCAGTGAGGGGCGAAGCCTGTCGCCATGGCAGCGGCGCCGCGGCGGCGCCTCCGATGACGATTGACTAAGAGCGCCGTGAGGGGCGTGGCTTTTTGTCGCCGTGGCAACGGCGCAGAGCCCGCGCCTCTTGATGACGCGCAGATAGGGGCAGCGCGAGGAGGGGCGAGGCCTGTCGCCATGGCAACGGCGCTGCCGCGGAGGGGCCCGTGCGGGGCCCGGCCCCGCTCCGAGCCGGAGCTCCACACCCGGCTGCTCCCGCGGGGCAGAGAGCCGGGACACGGCGCTGGAGCGGCACCGCGGCCCCAGCCCCGCCGCTGCGGGGAGGAAACCCCCCCAAACCCCGCCCGGAAACGGGCGCGGCCTGAGGGGACAGGGCGGGGCTGGGGGCGGGCCCTGCGCGGGTCCCGCCCCACCTGATCCCGCCCCCCGAGGCCCCGCCCCGGAAGTGTCGCGGGCGCGGGGCCGCGCCGGCCATGGGGAAGGAGCAGGAGCTGCTGGAGGCCGCGCGCACCGGGAACCTCCCGGCCGTGGAGAAGCTGCTCTCGGGGAAGCGCCTCAGCTCCGGCTTCGGCGGCTCCGGCGGGGGAGGCGGCGGCGGCGGCTCCTCAGGGGGGGGCGGCGGCGGCGGTGGCGGCGGCGGCGGGAGCGGCGGTGTGGGGCACCCGCTGTCCAGCCTGCTCAGGTGAGCGCGGCCCCGGGGAGGGCGCTGTGCGGGGCCAGGGGCCAGGGAGGGAGCGGGGAGCTGGGGGTGCGGGGCCGGGGGTGCGGGACTGCGGCGCAGACGGAGGGTCGGATGTGCCCGTGGGGGCTGCGGGACACGGGAATGCCGGGGGTGTCCCTGGAGGGGCAGCGCGGCGGGGGCGGCCGGGGGTCCTTCCCCGGGGGGGGGCAGGTCAGAGCCGGAGGCGCCTCAGGTGGGAGTCGAGGGCCGAGGGTGGGATAACACATCGCGGAGGGTTGTGAGGGGTGCGCGACCTGGGCATCCCGGGGGGTTCGGTGGGACCGGGGGCGCGGGGGGAGCCGCGGCAGAGCCCCTTGGGCCGGTGTGCCTCCGGCGGGCCAGGAGGGGAGGGCGGCTGTCTGTCTGTCTGTCTGTTCGGAGCGGGCACTGCCAGGGCTGGCGCTGCCCAGGGGTGGCCTGTTGCCCCGGGACCGAAGCGCGGCTGTGCGGGCGCTCCGACTGGTGTGACTGGGGAGCTGTGGTGCGGCTGGAGGGTTCTGGGTGCAGCCCAGGACGGGCGCGGGTCCCGCGGTGGGTGTTGGGTGAGGTGTCCAGGCCCTGCTGGGACACCCTCCCGGTGGTCCCC
>NW_020897763.1:4044746-4045074 GCF_003984885.1 Neopelma chrysocephalum
CCCGGGGGGTTCGGTGGGACCGGGGGCGCGGGGGGAGCCGCGGCAGAGCCCCTTGGGCCGGTGTGCCTCCGGCGGGCCAGGAGGGGAGGGCGGCTGTCTGTCTGTCTGTCTGTCTGTTCGGAGCGGGCACTGCCAGGGCTGGCGCTGCCCAGAGGTGGCCTGTTGCCCCGGGACCGAAGCGCGGCTGTGCGGGCGCTCCGACTGGTGTGACTGGGGAGCTGTGGTGCGGCTGGAGGGTTCTGGGTGCAGCCCAGGACGGGCGCGGGTCCCGCGGTGGGTGTTGGGTGAGGTGTCCAGGCCCTGCTGGGACACCCTCCCGGTGGTCCCC
>NW_020897763.1:4050074-4276333 GCF_003984885.1 Neopelma chrysocephalum
GAGCCGGAGGCGCCTCAGGTGGGAGTCGAGGGCCGAGGGTGGGATAAGACATCGCGGAGGGTTGTGAGGGGTGCGCGACCTGAGCACCCCGGGGGGTTCGGTGGGACCGGGGGCGCGGGGGGAGCCGCGGCAGAGCCCCTTGGGCCGGTGTGCCTCCGGCGGGCCAGGAGGGGAGGGCGGCTGTCTGTCTGTCTGTCTGTTCGGAGCGGGCACTGCCAGGGCTGGCGCTGCCCAGGGGTGGCCTGTTGCCCCGGGACCGAAGCGCGGCTGTGCGGGCGCTCCGACTGGTGTGACTGGGGAGCTGTGGTGCGGCTGGAGGGTCCTGGGTGCAGCCCAGGACGGGCGCGGGTCCCGCGGTGGGTGCTGGGTGAGGTGTCCAGGCCCTGCTGGGACACCCTCCCGGTGGTCCCCTGTGGGGTCGGGGTCGGCTCTGGGGGGTCTCTGTCAGTGGTTTTGGTGTCCCCAGCCCTGCGCTGTGCAATCCTCTCTTTTGAAGCTCTTGGACCTTTTTTAGTTTTTTTTCTCCTCCCCTTTTTTCGGCATCTGCTGAGGAAACCCCTCAGTGCTGTGCTTCTGGAGCCACAGCTTTGTGCCACTTCAGCCTCTGCTGGAAACGCTGCTGCTCCTGGTCCCTGAGCAACTGGTTTGTACTGGAGCACGGGGAGGAGATTTGTGTCACTGTCACTACACACCCTGACCGTTGAGAGGGATGTGACTGGCCCGGTTGTGGCCAAATTTGATGTGTTTTCCCTTTGTCATAACCTGATCCCTGTCTGGGGCAGAGGCCCTGGCCAGGAGAGCTGCCCTGGGGCACAGGTTTGTGTTTCTGAAACGTGAATGTCTCCCTGGGTCAGACTGTGTCCTTCTCCTTGGATACATTAAACACTCTGAGGTTTGGGAGGGGAATTGCTGCAGCCCCTCAAGGGGTGGATGTGTGGGAAGGGGGCTCGGGTCAGTGCTGAGGGTCTGGTTAAACCCCCTGTGAGCTGCACCAGCTCCACACAGGGCCCTTTCCCCCTGGGGCTGTTTGCCTCTGGCCGTGGCTTCGTGCACAGACCTGTCTGACAGTGCCTGTCCCAGCTGTCACCCGTGTCCGCTGACGTGGCTCTTGGGGACGCTGCAATGGTCCCTTTTCCCTCCCCAGTCCCAGCCCCGAGGCTGTTTCCCCTGCACTGTGTTCTTTGTGTGTCTGTGACAGCAGTTCTGGGTCTGGCGTCCTTAACTCGCTGTGTGGCACCTGCTGCCACTGAGGGGCTTTGGGATGTTTCCCACCTCCTGACCTTTTGTTGGGCTTTGGGTTAAGTGACTCCAGGTGAGGAGCTTGTGATGAGGTTTGGATGAGAAGCAGCTGCTGAGTGTCCCTGCAAGGAGAGGCCCAAGGGAGCAGCTGGGACAGGTCAATTTTAGGGATGTGTTTGGTGGAGGAAACCTCACCTTTCCAACACTACGACATGGGAGCTTTTCTAGTGTAGGGTGTTGCCCCCTCAGCTGTGGGGAGAGCTCTGCCCTTGCTCAGATCTGTGTGCTCCATGTTTTCCTCAGGAACTGCCCCCTCCTACTCAGGCTGATCCCTGCTCCTGCCGAGGCTCCTCCCATCTGTAAGGATCTGTCCCAACATGGGAGCTGCTGAGCTGCCCTCCACCCCCGGAGCTCATTCCTGCTGTGGGGTCATGAATGCTCAGCTGGGCTGGCAGAACTCCCCTGTTCCTTCCTCCTCCCGATTTTGGTTCCTTTGGATGTCGCTATTTAGTTCCTATTTTATTTTTTATGTCCCACTGTTTGGACAACCTGTTCCCAAAGCCCATGTGTCCCGAAGTGCCTGTCTCAGCTTTTTCTGGCAGTTCTGCAACATTTCAGGCATCTCAAAGTTACAGTTTTGGATGAGGTACAAACCAGGCATTTCCTGGAATTCCCTTGTTACACCTGGTAGGTGCTGAGCTGGTGCTTGCTCTGAGCTAGCACTCATCAGTTTGGGCCATTTTTCTTCCAAAGAGAACCAGTGCTGCTCCACGAAGTGGTAGAAGATTCCCCTGGCAGTAAATTCCTTGGAATGCAGTGTTTTATCACATCACCTGAGCTGCCACCGTGCCTGTTATCAGGTAAATGTGAACTTTGTCACAGTCCAGGCTGTGCTGAGGCCGAGCCAGCCCGCTGGGTGTGGAGCCATGCTCAGACTCCAATCACCTCCAGCTGCAGGTGAGCAGGAAGCAGGACAGGATGGAGCGGGATAAGCCACAGGAGCAGTAATTGCAAAGACAATGGAAGTCTGTCCCGAGGGGTGAAGGTGCAGGGTGTAACACTCGGGATTTCGGGCAGAGGGACAAACCCCGGTGGGGTGGGGGAACAAGGAGGCTGTGGGAGGAGGAGATGGGAGTCTGGCATTTGCCAGAGATGGTGGGCTCACAAAGAGGTGGTGGCTGCCAGGGTTGGGGAGGCTCAGTGGCCCCCGGGATCCACCCTTGTGCCGTGGGATCCAGGGCCTGGGGATGTGCTGGGGGCCAGATCCAGCCCCTGGGCTGTGCCCGGCTGCTCCAGCTCCAAACCTGACCACAGCACAGGCAAAGGCACCACGTGAGGAGCAGTGAGCAGCCAGAGGGAAAATCCACTCCATGCACGTGCAGCTTAGGGCTTATGAGCAGCAGCAAGTCCAGAAATCAGAAATGCACCATGAATCCATGAGGGTTCTTGGATTTTCAGGGGCACTTTTGCATCAAGGCTGCAGAATTTGGATTTATTGGTTTGGGGTTTTTTTAGTGCTTCACTGTGAAGTTAAAGGCAGGAAACAACAAAATAATCTGTGGCTGAGCTATCAGGCTGCATTCAGGAGGTTTTGCCAGGAGCAGTGAGGGATGGGTTGTGTTAAAGCCAAATCTGCAGAAAAAGCTTTTTATTTTTAACTATTGCTGTGAAAAGCCTGGATCTTTGTTGCTGGGAGGGGAAACTGAGGCTGCTGCTGAGCCCTAGATGAGCTATGCAATCCTCTGGGAATGTATCAAGGAGACACTTCTGCTGGGAAGGAGGAGTTTGGGTGCACATCTGTTGTGGGAAGGGTTGGTGCTGCTCCACAGAAGCCACAGCCTGTGTTCCAGCCCATTTGCAGCAGTTGCTGCTGGTGAGGGGTCTGGCTGGTTTGGGGAATGACGTGGTGGGATGGCAGAACACTTGAAGTGGGTTCTGACAATTCCAGGGCGGTTTGGAGTCAGAAAAATGAGTTGTATTAAAGCAAAGAGGGGTTTGGTGTTTGCTCTGGTGCTGCTGATAGTTCACAGCACCACGAGGGAGCTGCTCCCACTGCGTCCCCACAGAACTGGGCAGTGCTGGGTCTGTCCCTCTCCTGCTGCTGTGATTAAGCATCTCCCCCACTTTAGGCTGTCTCCTCTCCACGCCCTGCCCTGCACACGCTGCAGGATGAGCCCTCTGTAATTGCAGGGACTGCTGGACCTGCTCCAGGTGTGCACCGGCTCTGCTGGGAATTGTTTCCTGAGCACTTCTGAAAGAACTCAAAGGCTGCAGTTACTGGCTGTGTGATCTTGTGATGCAGCTTGGGAAGGTTTTATTTGTGTGCTCTGGTCTCGGTTCCGTGCTCAGGGCTGGGTCAGGAACACTGGGCTCTCTCTGCTGTGGGACCTCACAGCTCCACTGGCCCAGGCCACGGGTGCTGCTGCTCCCCTCTGGAGAGCAGGACCTGGGGTTTGTGCAGCACCAACCTTTACCCACCTGCTGAGTCCTCTGGTGCTCTGAGACCCGCTCTCGGGAGTGTCAGTGTGTCAACATGTTTATGTCAGCTGGAGGGTGAGAAACACATAAGCCTACTTTTTGCCTTGCTTTGAGAGTGTTTTGAAGTGCCAGTTGGGTTTTGGAAATATCCATGTGCTTGTACAGGTTACCTCAAATATTCCATGAGGGAGTTGCTGTGGGCTGAGATGTGGAGTGAGGAATATTAGGTGAGTCAGAGTCTCAGGTGAGGAGTGTCAGGTGGGTCAGACTGTGTTGAGGATGCTGAGGATGTTGGAACCAGGGCAGCTGCTGCCCACTGAGGGGTGCAGTGTGTTAGCAGTCACAGTGTCCTGTGGTGGCAGGAGCAGAGCCCAGACAAAGGGCTCCTGGTGTTTTTCTGGCTGTCAGGTTACACACCTTTCCAGGAGCATTTGCAGGGCTCACCTAAAGTTTGTGCTCTGCCCCATTGTGGGAGGAGCAGTGGAACACTTCCATGACATGCATTTACTGGTTTCCCATGCCGTGCTCAGGCCTGGCTCCAGTGCTGGCTGGAGGATCCTGAACAGCCCGAGCATTGAGCAGGTGGTTTGTGCTCAGGTGCTTGTGAGACTCGAGTGCACTGAGGGGATGTTGTGAGGTGATGCATTGTTTCAGTGAGACGGAAGGACAAACAAGCAGGATAGAACACAGACATACATGGAAGGTGTGACACAGAGTAGGGGGGATCCAGAAGGGAGGAAATGCACCCCAGACCGGAGGGAAAGCCTCTTGCAGCTGCCCCTGGACAGGGGGAAGGCAGTTCCCAGAGGCTCAGTCCCTCCTGTGGCAGTGCCCAAGGGGCTGCCTGGCTGGAGACAGAACGTGTGCCAACACCTCCACTCCATGTGAGCCCCCTGCCTTTCCCAGGCTGTGCCATCCACTCCTCGGGTGCAGCTGTGGAGTGCTCTCGTGCTCCAGCTGTGGGGATCCTTTCAAGGTGAAGTGTCCTTGAGATGAGAAGGTGCCTCTGAACAGGGGTGATGGCCATTTCCTCTTGGCACTGCAGCACGAGCTCTGCCCGATGCTGAGCTGGCACTGCCACCATCCCAAAGCTGTCGCCCTGGAGTACAGCTTAGTCATGGAAATGAGATAAATCCTATTTCACAGAAACTGGTAAAAATAAAACTGTTGAGGATTGATTTGTTTCTATAGCAACCGACTGGCGAAGTGAATGCAGCTGCTGTCTGCAGGAGGGAGGAAACAGCGCTGGAGATGTGGGTGCACCTGGGCCGGCTGTGGCTACAGGGGAGCTCGGGGGGCTGGGGAGGGAGAGAGGCTCCCTTAGAGACAGGACAGCAGTGGGAGCTGCCTTTGGAACAACGTGGGAGCTGGAGTGTGTGCATGTGCCCTCTTCTACACAGAACCTGGAGAGCCTGTGTGATGTCCTCAGAGCTCTGCATGTCCTGCTTCCCCAAGGACTGTGCTCCTGCACCCTCATGGGGGGAAAATGCCCTGCTCAGGGTCAGCTAGGGCACTGATGCCGTGTGGTGCCTGGGTGTCCATCGTGTCATGGGCATGTTTCTAAACCTAAGTCGCCGTGGCTTGATAAGAAATGTTCAGCTTTGAGAAGTTTGGATGAATAGTGGAGCTAAATTTTCTCGATTACCCTTTAACTCAAACTGAACAGCTGGATGCTGCACAGCAGCCTGGGCCAGGGCAGGGGTTTCTGTTTGTATCCTGGAAGAAAATCCAGTTGGGCTTCCAGACTGCTGGATAAGGAGCTTGAGTTTGGAGCCAGCTGTGGCACACACAGGGTGGTGAGGTGGCTGTTTCCCCAGGGTTAGTGAGGGTGAGCTGCTTAAATGCTGGGGAGGCTGCAGGATACCAAGTGTGCATTTAGGTACGTGCTCAACCTGCTGACGTGTCCCACCTCTTGTGGCTGCTGAGAATTTCAGGTGACAATCAGTGTGAACACCCAGCATAGCAGGGTGTTGAGGGAATTCCAGGAGGAGAGGAGTGTGTGCCTGGCTTTACCGGGTGCTCTGCAAGAGCCTGAGATATTCAGCTGAAGGGAAGTTGAGCTTGAGCTGGTGTTCAGGTTTGGTAAACCCAGGTACATTTGCACTCCTCCCTTGTTATTTAAACACGTGGTTTCTTTTAAAGGGAAATTAGATTTAAAAATTAACCGCAGGCTTTTTCCAGCTCAAAGGAAGTGTCTGTAGTGCCACGTACTGAGGACACAAGAACAAACCCCTGTCTGAGAGTGAGTGCTATAAATATTATGTAAATATATTATCTCATTAGATTTCTATCTAATGCCACTGGCTGCCGTTGTGCAGATCCTGGGGTGAGCAAGGCTGAAGATGTCACAGGTGGTCTTTCAAATCTAATATTGAGGTGGGTTGGAAATTAGGTGGAACGACTTTTGCCTCATCCTAATTAAGACAGTGTGAGAAATCCTCTCAAGTTTGGCATTACAAAGTGCCTGGTTTTAGAACAGAATCAATTCCAGAGGCTGGGTGGCCACTGAGGTTTGAAG
Organism: Neopelma chrysocephalum; assembly: GCF_003984885.1. Lineage (NCBI taxonomy): Eukaryota > Metazoa > Chordata > Aves > Passeriformes > Pipridae > Neopelma > Neopelma chrysocephalum. The sequence goes on from NW_020897763.1 coordinate 4,056,310, forward strand.
CAGGAATCCAGGGGTGCTCCCCAGGCCTGCCACTGAAAGCAGCTCCTGGCTGGGAGGGCAGTGTTGACCAGACAAGAGGCTCAGAACTGGGTCTGTTATGCTTGCAGAGAAGTAGGCAGAAATATTTTAAGGGTTTTGGAATGTCTTATGTTGTGTATGTTCCCCAAAGAAAATGAGGTTTTTCCAGGTGAGGAACAAAACCTGTTTGAGACTGGCTGGTCATCGTGGGCCAAGTCAGAGCTGGCCTGTGGGTGAGAGCAGGGCTGGAAGCTGCAGGTGCACTGTGCAGTGTGTAGGAACAGCTCTCTGTGCTGCCTCTGCCAGCTCTGAGGGAGCAGTCCCTGCCCTTCCCAGGGCTCTGGGAGCAGGAGCAGGGCAGGACCGTTGTGCTCCCTTTGGCTGCCTGCCTCGTGCTCTCAGCTCTGGCCTTATCTCTGTACAGATAGTGCAGATGAGCAATGACAACTCTGGGAGCTAGCTCAGGATTTGGGAATAATTTCCTGCCTCGGCCATTCACTCTTGTTCCTGTTCTGTGAGGGACTGGATTTCACAGATGCTTCTGCAGTAAAGGACGTCCTTTCTGATTTTCATCTCTCTTTTCCTGAGCTTTCTCAGGAACTGGTGTGTAAGTCGATGCTTTCCCTGCTTGCGTGGCACATACAGGAAGGAGCAGGGGCTGATCACAGTGATCACAGAGCTCTTTGACTGCTCAGGTGTGTCGCCTGTGCTCCCATTGGTGGGGTGTAAAACTTCTGTTTTACCTCCTTCCCTCGCTGTCTTTGCTCTCCTTTCCTCACTTGCTCTTTGGGCACCCAATTAAAAAGCTCATCAAGAAGGAATGTCTCTGGAGTGTGGTATGTCTGTGCCTTGTTTTCGTCCCACACTGTTGCCAGTTAATCTCTCCTTGCTGTGTCTTTCTTTAGCCCTCAGGGACTCCTGGTTAAGCTGGAGCTTGGATTTGATACAGGCTTAAATGGAGCCATGTGGGTGAGCTGCTGGGCTGCTGGTGTGGGCTGCGTTCAAGGGCAAAGTCTGCTCAAAACGCTTCAGTGGAAGCTTTGTTGTGGCTCTGAATTCTCCAGTCCCGTGTCTCCTTCCTCGAGGGCCTCGTGTCCCATCCCATTGTTCTGGTGTTCAGTATCAGAGCAACTAATTTCCTTTTACTCCAACGCAGCAGTGTTTCACAGGGCCAGTGCCTGGGGGTCCCTCCTGAGCTGTGGGAATGTCCCCACGTGCATGGTCCCTCTGTGGGATGGGCACTGTGGTGCCAGCACCGGTTCAGAGCCCTCGTGTCACTGAGCTGAGCAATGGCACAAGGGAAAGGGGATGTCGTGCGAGTCTCCATCTCACTGGTTTCAGTCTCCCTAAGGCAAAAGTGCACTCTGGATGCAGTTGTTGGTACAAAATAATTGCATTTGCTTTTTAATTGCTGTAGGGAAGGGGTAATTCAGTCCCTGAACGTCTATTTCTCTGGCTCTGCTTGACTTGGCCTATTTACCTGCTTCTCATCCAGCCCGGGTCAGACACGCTGCAGTTCAGCATTCCAGGCATCAGGGCTGGGCAGCAGCCAGGCTGAAGGGATGAGTGGGTTTGGGGTGACACAAAGGGAGCCGTGGTGGCCCAGGGAGCAGCGGGCAGACCTTGAGCAGCCTGTTGGCACTGAGGTGGAGAGAACATGGGCGTGGGTTTATTGTTCCTGTGCAGAGCAGGTCTGAGCCTGCACCAGGGGGAGGGTGTCTGTGTTTAAATAAAGTGTCACCTTCCCTATGCCCTTCCAGGTGCAAGGTTCCTGCTAGAAATCCCAAATTTTGGATCAGATCTCTGTTCTGGGAAACAGTGCTGGAAACAAACAGTAACTTTAAGCTGTTGTGATCCCATTGGTGTTGTCTGACAGTGCCCATGTGGCTGTTATGCAGAGCAGACAGTGGGCACAGAGAGGCATTTTCTGCCATCCCAAAACACATAACTGGCACATCCGTTCCTGTGCAGGGGCACTGACGGGTGGGGGAGGGAACGTGCTCTGCCATCATTTTTTTTTTCTGGGCAAATTCCTTTTGGTGACATTTTTACTCCAAGCTCAGAGCTTTGTGCCTGTCAGAAGGGAATGGTGCAGATGGACATGTATGACTCCAGACATGATGCTCCATTGCTGTTGGCTGACTGACATGTCCTGTGGGATTCTGCAGCTTGTTAAATCATCTCACAAAGGAGACGGGGGAGGGAAAGCCCAGTGCAAGGTTGCCAGCTGTACTCAGCTCGGTGCTGCAGCATCAGCTGCTTGGTGGCTTTGATCAGGAATTTGTGGCTCCCCAGGCAGCTTCCTTCCATTTCTCTGGGAGTGCTGGATGGAGGGAAGGCCAAGGGAAAGTCTGCACCATCTACACATGTCCCGCTAATTCTCTCTGCACCTACTTCTTTTGTATTGTATTTTCTTGCAGTCAGTGGCATCTTCTCCAGTGGTGTGGGAGCAGAACTGAGCTGCAAACAGAGAGCAGGGAATGCTTCCCTGAGCAGTGCTCTGGTTCCTGTTTGCAGATCTGGGATATTGCCAGCTCCAGGCTGGTTTATCACATTCATAACATTGCTCAGTTCATTGAATTTTTGCACGAATGTTTTGATTCCTTTTGCTCCTACTCCTCAAAACCCCATCTAGTCAGGTGCAAAGGAGGAGAATGGGCTGCAAAATTGGCATTTAGTAAACCTCAGTGAGAGGTTTGTGAACATTTGGTAAATGTTGTCGAATCTGTCCTCTCTTAGGGGTCACTTTCCCACTTTGAAGGGCAGCTTCAGGGCTTCCTGTCAAACCTTCCATCTGCATGTTGGGTGGCTGCCTTCCCATTTTCCCTGCTCTTCTACCAAGGTGCTGCCCTTGGATGGGGTGTGGAGAGGAGGATGCTCCTGCACACATCAGACCCCAGAGCTCCTGGATCCCTCCCCAGAGCCTTGGCTTTCCCTGACTCGACTACTGACACTTTTTACACTTCTCCCAGCACATCTCGTTTGCTGTGATGAGCCTGTGTTGTGTGGGACTGTTCCCTGGCCTGTCATCAGCTGCAGATGCTCTCTAATGGCAGTGGCTTGCAGAGTGCCTGTAATGCTTTTAAGAATAAAGGGCAGCACATGCACTCAAAGCAGACCTGGATTTTTCCTGTCCTGCAGCTCTGCCTTTGCTCCCGCTCGGAGGGTTCTCTGATGTAGCACACCCTGCACGCCTGACCTGGCCCTTCTGTCCCCACTGCCACCTCCCACCATACATTAAATAAATGCATTTTCACTGCCAGGAGCCATCTCTAAGGCTAGGGCTGCCCTCTTCCTAGTGGGGATTTTAGCTTGGATGGACGAGTTTCTATTAGTGATGCCAACCCTGTCTGGTTCCTTTCTAGCATGAGCTGCAAGCCCGGGGTTAAATGTGTGATTGTCACAGTCTGCACCAAGCTGAACAGCCTCCCTCTGGAAATGAGGGGTAGGAGATGGCAGGCTGGTTCTGAGGGAAACAGATGAGCTCACCTTCTGCCTCTCAGCTCCTGAACTGATCCTTCCCAGGCTGCAGTGGCTTTGCAAACCCGTGCAGGTTTCCTGCTCCTGGCCACCCACAGCACATGAGGAGTGACTCTGCTCCATTCCATGGGAGAAGGGACAGTTTGGCCATCAGAGGGTTGGTTGCTGCCCGGTGTGTCTCCACTGGTGGAAATGCCTGTTTCTCACAGGGCACTGTTGACCTTCTGCTGGCTGAACTGTCTGTGGGTGTTGGGCAACGAGGCTGGAGCTGTTGGCCATCATTGTTCAGAACTGTTTAACTCAGAATGAGCTGATGAAGTCCAAGCTTGGGATCTGGTTCTGTGCAGAGGGCCAGGCATGGCTCTGCCTTCAGTCAAAGTGGGACTGAACCTGAGGGTTTTCACGAGAGTCCCTGGTCAGTGGCTCTGCCTTCACCTCTGGCTGCCTCGGGTAGGTCTTGCACTGGCTGTGGTGGTGTGCAATGTCAGCTGGGTCACTTCCACGTTCCCTGCCTATATTAAAGTCCCTGTTTTTCCCCATCCATTCTGGCATCCTGTATTTGAGCTCATGATCCATTGACTTTGAGGGAAATCCACCTGCTTTTCTCATAGCAAATGAAAATCTGGACCAAGAAGTTGAGGAGTGCAGAAGCTTTGGCTTCCTTTGCAGCCAATAGCTGGAATCTGACTGGCTGCTTTCCATGGGCTTTCCCAAAACCTGCCAAGAGGGGCTGAGACAGTATTACTTGTGATCTAGCCACATTCTCCCTTGCCCCAGCAGTACTCTGCTTTAATCTTCTCCAGCCTTGCATCAGCTGTTTATTTTTGGAAAGGCTGTTGCATTATCTGCTGGTTGAGGCAAGCAGGGAGTTGGGTTCCTGCTCCATTGGGAGTCCCACCATGCTGGACCCTTCCCACTGGCAGGGTGGAAACAGCAGTGGCTTCCTCACCCTTCAGGAAAACATAAGCAGCTCTCTGAGGCCTTGCCCAAAGTGTTTGGTTGTTTGTGTTCCCCTCTGTCAGCAGGAAATACCAAGTGAGGGCCGTGTTCACTGCAGGAATCCAGCAGTTGTATGGATGTGGATAGCTGGGATGTGTGAATGACCTGCTGGGGTGGCCTCTGGGCAATGGACTTGAGGGAATCTGCCTCCAGGCCTCTCTTGGTCTCTAAGGCATTGAGGGAAGTCCACAAACATCTGGGGCCAGTGCTCAGCTGCTTTGAACTTCCTGGTGACCTTGGGCCGAGCCACTCGTCTCCACTGGTGTCTTGTATCCAGTATCAAGCTTTTTGTCTCTGATGTTGGGTGTGCAGAGGTGCAATGGCCTCTGCTCTGCACAGGCACCAGTCCCTGAGGTCTCCTGATCCTTCCATAATCCACCTTAGTGAGACCAGAAACCAGCCCTGAAGGGTCATCATTTGAGCTGAAAACACTGAGTTGTTCTCTGGGCTTGGCCTTGCTCTAGCCCCCTGCCTGGGATGATTTTGTGAGTGAAGTTACTCCAGTTGGGAAGAAAGAAATGGAAAAGCAAGAGGACAAATATGGTCTTGTTTAAAGGAACTTTGGGGTTTGACCATGACCTAAAGCATGTGCTTTATTCAGCAGTTTTTACAAGCAGGAAGCTTTATTTAAAGGCTACAGCACTTGCTGAATCGTGGAGCAGGAGAAAACTGAGTGCAAGAAGTAGTTTCAGTGAAGCAGATTTTGCTGTTTTCAGAGCTTTCCTGATGTCCTCACCATTGGGTTTTAGTTGCCTTAAGCAGATGCTTCAGGAGCATCATTAATGCTGCTCTGGTGCAGCAAAGGGGGTGAGATCTGGGTAATCTTTGAGAATGTCAGGTTTGTAATAGAGACCATTAAGTTAAAAACAACACCCCTCTTTGATGTGAAGGGGTTTGGGGGGATTTTGGGGGAGAAACAAAAAAGCAATGGTGGTCAAATTGGCTTCAGACCTTTACTGAGGACCTGTATTTACAGTGGTCTCCTGCCTGTGCTGGGATCTGTGCTTCTGTTTAATCAGAAACAGCCCAGAGTCACTCTGTACACAGAGTTCTGGGCTTTGGCCTCTTTTTCTCTCAGCTCCCTGTTTCCATACCTTAGGAGAACTCTGCCTTCCTGGCAGAGCTGGAGAGGAAGAGGAGGGAAGGGACTGATGTACTTGACTGCACATATAAATAGTTCTCCTCTTGGATCCTTCCAGCCTGATCTTCTGGGTGATTTGACCTTTCTTTGATAAAAGCTTTCTTTATTTGCAGGAATAAAAGGTCAAAGGGTAGGAGAGGACACAGCAGATTATTTTTAAATATTTTTATATCTTGGCAGTTGGTTTCCACAGCACCCAGCACTCACTGCTGGGCCAGCTCCCCCCTGGGCTCCAGCTTTCCTCCTTCTCTGAGCTCCTTTAGTAAACTTGGCATTTAACTCTAAAGCATTGACCTGAAGATTTCTAAGGAAGTTTATGGCAGTGTTTTATCGTGGGGACACACGTGCCTTCCCACAGGGACGGATGTCCTGGCCCCGTCCACAGCCCTGCTGCCGCCCGGGCAGGTCACTTTGGGCACGGGGCTCATTTTATGCCCTCTGCACCACTGACCCTGGTTTTTCTTGGTTCATAACTTCAGCTGAAAGAAAAGCTCGTGTTAAATGCTGCTGGTTTTTCCTGTGTTCACCCTGAAGTAGTGTGAGCTCAGCATCCAAGCACAGCTTGGTGTAATGTGTAAAACCATGGGACTCTGGCACTGCCCGGGTTATGGACGAGCAAGGGCAGCGCAGGTGCAGTGTTAGAAGTGCTCCAGATGGCACACGAGGCTTTCTGGCTCGAGTTCTAACCATTAATTGCCACTTTAAATCCGGCAATAAATTATTTGGGCAACCACAGTGCAGGATCCCACTGCCAGGAACAAACCAGAGCTGAGCACTACTCAGTCCCCTTCGTGCTTCAGGCCAGCCCAGCTGGGTGGGGCAGGGCACTCCTGCACTCACTCTGGTGTCTCACTGACCTTCTGGCTGTGGTTGAAGCCATCCATGGTCCTGCACACCCTGTTGTTGGTGTTGGAGGTGCACTGCATGCACGTGTTGGCTTGTGTTTGCTCCTGGAGCCGGGATGGTGTGCGGGATGCCTCAGGATGAGCCTCTGATCCTTTGCAAATTGGATTTTGTGGCTCACTTGCCTGTCCTCTTGGATGAAGGTTCCCCTTAGCTGCCTCTCCTCTAGCAGAGCTGATGTCCATCTCAGGACTGCAAAGCCTTTTATAATGCTCTGCGGATCAGGAGTCACTCAGAGGGAACAGGGACAGACTTTCCATTTCCCATGGAACGCGCTCTAGAGTGAGTCTGTTGCTTCATTCCCTTCTGAATTTCCACTCGGTCTGCACAAGATTCCCACTGGTTTGGTGCCTTTCCTGCTGGTTTTGCTCACTGTGACACCGAGGTGTTCCTGGCTAGAAGCCCCCCAGTGATGATGGGTGTTGCAGGAAGCCTCTGAGCCACATGGGTCGTAGTGATTGTGTGCTGGGGAGGCAGTGGACTGCTCAGGAAAGGTCTGCTTCTGATAGATTTGAAACCAGTTCAATTGGAGATTGGAGGCTATTAAGTTTTACCCCTAAAGAAGACAGTGCAGGAAAAAGTTCCAGCTTACCTGTAAGAGCATACTGGTTTGAGTTCCACTGCCTGTTCTGGGAGAGGGTGGTGGCACTGGTGAGGGGCAGCAGACACCACACTCCTTTCACAGCAAGGTCAGGAGCAGCACCAGCCCCTCACTCACACTGTTCTGCTCTGATGTGAACAGGACACCTTCTGGGGTGGGGGGAAGAGTAGTTCTTGGCAGGGTTAATTCTTAAATCCGTGGTGCTTGACTTCTGAACAAGGGAGGGAAGTGAATGCTCTCAGAAGTGCTGGAAGACCACCTACTCTTTTGTACAGACTGCCAACAGCTGACAGATGGAAGTGATTCTGGGACAGTGAGAAGTTAGTGTGGAATCACACTGATGACCAAGAGCAGGCTCTGTATCCCACAGTCTTTGACTTACAGCCCCCGGTTGTGACTCCTGCCATGGAGGGAAGAGAGTTTCCCAGAGCCACTGGAATTCTTCAGCAGGGTGTGAATTAGCAGTGCATCGATGGTTTGCAGTCTCTTGTGGTTCACTCTAATAGACACATGTTCCTCTGAAGATGCTTTTTGGCAAGCACAAGTATGGCTGAAGGATGTGTGGGAGTGGGAGCTCTGACTGGAAGCCAGGAGGGTCTGGTAAAGCAGAGGAATGAGTCCCTGTGCTGGTGTGTGCTGTGGCACTGACCCCTCAGCTCTGTGCTCCATGTAACTGCTCCTAACCCCAGCTGTGCAGATCCCCACCCTGGTGTGAGAGCTCTGCTGTCCCTGTCCTTGCCCTGTCCCTGTTTGGTGTTTGCCTAAGTGTTCCCTGTCCATTTTCTGTGTTGCAGCATCTGGAGAGGGCCCAACGTGAACTGTGTTGACAGCACTGGATACACCCCCCTGCACCACGCTGCTCTCAACGGCCACAGGTGAGTCCTGCTCAAATTCCAAAGCCTTTCTCACAGGGGATGGAGGTTTGTGCTTTCCAGGTTCTGTGCTGTTCATTCACTTGTCACTTCCATGGCCCTGGTGAGCACTGGTGCTGCAGCACTGCTCCATCTTCAGGGGAAATGGAGAATGTCACTGCTTTGGCTGCTGCACAGTGTGGTCTTACAGCTTGAAATATTTGGCAAAACATTGAGGTTTTCAACCAATCACCCTTTTATTTCAAAGCAGTTTGGGTAAGCTGTAACACCACGTGAAAGGGACTCCCTGTGACAGTCCCTGCAGTCTGTCTGGTGTCCGGGGTGGACTGGGCCTGCACCACTTAGAGTTGCCTTGTGTGCACATCACATTTGGAAGTAACTCCAGTCTTTACCGTGGTAGATTTCGTGTTATTCATTGCTGCTGAAGGTATTGAGAAATGGAATAGAGTTAAAATCTTTATTCACCTTCACTGTGCTGATGCAATTCACTTGGCAGCAGAGGCTTGTGGCTGACTTCAGCCCCTGTTCAGCTCCATCAGTATGGAGGCAACGTGGATCTTTTCTGAGCTCATCTCATCAATATTTATTTCTCTTTTTTTTATTTCCTTGGGTGGCATTTAATAGGAACACTTTAAAATCATATTTCAGGAGGATCTCAAATATTCTGTTCAGACCCACTTTTCGTGCAATACAGACTATAAGCTGTGAAACAAGGACCGAGTGTCTGAGACTCAAGTTCCCTTCTCCTGCAGGGATGTTGTGGAAGTTCTGCTGAGGAACGACGCCCTCACCAATGTGGCAGATTGTAAGGGCTGCTACCCCCTGCACCTGGCAGCCTGGAAGGGAGACGCCGACATCGTGAAGCTCCTCATCCACCAAGGCCCTTCGCACACCAAAGTGAATGAGCAGGTCTGCCTGGTTTCCTCTGCTGTACCATTGAATCACTGAATCCTTCAGCTGACTCCTGACCCTTCCCAAACCAGCAGCAGTGGGTATAAGGTCCTGTTTGCTGGTGGGATGAGGGGGGCACTGCCTAAAGCAATACCTTCAGTTCTGAGTTAGTGGTAGGATGAGAAAGGTATTTAAGTTTTATAGAGAGACACATGAATATGAGAACTTCTCAACACCTAGGAAGTGTTCTCCTGCTTCTGGGCTTCTAAAACTAACCCATAGTTTTCCTTTCAGTTGCTGGATAGCTGAACAGGTTTCTAGTTCTGCAGAAGATCCATTGGCTCCCTCCTTTGGGAACTAATCAAGGCAGCTTTGTTTAGTCTCTGTTTGGCTGTGCTCTCTTAGCTGCTCTCCTGGCTTGTCTCTGGCACTTGCTCCAGTTCACTAATTTGTAAGTTCTAAGATAATTTTAACCCTACTTGCCCCCAGATAAATCCCAAACCTAATCTTAAAGAATTATTTTCCCAATCAGGCAATAAAAAAAACCTCTTGGGTTTCTTCCATTTGTCAAGCTGATGGTTTTGGTCTGGGGTGCAGAGGGAGTGAGGGGTGAGATAGCTCTGTGCACTCCAGAGGACTGGCTCCCCTGTAACTGTCCCGTGCACAGAGGGACCTTACAGTTCCAGAGAACCTCTGGAATGCTACTGCTGGAAGAACCAAATACTTGTCTTGTTTCACAGTTTTGTTTAAGGGAACTCATTTTGTGAGGCCAGCTGAGCAGGGTCGCTGACCTTGTCCCTGGGTGAGCCTGGCAAACAGTCACAGGCCTAAATCAGGTGCTTCAAGATGCAATGGGGCCTGGTTGTCCTGTCCCTAAGGCAGGAACATCTGATATCCCTGTGAATCAGCTCCCAGCCCACTCAGGAGGAGAGGAGTGAACCAAAATAGGTTTGCCTGCCTTAGTAGCACGAGGCTAAACCTGACCATTCATTCCAAAGGTGATTCCCAGGTAGGTCAGGCACCCATGGCTTGAGTTCAGCAGATTGTCTCAGTCAGGGTGAGCAGCTGGGAACTGGAGTCCTGCTCTTTGTTTGCTCTGTCTGTGCACTTGTGCACAAGCTGAGGAGCAAACTCCCTTCACAGTCAGGTTTAAGAGCCCCAGTCCTGCTTCCAGCTGCACTTTATGGGGACCCAAGTGCCACACTGAAGTTTCCTAGGACAGGTAGCTCCATGCACCAGGCTGCCCCAGGCCTAAATGCTGCTAAAACAGCAGGAATGACAATTCTAATCTCCTACACTCCTCAGTCAGGCAGGAATAATGAGGAATGTGTGTTTTAATGTCTCTGGGGGTAGTTTTCCAGTTTGGGGCTGTGTTAATCATGTCTCCAGGCACAGCTGCAGGCACTCAGTCTGGTTACAGAGGTTTGAGTTCAGGGAGCCTTTCACAATCGATCTGATAAGAGTTGCCTGAGGGCCCTGGGTGTAAATGTTCTGCTCTGAGTAGGGCAGGTAGAGGGGAGACCTTTGCAAAAGACCCAAAGCTTAGTGTGATCCTTCCAGGTAATGTTTCATTAATGTCTGTTTAGTAGGAACCTTGTGAAATGAGAGAAGTCAGCTGAGGAGCCTGTGCTGCCTGTGCTTGGAGCCTTGTCCATGCACTGCACAGGGGCCCAGGCTACAGCAATCCCAGCTGGAATGGCTTCTGCTGGTCATGGCTCTGACTGGAACAAGATGCTGTGTTCTGGTGTTCCACCCCTTGGAGTCACCCATTGCTTTGTTGCTGTATCTCACCCATTTCATTATCACATTTTTTTCTTTTTCCTCTTCCTTTTTGTAGAATGCTCTTGAGATCAAAGAACTCAAAAAGTACGGCCCCTTTGACCCATATATCAATGCCAAGGTGTGTACTTTGCTGTCAGCATTTCACTGCATCATCACTCCAAGCTGCACTCCGTGATTCCAGGTGCAATAATACCTGTTCACTTCGCAGCTGCTTGGGGGAGAAGGAAAACGGGACCATTTATTTACTGTGGGTTTCTCTCTTCAAAGCAGTTATAGAAACATAATTAAAGGGAAGCTTTTCCTTACTTTCCTGGGGGCTCCCTCCTTGCTTAGCCTTGTAGGACTCGTGGTGATGGTCAGTTTGCTTGATTGGGCTGGATGACTTCCCAAAGGTAATGCTACTTCAATTAAATGTTTTAGGTTTTGTTTCATGTGCTGATGTTGCTGATAAATGCCAAGAGAAGTAATTTTTTTCCCTGCTTAACCATGGATGCATTTTCTCTGTGGGCTGTTTGGAGTGAATTTTTATGCCTTTTCTCCTACCAAATGCATAATGCTGTGTGTGTTATTTGAATGGACAGTTAATTCCTGTGGTGGTGGTGGGGAGAAGGGAAGGCAGTGACATTCCTGCCTCCCTTCCCAAGTCCTCCATGTCCTGCTTATTGCGTCAGTCTCTATTTTGATGTTCAGTCTGTGGTGTTGTCTGACCCTTCAGCCCTGGTTTCCTGTTCCTGTTTTCTGGCCTGTTTTGCTCCTCTCTTGCTTTCAGTTGTTGAGCTACAAAAGGCACAACATTGGCTTGTGTGATGTGCTGAGGCCGAGCTGTTGAGGAAACAGGTCGAGCTCCTGGTGGTGTTTTCTCAGACACCCTTTTTCAGTTTTATTTCCAGTGAAGCTGCAAGCCAGGGATGGCAAACACTCTGCTGCTCTGTCCTGAGACACCTCTGCCATGAGCCACTGTACCACAGCTGCTTCCAGTCACTTATTTTGGATCAAGCCATCCATGGCAGATTTCTGTCTCTCAAAGGTTTTTTTTTCCCTTCTGTTTGATTGCAGGATTTTAGAAACACACAGCCAGAGTTCCTGCACTTGCTGGGAGTTAGGTGTGGGTTTGCAGAGTCCTTTTTCAGGCAGTACCCAATGCCCACCCTCTGAACCCAAACATGTTCCTATAAAGCTTATCTGAATTGGGGATTTTTACAAAAATCCAGATGGAATTTTGCACCAACAAATGTCTTCCGTGGAAGCATCATAGTTAAGCAGTTCAGTTGCCTGAAAGAAGCTTCCAGAAACGTTGTCAATATAACCAAGTAAAATCTTACACTCTCCAGCGCTGGGATATTGAATGAAGAAGGAATGTAAAGGGGGAATATCCAGTGAGATCCCTTTCCTATGGATTTTTGTTTACAAAGTGTTCTAGTTTGGATTTTATACTGTGGAGAAGTGCACTGTTTAAAGCCTTGGTTCAGTGTTCACAGTGGCTGAGGTGCTCTCTAGAGCAAGGCAAGATTTTGGCAACCTTTCCTTTGGTTTTAAGGAGAGAGAGATGATTTATACACAGTCGTTGGGTTCATCCCAAGTTCTGACCAGCTGTGCGCCAGTTCCTGCCCAGGTGAGGAGCATGTGGAGTCAGACCTGTCACACACACCTTGGGGTTTTCTCTGCTCTGGAGCAGCCAAACAACAGGTTGTCATTAGGGCAGGACTCAGCTGGACATGCAGACACCAACAAAAGTCCTACAAAGCAATCTTAGAAGTAGGTTGGGTGGGATCAAAGGGTTGTGCAGCCACTTTCCCCAGCCCTGAGCAGGATCAGGCCTCCCTAAACCATTCCTGATCAGTGTTTGCTCAGCAGCTCCTCAGAAAACTCAGAGGAGGGCAGCTCTGTGGACTCTGGTGATTTATTTGACCCTTCAGATCTTTGCAGGTCAGAAAACTTTCCCTTATGTGACCAAGTCTCCCTTTGCTCAGTCAGAACTTCTCCCAGCGTGTTGGAAGCAGGGGATGCAGGATGGAGGGTGCAGGGCAGGGATGCAGGATGGGGGTTGCAGGACAGATGCATGGCCAGATGCACTTTAAGGGGCTCTGGATTCTCCATTTTAGCACGTGAGGAGGAGCAGCAGGGCTGTGTGTGGTGAGTGGTATCTCCTTACCAGCTGTGGTGGAGCCCTTATGGAAGCAAAGCCCTTCCTGCTCGTGTCCCATTTGTGATCTGCAGAAGGGCATCGTGTGTGCCCAGCTCCTCTCCCCTGGCTGTGAGCTGGGGGATGTGAGGATTCCTGCAGGAATGCAGCCCCTGGGCCCTCCTGAGTGCTCTCTTTTTCTAAGTAGTTCTGAAATTTGAAGCCATGTGCCTTCTGGCTGCTGGAATGGAATTTTCCTTTTCCCTCTCCGATAAATCTGTACGTCTGAGTGCTCCTGCTCACTGCTCGGGCTCCACTCTGGTTTGTGCCTGGGGAGTGATGTGAGAAGGGAGCAAACTCCCTTGCCTAGAAGGGCTCTATTTTTGGCTGCTCAAAGCTCTCCCAAAATGGAGTCAATAAAGACTTGGGCAATAGCAGGAGTTTCCAGTGCACAGTCTGGGACAGGGAGAGACCTGCTGTGATGATCTCCAGTGCAGGAGGAGAGCCTGGGGATTGCACCTGGAGTGTCAGAGCCCTGACCTGCTTAGGGAAAATTGGACTAAATTGCAGTGAAGATGAGGGAAGTCTCCAACAATTATGTTATTAAAGGATGTGTTCCCATTTATGAGCCCTCAGGCAGGTGTTTGGAGCTGCTGCATGCTTTAAAGCCCCCCTGATGGATATGGTCCTTGTGCTGAGGAGGGAGGAGAGGGGGACAGTCCTAGCCAAGGCAATCCCCAGTAGCCAAGACAGGCCTGGCATGAGCAGCACGTGCCTCCCCCCCGGCTCTGGGGCAGGAACCCCATACTCAGAGGGCCTGAGGTCATCCACTCTTTCTGCTGAGCCTGGCAGCGAGACCCCCTTGTGCCACAGGGCAGGCTGAGGGCCTGGGCCTGGCTGTCATGGGCTCCCTGATCCCTGCCCAACGAGAATAATGGGATTTGCCCACCCTGTAAGTGCCCAAGAGCAGCAGCGTGAGCTGACAGACAAGTGTGAGCCCTGATGTTCTCTACTCTGTCCCCTCTCACTCCATTTGTATATTTTATGTGCAGACTTGTGTATCCTGCAGTGACCTCTGTCCACGTGTATGTGCCTCCCTCCAGGATGGAGCCTGTTTGACTTGGACCTTCTGTGCCTGCAGCAGTGCTTTGCCCCCCTTTGCCCCTTCCCCCTGCATGTGGCTGGTGCTGCTCCTGCCTCCTGGGCTTTGCTTCCATACAAACTGCAGCTGCCGGAGCCTCTCCCCAGCTCCTGCTTCCCTCACGCTTTGCCTGTGGCTGAGAAGTGATGCCAAAGCCAGATGTCCATGAGTGGGGGGTTGCAGGACTCCTGTGAGCCTGAGAGTGACCAAACACTTCCACAGGACCCGAGTGCTGGTGCAGCCGTGCGAGTTGGTGCCGTGGTGCCAAACAGAGCCGTGTCCAGAGGGGTGTGTGTGCTCCCACAGCAGGAAGGCAGGGAGCCAGTTCCCTTCTGAAACGGTGCTGCTGCCCTCCAGCAGGACAAGCACATTCTGTTCCTTTTAATGGGACTGTGCTTAAGATGACAAATTCAACCACCATTCTCTCAGCTGAAGCTGAGGTGTGTAACGCTTTGTACTAAACTTTTTTTGGGTCAAATTGTCAGATAGTTGTTTCTGAAGTGCTTAAACCACAGTCCCTCTGTGGATAACACCCAGTAGTAAAACTAGAAACTTGAGGAGAATTTAATTTGAGAAGAGGCTCTGGCTGTGTTCTTTTTTTGCACCTGCATGTGCAGTGTGTTGGACTGCTTGGCTTTGGGCTTTGCATTGCTGGTTCTTAGCCCGGCTGCTGCTGCACACACTGGTTGGGTCTGGCTTCCAGCCTGGAGGTGCTGCCTTGTCTCTGGGACATTCCCTCAGCTGGTCTGAGCCCTGGCTGGTTCCTGGGGTGATGGAATTGCACGGCTCTCTGGTTCACAGACTGCATGGAACTGGGTGCACCCTGTCTCTAAACAGCCGGAATTGCAGAGGTGGAATGACTGTTATAATCAGGATAAGTAGAATTTGAAACAATTGAAGTTTAAATCTAAAACTATGACTATGAAGCTCCAGCAGATAGAATTCACACAGCAGGTTGCCTGTCATATATTCAGCCTTTTATTTTTGTGGCACCCTGAAGTGTGGGATGCTGCCAACAGGTGCCAGGCTGCTTTCCCCAGGTGAATTAATGGGAATTCAGATACAGCTCAGCACTCCTTAAACTTTTGCATGGCCCCTGGATTCTGACCCCAGTGCTTGGAGAGGAGGCTGGTCCAGCTGTAGCCCCTCTTTCCCACAGCTTTAGCCCATTGTTCTGGACGTTCCTGAAGCTGTGGCTGGGTGGGCAGGTTGATGAGCTCGTGAGGGGGTGTCTGTGCTTGATAAATGGCCAGGGAGATGGTGAGACACTGCTCCAGGCTGATTCAGACCGGGCTCTCTGCTTCCCCACTGCACCTGTGTCTTGTTTTTGCATTTAAACTTCAATGTTGGAGCGAGGTGTGGGGCGGCCGCTCCCCCCGCCCTGACGTGCTGCTGTTTGTGCCCCCCAGAACAACGACAACGAGACGGCGCTGCACTGCGCGGCCCAGCACGGCCACACCGAGGTGGTGAAGGTGCTGCTGGAGGAGCTCACCGACCCCACCATGCGCAACAACAAGTTCGAGACCCCCCTGGACCTGGCCGCGCTCTACGGGAGGCTGGAGGTTGTCAAGATGCTCTTGAACGCCCACCCGAACCTTTTAAGCTGCAACACTAAGAAACACACTCCCCTGCACTTGGCAGCCAGGAACGGGCACAAAGCCGTGGTCCACGTGCTCCTGGACGCTGGCATGGACAGCAACTACCAGGTACCTGGTGTCTGTCTGCGGGGCTGGGCCGAGTGCTGGGGTCAGAGCTTGAGGGAGGGACGCTCCAGAGGGAGCACCCAGGGAAGATGTGGAGAGCTTTGTGTTCTGCTGGGCTGTCTGTGCAGCTCTGGGTTGCTGCCCAGAGGGACTGGGGTGCTGTGCATGTCTCACACCTGCTCAGGGGCGGGGCAGAGCCCCGCACAGAGCGAGGGAGAGAAACATCCCTTTGCTGAAGCTGTTCTGCCCCGCAGTGCTGGGAGCTCTTGATAGTGTTTGAGGCAAACGTGTCTCTTCCTATCAAGCCACTTGTGAATGTGCTGTTTTCACAGCAACGGCTTGTATGTGGGTCTTGTCTTTCCTTGTCAGGACACGACCTCTTGCCAAGCTGCAGAAGGGCCTTTGTTGGTCTCTCACATCCCTGACGGGACCATCCACGTTTTCCATCCCACATCCTCAGCACTGTAATAACACTGACAGTCCTGTCCTCAGCTGTAGGTAGTGCTGCCCACACTGTGTGTACAATGCCGTGTATTTATTGCTTCCATAACCCTCTAAGCCATGCCTCCCTCACCATTCCCTGCTGTCTGGCTTCATGCTATGTTTCCATTTAATTTGCAGACTGAGAAAGGCAGTGCTTTGCACGAAGCTGCTTTGTTTGGCAAGACAGATGTGGTACAAATATTGCTGGCTGCAGGTGAGAGAATGTTCCCCCTTTGAAGCACTAATGTGGCGATCCCTTCACCCAGAGCTTGAGGAAATCCTGTTCTAGTGCAGCAGGTTTCTCCATCCAGCTGTCAGAGCAGGTTATAAGAGAGGTTGGCTCTCAGCGTTTGGCTTTAGATTTGCCTCTAGAGCGCTTTTTAGCTCCCCCCAAACGATCACAAATGTGACTTGATGAAAGACATGAACTAGTTAGACAGTATTCTTGCTTTTGCTCTTTCTACCCCATTGCCACAGGTATTGATGTGAACATAAAGGATAACAGAGGCCTGACCGCTCTGGACATCGTGAGGGAGCTTCCCTCCCAGAAAAGCCAGCACATAGCAGCTCTGATTGAAGGTGGGTGATGCAGCTCTGCCTGGAGGGAGGAGAGGAAAGCTCGGGGTGCTGATTGTGCCAGGACAGGTACAGGATGTGCCTCTCTAGACCTGGAGACTTCCAAAAGCAAAGCAGCTTCAGGCTGTGTTGGAAGGAACGATGCTCCCACGCTGGGGGGAATTTCTCCAGACCAAATGTTTGGAGGGGGACTTGGGGGGGACTTCTGCTGAAGGAGTGTGGCATGACTTTTACAGTGCAAATGGGCTTAATTGAGCTTTGTTCAGCTCGCTTTAGAAGTTAATTGAAACTAAGGATATCCTAAATCTACTTGCAGAATGCAAAGTAATAGCTTTAGAAATGGTTTTGGTGTAACTCCCCTTTATGTGTCTGTGTAGGCAAATAGTCATCCACAGATTTCACATCCTGCTTCTCGCCTCGTTTGGGAGATTGGGCGTGGAGTTTGCAGATGAGATTTACAGAAAAGGCCTTGATTACTTGTGGTTTATAAAGGAGCTTGGCCCATTGTGTCTGTCCAAGTTCAGGAATGAAATGTGACATCTTGGCTAAATTCGTACTTTGTAATTACACTGTCTGCATTTCCTCTCAGCTGTGGGGAGGATCAGAAGCATTTGGAGCTGGGGTGTGTTATTCATGCTGAGCATTTGGGAGCTTTGCAGGTTCAAAGCACTTTGCAGACTTTTAACTAAGCTTTGCCTGTGAGGCTGGTAGGTTTTTGGTCTGTTCTAAAACTGAGGACAAAGATGGGCTTTAAAACTGAAGATCCTACAGGTAAAGGCTCTCAGTTTGCCCTGGGAGGGAGCTGCTGTTGGACATACTCACATCAGCTGGTTGCTTCTGGCTTTACCTGTGGTTGAGGGGCTGCAGCTGTAATTGGTTTCTCTGTCTCACGACTGTTCAGTGATGGAGCTTGTGTTTACAACACCAATCTGCTCCGTGACTCTGTGTCCATACAGCAGCTTTGCAGCTTTCTGATTAAAGACTCTAAAAGTTCAAAGGCCCCTTGTGCCTGTGATTAAAGAGGCCGCCTGCTTCTATTTTGGGATCTGAGCTGCAAGGTTTAATAATGTGCTTTGGTTATTTTTTGGAAACTTAATAAGCTGACAGTTGGCCTTCCACCCGCGCGGGAGGAGGTGCCATGTGCTGATGGGGACAGAAAGCCAGACTGACGTGAGCTGACCCTGTGCCCCACCCATTCCAGATTACACCGTTGGGAAGAAAAGTGCCAAAGCTGTAGAGAAGTCTGCTCCAGCCCCGCTGGCTCCAGCCCCACTCGCTCCCGCCGCCGATCCCACGGGCCGGACGTCTCAGGGTGGGCACCCCCAGCTCTCCTCTCCCTGCAGGTGCTGATGCTGAGTGCAGGAGCCCCGGTGCTGAGCCTGTCTCTCTTCCTCCCCCAGGAGATGTGGACAAAGCCGTGACAGAGCTGATCATCAATTTTGACGTGAACCCTGAGGAGGAGAGCCCCTATGAAGCCTTGTACAACGCGACCTCCTGCCACTCCCTGGACAGCCTGGCCAGCGGGAGATCCTCGGACCGGGACTCCGGGAACAGGGAGGCTGAGCCGAGCGGCCCCAAAGCAGCCACAGTCAGGCCTGTACGTAGCTGTGTGTGCTCAGCCCTGCTCCCCCCAGGGCACAGGGGACCCACCTCCACTGTCAGGTTTTGCAGCAGGCTGCCAGTCCCTCAGCTTGAGGAAATCTTTAAACCCTTCCCTGACACTGATTAAAGCAGGCAGGTACCTCTCCTCCTTCCCTGGCCTGTTCACAGGGAATAACTGCACGTATTGCCTACAAGCAGCTGCACCTTTGTGTATTACTTGCACAGATCTGAAGAGGGTACTCCAGGCTTTGCAAGGCAACACAAGGCTCCTGGAACTGTCCCCAGAGAAGTCTTCCTCACCTTCTGTCAGCTGCATCTGCTGCCCTGTTAGCAGTCCACGGGAAGGCTGCTGTGGGACAGATGGGACATGGGCCCTGCAGTGCTGGGTCAGCTTCGGGGGCTGTGTTCTGATTGCTTTTCCAAAGCCTGCTCCATGGAGGCATTTTTGGACAAGAGGCAGAGCAGCAATGAACAGTTTAACTGCTGGGGGCACAGTAGCCATAGTTTCCCTCTCTGCAAAGAGGGGCAGCCTTTGGCCTGTGCTGAGAGCAAATAAAGTAGAAATGGGACAAAAGCTTTAGCAGATGGACATTTCAGCCAGGTCTCACTCAGGTGAGCAGTACCAGATGCACTGTCCTGTCACTGACCAAATCTTGTCATTGTCTTGTACTAACAGTGTCTGGTGTGAAATAAGTTCAGCTCTGTTACAGATAAAGGAGAGGCTGAGCTGCAGTGAGGAGGGAGCAGGAAGAGGGATGTGCTCCAGGAGCTCGCTGGAGTTTCTCCCCAAACTTGCTGTTGGAGCAGTGCAGCTCTGCTGCTTCCCTTTGCCATTAGATGGAGCTGTGGCTGAGCAGGAGGTGGCCTGGGGATATGCTCTGACCGGGCAGCAGCTCCAGCTGCCCACTGGCAATCCCTGGATATTGGAGGACTTTGGTGCAGCACTGTCTCTTGATCTCTGGTTTTCCACTATAAGAGCTGCCTCTGGCATCACTTATTCCTGTTATTGTTTCACTAAGACACAAGCCATGAGTCTTCCTTTTGTCCCCATCAGCTCATTCCTGACTCCTTTGTGCAGTGCTGTGGAGATGCAGGTCTGGGTGTGGAGTGAGACTGTGTGAGCAGGAAGAGCTCTGCCCACATCAGTGTCTGCAGGAGAGGTGGAGGAGAGGCAGCAGCCACTGCCCAGCTCTGTGCTGTCAGGGCTGAACTCCTCCATCCAGATTAATGGGGGGAGGTCCTTGCTGCATCCACAGCAGTGGGGACTGGGGGCTGGTGGGAGCAGAAGGGCCGAGCTGTGCCAGCCCAGCTGACAGTGCTTGTCTTCCCCACAGAGAGAACGTCCCCCACCGCCGGCCAAGCCCCCGCCCGACGAGGAGGAGGAGCAGCATGTGGAGAAGAAGATAGGTCACAGTGCTCCCTCTGAGGTATGTGGGGCTTGATCTGGGGTGTTTTATGGGAGAGTGGTTCAAAGACCAGTTTTAATAATTTGGGAGGAGCCAAGGATGCTGTTACCTCCTGTGCTAGTTGGGCTGTGAATGTGAAACATTCCCTCACTCAGCATTGCTGCTGTCCTTGCCATGGGAACTTCCTTTGTCCAGCTCTTCCAGGGCACCTCAGTGTTGACCTTCAGCCTTACTTTCCTATTCTTGGCTGAGAATTCCCTTAGGAAGAGGCTTTTCTGAATCACGTTGTGATGTGGACCATTGCCACTTGCACAGATCCCACCACGTGCATCTCCACTTGGACCGAAATGCAGACACACCAAGAGTTCTGCTTCCTCTGAGCTCCCAGCTGTGCAGGAGCTGCGTGGGCCGGTGGGTCCCACTGACATGAGCAGGGATCAGGGGCTTGAATTCAGCTGAGGATCTGGCCGAGCACATCTGAAAGCTGCCTTCTGCATCTGAGCTGCTTTCTGATGGAACTAAAGCTCCCACATTCCGTAGTGTTGCTCCTGGGCTTCCTGGTGCTCATCTTTATTCACCTGCCTGTGAACCTCAGATATGAGGGCTCTCCAGGAAACACGGCTGTGGGAAACCACAAATGTGTCTTGGCAACTTCTGCTGACACCCAGGAAAACCTTCAAAGCAAACCCAAATCTGTGGATTTTTGTGCTTTCCCAAGGGCAGTGGGTTGTGTGTGAAACCCATGGAGTGTGTGACACCTCTGCTGTCAGAGCAGGCTCTGGTTCAACACGTGCCTTGTTTGAATGTGCTGATCTGCTGGAGTTCTGCAAAGCATAAATGGGATCTGTTGTCTGGAGTGTGTCAAATCCACACGAGACACGAGTGAACATGGTCTGCTGTAGTACAACTGACTTCAGAGAGGGTAAAGCTCCGAGCTGTGCACAAACAGGGGAGGTGGGCTGTGACATTGTGACTGATCCCTGCACTGCTGTTCGAATGCAGGGTGTGATAACTGGTCCTGTGCCTGGCTCTGGCAGAGGAGAGCTGGGCAGCAGGTCATGCCATAATTGGGAAGCAGAACTTGTTTATGACAAGAAACACGAGGGAGGCAAACGTGCCCTGACTGCTCCTGCTAGAGGTATCTTGCCACGTTTAATTATCAAACACCTGCTGTGTTGTCCTGCCATTAATGGCTTTGGAAGCATGATCCATTAAAGGGAATCTTGCTGGCAAATGGCAGTGACTCACCGGGGAGATCTTGATTTGTGACCAACTTCAGTGATAGAACTTATGGGCAGAGTGTGGCTGCCTGGAAACGACCTTCTGGATGTACTGATGAGGTAGTTTGGGGCTGATCCTTTTTCTTTGATTGCTTCTCCTGACCTGCTCTGCTTTTCTCTGCTTTTCTTGCCTGTCTTTTATCACCTCAGTGCATGTTCTCTCTGGGTCAGGCAGGCGTGAACAGGAATATGCTTCGGAGTGCTGCAAACATCTCACTGCAGCATCCCAATCTGCCATCCTGCAGCCCTGCTCTCCTGTTGGAGCCAGGACAGTTAGTCATTGAATATTCTGGAGTTGGGCCAAACTCTAGTTTCCAAAGTAGTCTTTTTATTCCTTGCCAAGCTGGAGCTATCAGTTAAAACAGATGAGTGTAAACAAACTTTTCACTTTCATCATGGAAAAATGTTGGTACAAACAGGCAAAGGAGCTGATTGTGTGGAGGTGCTTGAGTGGTGCCTTTCACTATCTCCAGAAACCTTCTGGGTTTGGAGTTGAGTAAGAGCCTACATTGTCAAATTAAACTTGGGTTCCAGCTGTTTACTGCTCGTCTCCGGAAGGGAAGTGCGGATCAAGGACGAGGCGCCGCGGTGGTTCCAGCAGTTTGGTCTGCAGCTCTGGGAGGGAGGAGAGAGGAAGAGATGAGTTACCCTTTAGAAAGTCTCTCAAAGTCCTCTGCTGTGGATTAAGTACATCTTAAAGAGTATCCTCATTATTCACCCACAGCATCTTATTTTTGGGCTTTGCTAGAAGTGAACATTTGTATGTGCAAACAACGTCTGAGGGACTGGAAGCTGAATTGGAAGAAAGCTTTATTTGGTTTTGTTGCTCCTGGTCACAGAGCAAGCACAGTTCTCCAGCAATGGTCTTCATTTTGAGTCAATTTGAACTTGAAACTCTATTTAAGGCTTGGAAGGATGAGAGGTGGAGAAAATCAAGTGTAACCAGGCCCATGGATACCAGCACAAAAGTTCACAAAGCAGAAGTTGGGAACTATGTGCTGCTGGGGAGCTCCTGCCTTCAGTGCATTTAAAGAGGACAGCACAGGAATCATCATCCACTGGAGTGTCAGGAGAGCACTAGAGCCTGGCAGAAGGTCCAG
Source organism: Neopelma chrysocephalum (assembly GCF_003984885.1). NCBI lineage: Eukaryota > Metazoa > Chordata > Aves > Passeriformes > Pipridae > Neopelma > Neopelma chrysocephalum. The sequence continues at coordinate 4,078,410 of NW_020897763.1, forward strand.
GCTGCTGCTGTGCTGACAGGCTGCTGCTGGGCAGGATTTTTCCAAGATCACGGGTGAGAACCTGTTACCTGCTGTTCTGGTCTGATGGTTTTGTGCCACCATCTGGTCAGAATTTTTTCCCTAATTTGCTCATTACAAGCTCCTTCACCTGGAAGGGAGCAGGTCTGCCTGGCAGCTCCTGCTCAGAGCAGGTACAATAAACACTTCCCGGGCCGGACAGAGCTCGTTTCCTCCTATTGAGAAAGTTGCTTTAAAAGCCAACTGGGCTCGTGCAGAACAGCACATGGATGTTGGAATCCTGTCTGTGCTGCTGACTCCTGGGTGTCTCTCCAAGGCTCCCTAAGCTTCCAGAGCTCCTGGCTGGGTTGCAGTCAGGTAGGTACCGATTTGCCCTTGGAGCAGCTCTGGTGCTTTCACTTTGGGGCAGAGGAGGAGGTGGTGTGTGGTCTGCTGGTGAGGCAGTGGGAGGTCCAGAAGTCTGAGCAGTGTTTTGTTCAGACCTGTTCCTCCCTATCCTGGCAGCAGGTAGAGATCATTTGCTTTCTGGCTTCGGGTTGGCTGTAGTCACACATGGGATCACAAAATGGTTTGGGTTGGAAGGGACCTTAAAGACCATACAGTTCCAACCCCTTGCCATGGGCAGGGACACCTTCCACTAGACCAGGTTGCTCAAAACCTTATCCAACCTGGCCTTGAACACCTCCAGGGATGGGGCAGCCAAAACTTCCTATCACCCCATGCCCCTCCCCAGCTCCCTTGGAGCCCCTTTAGGCCCTGTTGCCAGGGCTCATTGCTGAGCTCCTGGGGCAGGGGTGCATCAGTCTGCCAGGATCTGGCCAGGAGATGGTGCTGAAAGGGAGCTGACTGTGCTGGCAGGGTGCCCTGAAGGCCAGTTCAACCCCATCAGCACTGGGATGGCACCCAGGGACATCCAGGGCCTGTCATCCTTGGCGTTGGTGTTGGCCAACATGTGAGTCTGCAGCAAGACTTGTCTGGATCCTGTGCCAAAACCTCATCCCTGCACATGGATGGTGGCTTTCCAGAGCAGCTCGGGGAGGGTCTGCCAGGGTTCCAAACCAGCTCTAACTGGAGGCTTTGGGGGATTTAAATAAGTGCAGTCGCTGCTGCACATCCTGGAGTTAAACTGAATTCATACAGTGCTGCCTCAGGACTCTTCAGTCCCGGATATGCCCTCCATCCTGAGGTCAGAAATGCTGGATCTGAGAAGGTAGCAGGTTTTGGGCTTTTGTTCTTTTCAGCCCTGTCCTAATAGGGCCAGCAGCTAAATAGTGAATGACAATGCAAATTCCAATAGCAACAACGAGTCTGAGTTGGGATGAACAGGAATAACGGCCTCAGCTCTTTTCCCCCTCCAGGCTGTCTGCAGCTCTTGCACAGTGAGTCAGTTGGCCAGTGCTGGAAAGCTATCAGCATCTGAGATACTAAAAATTAAAGGGGGTTTGGGTGGGTGTTTGTTGAGGGGGTTAAAAAAAGAAAAGGGGAGGGGTATTAGATTTTGGCTCACACTCTGCAGCAAAGGTGGTCCCTCTGCTAATTCCTTGCTTAACCCATGGCACAGAGGCTGTGGGCTTTATGCCAGGACAAAGCATTGCTTTGCAGAGCTCCACATTGTGCTGTTCTTCATTAGGCCTCTGCTGCCTGGGGGAAGAGCAGGGGAAGTGGAGCTGAGGAAGAGGAACACCCCTACGAGCTGTTGCTTACAGCAGAAACTAAGAAACCGGTTGCAGTGGACAGGAAAACAAAAGGTGAGTGACCATCCAAAGAACAGAGCCCTTGAAGCACTTCCCTGCACTTCAGGAAAATACAGAGGGCAGAGGGCAACTGGAACAATGGAAGTCTCTGCTGGGTGGGGGCTGGAGGGTGATTGTTGTGTTTCCTGGTGATCCTCCCTCTGGTACAGGAGAGCTCTGAGTGTTCCTGTACAGAGTGTACGAGGAGGAAGGGCAGCTGTGGGATAGCTGAGATTCTGAGGACCTGCTCTGTGAACTCAGAAATACCCAAATCTTGTGCTCAGCTAAGCAAATGCAGAGGGTGGGAGGCTGGAGGCTGTTCCAGGGGAGATGAGCAGTGTGAGCATTCCAGTGAGCTGTGTTGTGCATCCAGCTGGCGCTGCAGGTTTCTGCTGTCCTGCTGTAAAATCAACATCCTGCTCTGTGTTAAAGCTAATTTGAGATGGAAACTAAGAGAGGAGGAAAACAGAAGTGTGTAGAGCAAGAACTAGAACTGACACAGATCCATGGGGTAGCCAGGTATATATTGAACCAGTCTCTCCTCCCCCAGAGGGAATTCTGTGCTTTATGAAGGATCTGGAAACACCTTGTCTCTTGTGTTTGACTCTTGTTGGCTTTTTGGCTTTCTTGCAACAACAACAAAAAAGATTTGTTTAGAGAGAAAAGATTTCCAGCTTTATTCAAAAGTCTTGAGCAGGAATTTGGAAGGATTTAATTTGGACTCTCACACTGGAACCCTTCTCATTCTGAGGATGGACAAGGGATGCCTCACTGAGTGCCCTGTCAGACCTGCAGGTGTTTTCCCTCCTTGCAGCACATTAACTCTCATTGCTCAAGTCCTGCTGCTCTCCTTACTGGCCCAGGGTGGCACAAGAGGTCATTGTGTTCCCACCAGCACTTGCCAAAGTCCCCTCGCTGCCAGAGGCCAAGTCTGGGAGCTTTTCAGGTTGATGCTTTGCAGTCTGGGCCAGGAGCAGACCCTGGGTGACAGCACTGAGCCAGAGCTTTCAGGCTCTCCTCAGCGGGCAGCTATTGCTGGTTATTCAAGCACGAGCTACTCCAACTGCTCCACTCCTTCCTCTGGCTGCTGTGTCCAGACTTGATTAGTGTGAGAGGAGGTGTGTCCTAATTATGTGTCAGATTAAAGTGAAACCTCAGAGGAATGCAGCTGTATGTTCTTGATGCAGAACTCTTAGGCTGAACATCATGAGAGGTCACAGGAAGATCTTTAGCCTTATACAGATCCAGAGCAGAGTCCTGTCTTTTAATCTACAGCTGGAAAGATAAAAGCTGTGACTTCAGGGTTTGCACTCCATGGAAAGTGTTGCTGTGTTTGTAACAAGTGTGAAGCCCTTCCCACTGTTGTAGTGGGAGAAATCCAAGGATGCTGTTGAGTTTTCTCATCTTCCAGGGCTTGCCTGCTCTTTAAATGCAGTCAGTGGCTGATGGAGGGGAGAAGATGCATTTAGGGAGTAGCAGAGTCATTTTGGCAAAGAGTTAAACAAGGGCTGAGGGAGGAGGGACTGAAGCCTTCATTGAGGTGTTGGAGAATTTTTCCACCTCTGGGTCAGAAGGGTCCTGGAGCATCAAAGGCAGCAGCTCCATCCCAAGACATGAAACAGGCTAAAGATGGCTTTGAACTGCTTCTTGGCCCTCGATGTGAGGGTCTGGGCTTCTGGATGAGTTCTGGAGCAGTCTTTGGTCAGGAGATGAGGAGTTGGGTTCTCGGGGCTGTTGGGAGGGCGTTTCAGGGCAGCGGAAACGCCGAATTTCAGCCACGCGGGTTTAATGGTGCCTTTCATCTGTGATAGCTGCCTTTGTTCCTCTGGCTGCCAGTTGTCCTGTGTCCAACCAGCAGATGAATGTGGCATTATCCACTGGCTTTGGTGGCCTTTGTGTGTGTTAGAGCAGCCTGCTGTCACATGCTGGAGCACTGGGAGAAGTTGGCCTCGTGTTTTGGGCAGAGTGTCAGAAGTGGTTTAAGCCAAATACTCTCCCTTCCCCTGTGGTGTGTGCTCACACGTGTGCAGTCAGGGCACTCAGACCCTGGAACAGGGTGTGAAAATAAGTTGAGTGGGGGACTGTGTGTAGAGTGACCAGGAGGAGACCTCTGAACTCCTGCTGCCTCAAAAGAGATGTGATGGAGGGTGAACGTGGAAAAGATCTTTGAGTTCTGATGTGTCTGGCTTCTCAGGAATCACCCCCAGGTGCTGTCAGCAGTGACCAGCTGCAGGTAGGACTGACTTGGTGCCTTCTGATAGTTATTACAGACTGATACTTGTGAGGTTGTTCTGTGCTGCTTCCACAGGACAGTGTCTCATTACTTTTTCTGAAGAGGGGAGGGAGTGCACAAGAGCACAAGTTGGGGTGGAGAAACTCTGTCTGGAGTGACTGAGCTTGGTGACACTGACCCAGGAGTGTGCCATCCTCAGCTGGGTCCCACAGGCAGTACAGGCTGTGGAATGAGCCCGTGCTTCACTTCTACTGCAGGTGAGGGTTAGTTTTGCCAGCTTCCTCCTCGGGCCTTCTGTGCCATGGGAAGGAGATTTGCCTGCTCCTCACTTGACAAATTCTGGCCTGATGTAGCATGGAAAGCCTTTTCCATGTGCAAGTCAGAGGCTGCTGTATGCCCTTGCTGGTTTTAAGGCTGGGGAGCTTGAGCAAACAGCAGCTGCAGTAACAGCTTCATTCTCCTAATCCAGGGGCATGAGACAAATCCTGCTGTTGATATGTAGGGAAAGAAATCCAGTCGAGGCAGGGTGGTTGCAGCTTAGTGTGGAGTGTTTAGGGAAGTGCTTCATATCTGGAGTCCTCAGGCTGCTGGCAGAGAAGCTCTTAATTAAATCCTCCCAGGGAAGCAGACAGTCTGTACCCAGGAATAGGCTCGTGATCCCAGGAAGGGTTGGAAGCAACCTCTCCTGTGGGTGAGACCTGCAGCAGGCTGTGGCCAAAGTCAGGGTCAGTCAGATGATCTGTGCTGGGGTGTAAAATCAGCAAATGGAGTTGGGCAGAAGTCCCTGTGGTAGTTAAAAGGTGTTCTGAGTTAAAAGGTGTAACTGGAGGAGGATGACCCTTCCAGATCCCTTAAAAGGTGAGGCCTGGAGAGCCCTCAGTGTTCCTGCTGTGTGCATCTCAGTGATAAAAAGGAGTGAGATGACTCTTTACTTGCTACATTAGTTCTTATGTCTGCAGCTTTCAGGACAGGCTCTGAAATGTGTCCTGCAAGATGTTCCTCACATCTTCTGAGCAAGTGCTGTTGCCCTCACTCTATCCCTTGGTTCCCTGGCAGCTGCCCTGTATTTGGAGTCCCTCCTTGGCTTGCAGATGAGTGGGTGGCTGTGATTGCTGTCCAACAGGAGCCCTTTGTGAGGCTCTGGAGCTGGATTTGGAGCACTTTGTTCTGGCTGGACTCAAGTGTTCCAGCACGTGGCACAAACTTTTGCCAGCCCCCTCTCTGCCTTCTGCAGAAATGTCAGTAAAGGTTAAGCTGGGGCATGGAAGAAACAGTTTCCAAGGAAGGGAAGAGGTTTGGAAGAAAGACTGCAAAAGCTCTCTCCTCCCCACAGGTTTAGGTGTGTCCTGCTCACCAGTCAGTGGCTTTGCATCAGTACCACTCTGACCAGTGACTGAAGCACATCTGATCTCCTCTGGGGTTTCTCCTCTTGAGGTTTCTCTCCAGCATTGCAGCGTCAGAGCTTTATGCAAAGGAACTGAGTCCAGTCTGGCCTTGTTATCTGGGTGCTGCTGCTGACCCCCCCTCCAGCCAGTGCTGGGACCTGCCTCTCCCTTGGCAGCTCCAGTCACAGAACTGGTGGTTTAATGTGCCCATGCGAGTCAACAACTACTTCACTGTCCTGGAATCTCTAACTCACAGGATCCAGGATGAGATAATCCCTCCCATCACTGGATCCCAGGGAGCAGTGAGGGCTGTGGTGCTGCCCTGGCCAGGCTCTGGCTGCTCCCGGCCCTCCCCTGCCAGGGACGTGGGGCACAGGGTGCCTGGGACCCCCACACAAAGGCAAAGGACAAATTCAGCCCTTTCCTGCCCATTTCTGGTGTGAGGGCAGACCACAAAACCCGATGGCTGTTGGTGTTTGAAAATCCCCTGCTCAGGCTTGGTGCTGGAAAGGTGCTGGGGGAAGGAGTTGGGCTCGCTGCTGCTGCTGCTGACAGGCTGCTTTTATTTAAAGTAGAATTCATTATTTTGCTCACAGAAAGGAGAGTTCCTTTGCCTTGGCTTCCCAGAGCTGCTGTCTGCAAGGCAAACAATTTCCTCTTCACATCCAAACATCCTCCTTGTGTTTCAGAGCCTCTTTATTGGGGTGCTTTGCTTGTTGTTCCTTTCCAGCATGGATTTTTGGTCCTCAGACTGAAGAGATTCTTCAGCACTGAATAGAAGTGGTTAAAATTTGCAAGCAATGCTGGGAGGGCAAAGGAATCCTGGGAAACCAAAGTTAGACTTGTTGACTTGACAGAGTTTTGCTTTTGCAGTTGAAACACTTGCTGAGCTGTGACAGGTGAGTACAGGTGTGTGTGCACACGCTTGGCACTGGGTATCAGTCAATTATTCATGGTTTATGCAGGACCCTGGTACCTGATATTAAGGCTGCTGGGGCAGGAGTGGCATGGAACCAGTGTCACATTTCTGGGGCAGCTGGTGCTCTGCCAGCTCCGACCATTCTGTGCTCGGTGGTTCATTGCAAGAGAGACCTTTTGCTCAAGTTTTTTTTTATTGCATAAACTGTTTATTTCTCTCCCCTGAGCAGGGAGGAGAGGTTAAACTCAGAAACCACTAGGGAGGAAGGCAGTGGGTTTTTTTGGGAGTGGATTTTGGAACTCGCAGGTCAATTACAGTCCAGGCACTTTCCCACCCTGCAGCCCGTGCCAAGAGCGCGGCTCCAAATAACGCTGTGGCCTTTATGGAGACGGATCAGATGTTCCAGGAGCCTCCGTCCCTGCTGCTCCCACCTCACTTGCTCTCTCTACAGGATATAGTTAGCACTTCTCTTGGCCTTATATAGCAAGGCCTGATAGTTAGTGTTAACAGGAATAAAACAACACGGAGAGCTGCCAGATTGCGTAAATCGGGCCAGTGTTTGGAATTTCATAAATGCCATGACTTTGGGTACGAGCTGAGCACGCGGAACAATACGGAACTGTTCTCTCTTTATCTCTCCCTCCCTCGCCGAGGGAGGGCAGGGAAAGAGCTGGAATTTTGCTGCTTCTTCCATGTTTTTAATTTCCCCCTCCTCTCCGTTTCCATTCCCTCGAAGACCACAGGAGGAGCAGCGGTGGCCGCGGCCAGGACCCTGCTGACAGCCAGGACATCCAGGTGCCAGAGCAGTTTTCAGGGTTGCTTCACGGCTCTTCTCCCATCTGTGAGATAAGCGAGGACCCTTTCAGGCTCGTTTCCTCTGCAGAGAAGGGGGGCACAGAAGCCACAAGCCACCCTGGTGCTATGCAGCTGGAGGATGCTGACTTACCTGGCTCGGGAGCGGTGCGGAGCAGCTCTCCGGAGCGGGAGCAGGCGGTGGTTTACGCCACGGTGCAGCACTCACACGTCAGCCGGGCGGATCCCGCGGCCACGGTCACGCCCCACGTGCACCCCGGCGCTGCTGAGGAAGAGGGGGACAGAGCTGTGGGCAGGGCCCACTTGGGCAGCAAGCCCAAAGCCGAGCTCAAACTCAGCCGCAGCTTGTCCAAGTCGGACTCTGACCTGCTGACCTGCTCCCCGACAGAGGACGATGCCATGGGGAGCCGCAGTGAATCCCTCTCCAACTGCAGCACGGGGAAGAAGCGGCTGGAGAAGTCCCCGTCCTTCGCTTCGGAGTGGGATGAGGTAAGGCTGAGCTTGCTGAAGAGCCTCTGTGCCGGGAGTGACTGCAGCCAGAGCTCCTCTCTGCCACGCTGCCCTGGGGGTCCTGGGTGGGTTCTGTTGCTTTCACTGACTCTCACATGGCATTAACAGACACATGCTCAGCTGGGAGTCTGTAAGGTGTTAAGTGCCAAAAGATAGAGTTCATTGGAGTGGGGGAGAAACAGAACTGCAAGAACTGAGGGGCTTTTCAAACTGTCAAAGTTTTTTGCTCAAATGCGGGGCTTGATTTCTTTGAAGCAAGACGTTCCCAAAATGAGGGAGACTTTGTAACAGTGCCCCTTACCAACCTTTATCCTGACCTCCTCCTTCCAGTTCTTCCCTGTGGACTCTCCCAGCATCTGGAGGTGTTGTGTTGCTGGGTCTCTGCTGCTGGGGGGGTGAGAAGTGTCCGGGGTTCACGGAGATGGAAGGAGGAGAGTGCTTAGGTTGGTTTGTGTGTTGAATAGCTCCCACTTTCCTCCTCACACAGTATTTCAGGGGCTGGTTAGCAGTCACTTTATTATCATATCGGACGCCCACGGACAGTTAAATATTTCATGCTCCGAAAGTTGGCCCTGGAGAGCCACTGGGGTGAGATTAAGTGTCCCTCTGAAATTCAGCACCGCAGCATTACTGATACATTCTTTGGGGATGATTCTGTGCGGGGAGAGCAGTGGCTGCAGAAGTGATAAGCTGGGATGAACTACTCTTTGTACTCTGAAAGGAACTAAACCCCCGGTGTAGTGCTGGGGGTGTGGAGCTGTGTGTGCTGGGCATGGAAACCTGGGGGAGGGTTGTGCCCCTGCTCCCCTCTCTGCACGGGCTGGTGCTCAGCTGCCTCTCCGACCCTGACCTGGAGAGAAGATCACCTTCTGTGGGAGAGGGGGGTATTCAGAGATGCTAAAAGCAATGTGGGAATTTATCCTCAGTGTGAGCCCATCCCTCAGCCCATGCTCTCCCTCCCCCTCACTCCCTGCTGGGTCTCAGGGTTGCCAAAAAGATGTTTTCCTCTGCAGCTGCTTGGGCTGGAGAGGCTTCACTGTTAATTGCCCGGGTCAGTTGTACCATAGTGTAGGGAAAGTGCAGCAGAAGGTTTTGGAGGGACTGGATAATCCCCCGTGCTTTTATCTGACCTGTTTGCAGCAGACACTGAAAGGGCAGAAGCCTCTGACTCCACAGTGCTGCACAACTGCAGTGGTAGCAGAGGTCAAGTGTTGGGCTGCCTGCCCCTGCACTGCCTCTGCTTCCTCTGCTCAGATGAACCCTCGGAGCTGCTTCCTCCTGCTTGTAAACAAACCCCTCATTTCCGAGGCAGCCAGACAAAATCTGCTTCTGCTTCCTCTTGTGTTTAGGTGAGGAAATCAGAGAAAGAATGTGAAAAATTCACATCTGTCTGCAACGGGGCAGGTCTCACTTAAAAAAAAAAAAAAGTACTATTAAAACCTGATGGTTTTGTCTTCCTGATTTCTGACATAATGGAAACATTTTGTGGAATTGTTGTAGTCTGGCAGCAGCATCCTGTGGTCGGAGCACTGGTTTGCCAGGGGGAGTCACGGAGCAGCACCTGTGGGAATGGCTGGGGGCTTGCAGGATCTGTATGTGCAGAAAGGGGTTGGTCTAGCTGGTCATAATGGCAACAGTGAGATTTAAACATAAATGCAATGTTGTCATTGGGAGTTGAATCAGTTTCCTGGGTGGGATAATGCAGCTGGTCAGAATTGGATGCAACTTACAACCTCTGAATTTACCAGGCCAACATAAACCTTTTTGAGCCACTCCTGTTAGGGATGGTTTGGCTTTTCCTCTGTGTTTAGGAGAAACAATGGCATATTTATATTATTCTCTTAATAGTCTTTATGCAGGTGACTAAGGGGGGAGTGATCTCTGTGCTGTTCCCAGCTGTGGCCAGCAGGCCAAGGGCTCTGCCTGCCAGCCTGGCCAGCAGTAGGTGTGCAGGGAGGGCTCTGTGGTGTCCCTGGCACAGGCTGAGCTGGCACTGCCCTGGGCCGTGGTGCCTGTGCTCAGCCACTCTGACAGGACAGAAAATCTGCTGCTTGGAAGGGAAGGGTCACATCCCTGCCCCGGCTGAGCACTGCCAATGCCCTTTGTTGGAAGTGGAAGGTGGTGCTGGCTTTGCCAAAAGGGTGGGATGGGGAAGGAATGATTCACTTGGCAAAGCTCGTTCCTGTTCCCAGTTGCAGCTCCCCTTCTCCAGGGACTTGCCTGGAGTGTTGCTCTGGGCTGCCCAGGAGCCAGTTCAGCCACGTCCTGTCACCTCCTGTCCCTGCTCCTTCCTGGGAGTCCCCATGGTGGGAGCTCTGTGCAAGCAGGGCCCTGACACTCTCATCACACAGCCCTGCCTTTCCCAGGCACTGAAAGCAGAGTGGGGGCAAGGAGGCATGTGAGGGGTAGATCTCACAGTCAGCATAAATACATGAATCCTTCCAAACCTGGCTGAGGGCTGAAGTGATAGATTTGGGTTTTGTCATTGGCTCATGGATATTGAGCAGGTGGGGATGATCTCCTCAGCTCACCAGGGGATTTCCTGCACAGTAACCTGCGTTTGCACCCCTGGGGTGGGGTGGGGGCCTCTGGCTCCGCTCCAGCCCCACTTCCAGAGTGGATTAACCTGCATCTGCTCTGCCTTCCTCCTCTGCAGAGCAGCTCCAGCCCTGCACATCTGCCTGGCTCGTGCCCAGGGCTCCCAGCAGAGATCTCTGCAGTCAGGGCCTGGGGCTGCTCTTCTGCCTTGTAGGTGTTGGTAAGAAAAACGATCTGTTAAGAGATCAGGGCAAGGAGAGAGGCAGGCTGCTGGGAATTAGCCTCAGACCTGGCTCCCTACATCCCTTAATCCTCCACTTCCAGCTGCCTATCAAGTAAGTGGCTCCAGTGCTGAATTTTTAATGATTGTGGCACTCAGAGGTTCCAGCATCACTCTCACAAAATGAGGTGGTTCTGTGTTCTGACTTCAGCTCCTCTAGGAAGAGATTAAACCTCCTTCAAAAGTAATTTAGGGAACTGAATAAGACAGGCATGTTACTTTAGCTTCTTTTAGAAAACAGGAGGTGCACAGTCCACCACTTTGATGCATTTTTTTCCCCCAAGTGAATTAGTTGAAGAACTAATGAATATTCTGTAGCTATTTATGGCACTGGACATTCATCTCTCATGACTAACTGCAGTGGTGCTCTATGTCTCCTGTGAAAAGAATGCTTTCCATCTGCAGTAACCATGGATGTGGTGTTTCACTGGTTCCTGACCTGTTTTGGGGGTCTTAATATCCCCTAAGGGTGGATGGCACTGCTGTGAGTGCCTTTAAACCTTGTCAGGACTGTTGGATGTGCAGTACTCAGCGGAATCAGTGCCTTAATTACAGGCTTACAGTGGAGGATTAACAACATTTGCATTGGAAGGTGAAACTTTCAGGAAAGCTCTTGATGCAAAACCTGCCACTGCCTTAAAACACCCAGGAGTTGGAATTCCAAGCTGCCAGCCAGCACTGTTGAAAGAAAGTGCAAATATCTCCCTTGTTCCTCAGGCAGAGCTGCTGGTTCTGTGCCTGATGAAGTTGCATCATGAAAGCTCAGGGGTTTGTGTTCTGAGCTCCTGCCCAGAGGGGCTCCTGTCACACCCCTCAGCACCCCTGGCATCCCTGCCATGGGCACGAGGCTCACTCCTCACTTCCCAGCAGCCTCTCCTCCCAAAATGTTTCATTTATTCTCTTGGTTCAGGTGTTAAGATCCCAGCCCTTGGCTCACCCCGGGTGTGGCTGGTGGGGCTGGGCAGGGTTTGGACTCGATCTGTCCCTGGTGTCCCCTGGCCCGAGCTGACCCTCGTCCTCTGCTCTCCTTCCAGTTTTCCCTTTGCCTGAAGTGGTTTATAATTCATTTTTGTCTAGGGAGAAGCAGTAACAGGGTCAGTATTTTTGGTCTGATTTCTGCTAAAAAGGCAAGGTCATCAGGATCTCAATCACCTTAATTATTGGGCTGATTATTCTATTGTCTCTGGATCCCAATGTTTCCTCTTGTTTTTCCTGTGCTAAGGTCAGGAATTCTTACATCATCCCTCGTGTCCAATCTCTTCTCTTTGCCCCCAGTGGTGAGATTTCCTCCATCCTGATGAACTTCTTGAAGTGAAAGCTTTTGTGTTGCCACCATTTTTGTATCTGCTGCAGAGGGGCAGCCTGTGGAACTAAGCCAATCCAAGCCAGTGTAAGACAAATTAATGGTTTTACAGGTTGGTGTGCTGGTCTGAAAGGCAAATGCATAAACCAGGCTTTTTTCCTGTGTTTAGCAGCAAGGGTAAGACACAATAGGGATGATATTTGCCAGCTCTGAGAGTTGTCTCAGTCCATCAGAAGCAGATTGGTGACTCTCCCTGGGGCAGGTGTGACAGGGCAGTGAGACATGGCAGGTTATTGTTACCTGGTGGGGGGAGCCTCCCATCCACCCTCCTGAGGGAAATGCTTCCTGACATCCTCTTCCTCGGGGTCCTGGGTCACCCCTCAGGCTGCACGTGGAGCTCAGCCCAGTGCAGGAATAGAACAGCAGCTCCATCCCCTCTGGGGGTGCTTCTGGTACCTTCTCAGTGAATGAACTTGGTATTTGTGAATCAGGAGCTTTTGATTCCCGTGTGAGTGATGGAGCTGTGCCGGATGTTTGGTTGTGTAACAGCCTCGTGATCGTTGGCGTTTTGGGGACGTTTTTGTGTTTTGAGAACAGAAATGTCCGGCTGCAGTGCCCTTACTAAATCCAGTCCCTCATTATGTTCTCTTCCGCTTTACATGCATCTTCCAGCACTTCAGAAGCTTTTCTTTTCAGAGTCCTCACAGCTCTCTCATCAGCCTGCAGTGACTTCCCTGTGCTGCTTCATGTCCCAGCCCTGCCCCAAGAGCACAGTGTTGGTTTGGGGTTTGTGTTGGGAGGCAGGAATACAGAAGGACAGTGAACTGGTTCAATATTCTTCAGGGGGTTCTGCCTTTTTTATTGGAGCTGTTGTCCAGCCATTTCCCTGCTGTGGGCAGATGTGTTGCTGCATTTGACCATTTCCTTGTCATGTCAGTGTTGGATTTTACTGGGTGTTTGTCAAAACAACACTGATATTTGGAGGGCTCTGAAAGTGCAGATTCCCCACACGCTGTTGTGAAATTGAAGTTTATGCTGTAAGTTCCTTTTGGTATGTGTTTAGATTTGTAACTTGGGGATTTCTACTAAAACACAGGCTGGAGAGTGGTATGAAGCAACAAGGCCTGGTCCTGATCCAAATGAGTTTCTCAGAGACCATATTAAGCCTGAAATTGTGTTTGCCTTTATCACAGTTGCAGAATGATTTCAATAAACCCCGAAGTGAGCGAGTCCCCATGCTGTGTGCAAGGCAGGGAGGATGGGACACAGAACACTGGAGTTCAAGTGCTGAAATGTGCCACCAACAACTGGCTGTGTAGTTTAGCTTTGAATTAATAGATGGAGCATTATGTTTTCCAGGCCTTTGGTGTTTGTTATGCTGAGTTCATACAGGCTGGTGTCTCTTGGAGACACAGAATATATGGAGCGATGAAATACGAGCCGTGTGCTCCAAGGGATGGGGATGGGAGAACATAAGCTGAAAGATTGGAAACTGAACCAGAAGTGCTTTATGAGCTGTCACCAACCTAGAAATGAGACTCATGGCCCAGATCCAAATTTTCCAGGGCTGCACTTGCACTGAGGAGCAGCAGGTATTGTCCCAGACCCTTCTCCTGCCCCATCCCTTTCAGAGTTCCTCGTGGATGCTGTGATCCAGCCATCCCTCTGCTCAAGGATGTGTCCCAGCAGGGTCTGAGCAGCCTCACTTCCTCCTTCAGGGATGCAGTGTCAGTCAGTGATGTGCTTGGGGTTTGCTGTGGTATTGCTGTGGTATTGGTTTGCAGAATGGAAATGTTAGTGGTTCTGGGCTGCCCCAGCATTGCCCATGGACCTCACATACCCCTGGTTCTCCCCTGGGTTTTAGAGGAGATCCACTGGGCTGTGATGGGGCTGGTCAAGTTGTCACTGGGGGGTTTGTTGTGCTCAGGGGGGTTTGAAACTGTAGAAGCAGCTATAGTTGGTTTTTTATAATTTGAAACCAAATCTGCCCCATCCCCCCGTTGTTAAAGCTTAGAAATAATGAAGTCTTAGCCCCTGACACTCTCCTGGAATTGCAGAAATTTAAAAGACTGATAACCTTTCCACCCAACTTTGTAAGTAGCTTTCCAGTCTGAAATCTGGTGCTGGAGCTGCTCTTGTCTGCAGAGCTTGAGCCCCGGGTGGGTTTGTACAATAGGTTATGAACCCTCAGTAATAAGGATTTATAATGAGAATCCTGCTATATTCTTAATTATGCTCCTGCTGCAGGGTGTCATTACAGTGCACTAATGCCCTCCATATGGCAGATAGCTGCATTTGGTTCTGTGTAGCTTTATTTAATTACAGGCTGTTATCTGAGTAACTTCCCTGCTCGGGCCCGTGCAGGAGCCCTGCAGTTCATCTCCCTCCTGCTCAGGCCCTGCACTGGTGCTTTATAATCCCCCAGTTTGGGAAGGGGTCGCAGAGGAAGCAAAAGGCATCGATCCCATGCAGGGTGGGGAGGCCCTGGCACAGGTTGCCCAGGGAAGCTGTGGCTGCCCCATCCCTGGAAGTGTCCAAAATTGGGTGAGGTTGGTCTAGTGGAAGGTGTCCCTGCACATGGCAGGTGATTGGAGTGAGGTGGCCTTTACAGTCCCTTCCAACCCAGAGCATTGGAGGATTCTACATTTGTTTTCTTCTCTCAGGATGACCTCGCTGTGTCCTTGGCAGCCCCTGATGCTTGTGCAGAGACCGAGAACAAGCTCCTGTGTTTGTGTTGAGGGTGACTGTGGGGGTTTTCCAGCTGCAGCTGAGGTTTGTGAAGCCCCTTCCAGAAAGCTCCAGGAGCATTGAGGTGCCACAGAGGCTGGTTGAGTGTCACCCTGATGGGGTGCTGCTCCATCTAGTGATCTTGAGGCCACTGGCTGCTTCTGCTGTGAGGTGGGGAATCACTGCAGGACTCCAGTGTTGAAATGTCCCCTGTCCTGCAGCGGGACAGACCTTGGCATGCCACGTGTCCTCCAGGCTGGCTTGGCCTCACTGTCCTTCTGCAAACAAATGCCTCTTCCTCCTCTAATAGAACTCTGCTCAGGACAGTTGGCTTTGAGTAAAGCTCTGTTTTGGACTCACTGGCCAGTTGCTGTGTTTCCTGCCTGCATGAGGAGCTCACCCCTTCCCTTGCCTGGGGACTCTTGACCACTCCCTCCTCCTTATGTCTGTCAGGGCACTTTTATTTTTCAGCAAAACGTGGGCAAATATGAAAATAGATCCAAGAGTTTCAGTCCTGGTAACTGCTCTGCAGCTCCTTCCTGTTGTATGCCTGGTTTGGCTTTAATGATTCCCTGTCCTTGCAGCCTTTCCTTCTCCCAGAATACTTCAGCTCTGCAGGAGTTCCTCTCCTTTCCTGGTGGGGTTTCAGGGCTCGTTGGCCAAAACACTTTCCCAGCATAGAGCTAGCTGCCCCTCTTGGTAGTATTAATTTAGGAGGCAAAAGCATTTTGCATTTTTATTTCTGTGGGTGGGAAAACAAATAAATAATTAAATCCCCACCCCAAACTCACCCCACAGCACCAAGCACAACCAGGGACGGGCGTTTGGTGCTTCAGTGGAAAAACACAGGTTAAGCCAAAACAAATCAGAACTGAGTGTTCAGGCTACAACTAAGTCTGAGCTGCAGCGCTATATTTAAACATGGTATTTTTGTATTTTAATAATTCACCAGTGGGAAAGAACAACCTAAAAAACTGTAGTGTAGGCTATTTCCAAGGTATCTTCTGTTCAGCCCCATCTGAGTGCTGGAGTGCAGGTGAGGAAAGGCTGCAGAGGACAGGGATGCTCTAAAGCATTGGTTCCCTCTCTAGGTTTGTCCTTCCCCTCATTTTTCTCTTTGCAGCCTCCTAAGAGTTAAATTAAGCTGGTCAGCCATAAGCCTGTGTTTCAGGTGGTATGTGACTGTGTTTGAGGTGTTTGCTTTTCGTGGAGAGCTGAGGGCATGAGGCAGGATTTCCCTCTGCATTAATGGTAATAGTTGTGACTGTGTGTAACCGTGACTGATGCTTGGCAAAGGAGGGCTGTGAAAGGTAATCCTCTGCCACGTGATTATTTCATTTCCATTCAGTTTTATATAGCACAAGGCAGTTCCCTGCTTTTGAGGAACAGGTCGTGGGTGTTTCAGTGCTGCAGAAGCCCCTGTGAGTCCTCATGGTGGTGTTGGGACTGGCAGTGCCAGGGGCTGAGCCTGGGCAGCATCAAGTCCCTCCTGAATTAGAAGAGGACAGCACCAAGTAAACAAGGGAACTTGGCTGGCACTCCGAGTTAATTTGCAACTTGAATCCAGCTAGAGATGCCCAGACAAGGTACAAGAGCAGCTCCAGCTCAGAAATGTACCTTGTCCTGAAGCTGATGGACACCAATCTGCAAAGCTTAACATCCTTAAACTTCTGGAGCTTAAACTGAATTGACCTCAAGACCCAAACTGTGCAGCAAGTGCTCAGGATTGCAGCAGTGTCCCAGAAATCCTCTGCAGCCTGTTCAGTGTCTGTCCATGGAAAGGAATAGAACAGCCAGTACCAGAGCCCTGGTTCTGCACCATCCCTTTATTTCCTTCCAGTCCTGCATGGCCACAATGCCCTGATGGTACCTGAGGGCACTGTGGAATTTGAAGGTTTTGCTGGGGAGCATTTGCTGCTTCAGGGAGGCAAAACCATCTGCTTTGGTGGTTGTTGCTGAAATGAGCCCTGCAGGGCTCAGGTGTCTCCCGGCAGTTCCAGCAGAGATCACGTTTTAGTCCTGGCTGTGTCCAGGGGCAGAGGAGCAAGGGATGTTTTTGCCTCATTGCAGGAGGTTTGCCTGGAGCCATGGACTGTGGATTGCTCAGTGGGGATGGAGCTGTCTCCTGCTCCCTCTCCCGGGTCCTTCAGGCATTTGCCCCGTGGTGCTGCTGTTGCAAACAATCTGTTTTCAAACTTTTTGGAAGCATCTGCTCTCGGGGGAGTGGTGGGAGCATAGCTCCATGCAAAGGGTTGGGAAACATGGTGATTTAAAAAATAAACCCAAGGCAAGACAAAAGCACCCAACAAAATGCAGAGCCCAGGGAAGCTGAGCTCCCAGTCTGCTCTCTGGGAGGGAGGTGGTGAGGGCATTCCTGTGGCAGGGATGGGGGCTGTGTGCTCAGATGGTGTGAGCTGAGGAGTCTGGGGCTCCTTCCTCACCCCTAGAGCTCTGCTCCAGAGGGATGGTTTTGTTGGAGCTGCTTATTTCCAGGCTCTGGCAAGTTGTGGAAGGGAAGGCTCTACAGAGCACCAACTTCTGCAAATCCCTCTGAGCCATCCATCCTGATGAGGACTTTCCCAGGCAAAGTGTTCAGGGTACCTCTTCTGGTTCAGAGTATCTTAACATCCTTCCCTGAATTTCTTTGGCTCTCATGTGGCAGTGAAATCCCAGGCTGCCTTTACCTTTTTCTGATTTTTGAGTAATGCAGCATGTGCTTTTTTTGTTTCCAGATTGAGAAGATCATGAGTTCCATTGGTGAAGGCATTGACTTTTCCCAGGAGCAGCAGAGGATCTCAGGTGTGTGCTCAGTGTGTGTCCATCTGTCCTGCAGTGCTCTGCACACAAACAAGGTGCTGATCTCTTTAACCTGCTTTGGCTCTGGGAGGGAGAGGAAGGCTCTGGCACAGGAGGAGCAGACCTGGGCTTCCCATGTGATGCTCAGTGCTGCTGCTGGGAATTTTAATTCAGCACTCTCCAGGAAGACTCATTTAATTTTACAGAATGCAGCTGCAGGATTGTCCTCCTGGCTCCTTCTGTGAGGGCAGTAGCTGTGCTGAGCAGGGCTGGGCCATGCCAGTGGTGGGTCATTGCAGGTCCCACAGTGTCCACGCCCTTCAGATGTGGTTAATCTGCCAAGTGCCTCAGTGAAGGTTATCCTGGGCATTCCTGAAGGCACCTGTAGGTATCAACACTCACTGAATGAGGCTCTTGGGGGACACGTGCTTCCCCCTGCACTTAAAGCATGAATTCCTTTCTCTGCCTTTAAATCCTGAGCAAATGCAGAACTTGAGCTTGCTGGAGAGCTGCCACCACAAGGGATTCTGTCCTTTTAAATCCTTCACCTCCAGCCTGCTGCCGCAGAACGGCTCCGGGTGGGCAGCAGCTCCTCCTGATGAGATGCTAATGTGGATCTGCACAGGCAGCTCACAGGGCTCTGACAGAGCTCACCCCACATCCATTTG
The DNA here is from genome assembly GCF_003984885.1 of Neopelma chrysocephalum. NCBI lineage: Eukaryota > Metazoa > Chordata > Aves > Passeriformes > Pipridae > Neopelma > Neopelma chrysocephalum. The sequence continues at coordinate 4,096,333 of NW_020897763.1, forward strand.
TCACTCGGGTTTTTGCTCAGGTGAGACAATGCACTGTGTTCCCAGGGTGAGCTGAACCTTACTGGGGCTCTGTATTCCAGGGTCAGTGGCTCTGCAGAGGAGTCGAAGCGCTGTGTGAGTTTGGGCTCGGGCTGTGGTGGATCAATAGTGCCAGGGAAGGGACTGACATGGAGGGGAGAGGAGGAGCCAGTGCTCCCTCAGATCTGCTCTCAGTGATTTGGACAGCCTGGAGCTGCTGTGTCCTGGAGCTGGGGGTTTTCCCACAGGCTGTGCTCTGCCACGCTCGGTTTGGGATCCCTGGTGTGCAAATTGCCAGCTGGGCACACTCCTGTTTGTCCCTCTTTCCCTGGAGCAGGCAGAGCTCTGCCAGCCCTTGCTGTGGGGCTGACAGGACCCAGGGAGCTCCTACACATTTGGCTTTTGCTCCTCAGGGGTTCGTGGGGTTGTAACAATTTGAGTCATGGCAAATGTGCAGGGAGCTGCAGGGAACTTCCCAAATGCTCTCATCCTCAAAAATGGGTGAGATTTGAGGATATTTGGGCTCCTGACTACTTTGGGGTCTGGAAGGGTGAAATGCCTTGTTGGCAGTTGCTGTGGGGATGAGTGTGTTTGGAGCCTGTTTGTACCAGCAGTTACTGCCTCGTGTCTGGGGAGAGCAGTGGGTAAGGAACACCATCACTTGGGGGATACCAGACTCCACCTGCCCTTTGCCTTAGAGGAGTTCTTGGCCTTGGAACAATCTGTGTCTCTCTGCACCCAGTGTCCATGAGCAAATGGGGTGATGTTGGTCAGGGTGGAGCTGAGAAACGGGAGTTTGTTTCAGTCTCAAGTTGTGATCGGGCTCTTGACAGGGGGCACAGGGAGTGGGATTCTTTTGTTCTTGTGTCATCCTTGTAACACATGAACACCCAGTGTATTTGGGGCTTCTTTATTTTCAGCCTGGGATGCTTTGGGCATCTGTTATCCTCTTTTTCTTTTTAGAGGAAACCCCTCCATTCCCTCCCTCTAAATACCTCTCCCCATTCATTCTGTCATGACTTGAAGGGGTTTTATAAACAGAAAACCTGTACTTGTGTCACTGTAGGTTTCCCTCTTCAAAGCAGAAACACATTTATGAGCACATGAAAGGCTGAACAGAGTAAATAATTTTTAAAATTAAATTCAGGAGCTCAGGGAAAGGAGCTGCTGTGGTTTCATTCCTCCTGCCAATACCCCGACTGCTCCCAGGAATGCTGTGGTAGGCACCAGGCAGTTCCTCACCTCTCTCTTGATAAATTAATTCTGAGCCAGCCACAAATCACTTGGAACCGTCAGAGCAGACCTGTGACATCATTTTTTGAAAACCCCAAGCCATGTCATCCATCATCCCGTAAATATTGAGGAGTCAGTGATTTCCACCGGAGAGTTGGGGAGCTGCTGCCTCCCTCCCGGCTGGCGGGCGGGTGGGAGCGCTGGGAGGGGTGAGAGGATGAGGAGAAGGGAGGGACGGGCAGCGCGGGGTTCGCCGGCTCAGACAAAGCCGCCGCAGCGCCGGCGGAGCGCAGGGACCGGCGGAGGGGAGGATGGAGCCCGGGGCAGCCGAGATCCCGGGGGACACAGTCCGGGTTTAGTTGTGCCCCGGTGCACAGGCTGGGTCAGGGGAGGGGGGGCAGAAGCCTTTTGTGGTCTCGTACGCTGGAAGGAGCGGCCGGCGCTGCCCTGGGCAGAGCAGCGATCCCGTGGAGCAGACAGCGGGAATTACCCTGAGAACCTGCAGATGACACCGTGAGCTCTGTGTGTGCAGCCATTGCAGCAGAGCGGGGAGGGACGGCTGGAAGGTACCAAACCGCTTCAGCTGACCAGAAGGTTCAAAGGAAGCAAACTGGGGTCTCCTGATCATCCTTTTCTTTGCATCCACGGTGGAAAGAGATGTGCCAGGGAGCCTGAAAATCTGCCTGTCTCGCATAGCAAATTCCCTGATGAAAAGGAGAGCTCTGAACTTTTTTTCTCGTATTTAAGGTCTCGAGCTTTTCTAGAGGAGAGTAACAAGTCACTGGACTCATCCCAAGGGTGAAGGAGGGGAGAGCTCGTCCATACAGCTTCCGTAGGTGCTGGGAGGAATCTCCTTTATCAGAGGCTGAGGGGAGGTGGCAGGGCATGGCTCGGACTTGAGCTGCTGCAGGAAGAGGAGAGGGTGTGCTTGCATTTGCTCGCTTCTTGTTTGGATGTGGTTTGGAAGCAGGGAACCGAAATGCCTCCTCCTGCAGAGCTGCTCCTTGTCTGAGCGAGGGGCTCCATGCGGCGGCTGAAGATGAAGGAAGGTCAAATCCAGGTGTGCTCCCAACGCCCGGCAGGACCGGAGGTGTGGGGTGAGAAGGGTCCCGGACGGAGCAGCGGCGGGGCCGGGCTCTCTGGGGCCGGGCTCTCCGGGGCAGGCAGCCCGGGCCGGGCAGCGTGCTGGAATTCCAGCCGGCCGGGTCACTGGTAGAATGACAGTGCCAGGGCTCCCGTGCTCGGGATCCCCATGACACGGTACCGGCGAGACAAAGCCCCTGCCATGGTTTGCCTCTCTCAGAACCGCTGGGAAGGAAGAGCACGAGCCCTTTCTCTCCGCTGCTGCAGTCTGTGCTTCCTTTGTCTTGCGTGTGTTCCCGCGGACAGCCTGGGCTCCCGCTGCTGTTCCGAGCATCCGCCGTGTCTGTGCTGGCTCGGCTGCACGAAGCTGTTTTCTCTCAGGCTGCCCTGTGCTCCCCGCTGAGCAGGGGGTGCATCTGGAGGTGCACGGATGAGAGGACTGGAACAGCTCCCTGCGCTCAGGAGCGGCTCCGCTCCCTTCCCTCGCACCTGCAACTGCCTGGGAATGCCTCGGGTGGAAGTTTGCTGCTCTCCTCCCGCCCCCTTCTGCTGAGCCAAGGAGTGGATCCGCATTCCCGTGGGGTTGGGCTTCATGTGTTTGTCTGGCGAGGAACTCAGGAGCCCTGACAGCAGTGCCTGTGATCTCAGCGCCCCAGCAGCGCTTCTGAACCTCTGCCCGGGCCAGGAGTTTCTTTTCTGAGTGTGAACTGCGGGATAGGTCGCATCCAGAGCCCACAGAGGCACTGCAAGCTCGTTGTCCATGGTCTGTGCACACAAGAGCAATCGTCTGCCAGCTGATTTGTTGTACTCTGAGCATAATTTTTTGAGTTCCTTTATGGTAATGACTATGATGTGGCAATGCCATCTGTCCTCCTCAGAGTGCCGCTGCTACCGCCTGAACGGTTTCTCCCTGTTCAAGCGGCTGCCGATTCCTCTCTCGTCAGGTTCGCGGATGCTGGAGCAGAGCGTCGGGGAGTGGCTGGAGTCCATCGGCCTGCAGCAGTACGAGAGCAAGCTGCTCCTCAACGGCTTCGACGATGTTCGCTTCCTGGTGAGTGTGGGGAGGGACCCCGGGCTCCGGGGAGTGGGTTGGCCAAAGCTCCCCCCGTTACCGGTGCCCCGGGTCGGTGCCAGGCAGAGCTGGTTCTGCTGCCCGGCACGATGGTCTCGGGGGGTGTAGAAGGTTTGGCAGAAGGAATAGGTGAGGGTTGTGTTGGGTCTTCACATTTAATTCGGGTGTTACTGCTTTTTCACTGGAATTTTCATAGAAAATTTTACTTAATCAGCCCCCTAAATATATACTGCTTGATTTGCTCCAGAAATGTGAACTGAAATTCACTGGTGTTTTGAAGGAGTCCCTGAGCAGTCTGTGCCCTGGGCTGTGAAGGAGGCAGCAGACTTCTTGCTGGAACTGTACTTGCTCTTAGCATGCAGGCAGGGTGTTCATGGACTGTACCTAATTGCATTGACACTGTTGGCTCTGTAACCCAATGACGACACAGTGCTGCTCAGTGATGAGGGTTTCTCATAACCAGGGTCTAGAAATTTAAAGCTGCATCATGTAAAAATCTAAGAATTCGTGTGGAATGCTGAAGTGCAAAGATGGAAAATCTTGGTCGTGCAGGAGAGTTCTCCTTGCTTGGCTTAAAGAAGTGCTTTTGATGTGGACTCTAAGTTTGGCAAATAACAAAAACCTTTGGAAAAGTCATTCCGGTTAATGTTGCATCCTGCCTTGGAATGGTGGGGATCCCTCTGGTACTGGGGATGGGGCAGAGAGGTGACACCAGGAGGATGTGAGGGGCTTTGGGAACACACAGTGGCCGTCAGCAGTGGGGAGGGCAGGGGAGGCAGGTGGAGAGAGACAGGAAAGGGCACGGATGGAGGCACGAGGAAGCGCCCACCTGAGCAGTGTCTGTTGGGCTACTTCAGGGCAGGGTGTAAATAAGCTTTAAAAAATGACCCAACCAACAGGATAAATGTCGTGGGATCTGTCCAGGTGTATCTCCAGCAAGCAGCTGGTCCCTTCACCTGGCAGGGTCAGCGTTCCCCCCAGAGCTGTTGTTTGCTGGGGTTTTTCCCCCAGTGTCCCACCAGGCTGGTCCCAGCCCCCAGTGCACTCCCGGCTTCACTGTGCTTTGTGCAGGACATTTAGCTCCATGCCAGGGTCCCTGGGTGTGCTGGGGCAGTCTGACATGGGGATGCAACAAATTTAAATGAAATAACCCTGTGGATCCTTTTGGGATGCCCTGCTGATGGATCTGTGACCATGATGTGGTTGGTGGCTGCTCTCACCCAGCAGTTGCAGATAAAATGCTGCTCCCCTGCCTGGTGATGGACCTCACTGAGCTCAGAACTTCAGTAGCAAAGGTTCCCACGTGTGTCTCGCTGTGTGGTGGGGTTGGGTACGTGATAGGATTTGCTTTTGTCATGGCTGGATGTTTTCCTTCCCTGTCCAGTGCCGAGTGGCTGCTCCCAGTGCAGCAATTGGCTGCAGCTCGATTCAGGGAATGGGGCACTCCTTTCTCATTCCTCTCAAAGGTAAAAGGTCAAATAATTTCACAAAGATTTCCTGCAAATCCTCACTGATTTCCATTTTACCGCTTATCCCTTTTCCTAGGGAGTTGACTCCAGCACCCGTGCCAAGCCTGGCTTTAAATCCATTCATCCCAGCCCTGGGAACTCCAAGCTAATACATCAGCCCAGTAGGAAAGTAAAATTATTCAGAATTTTTTCCTCTGTGATGTTCCTTGCCTTCAGTTTCTGGTGGTTGGGAAGTAAAACCGTCAGATGCAGCACAAGTGAGGAACAAGTATTTAATTTGGTTCTGCTGGTGATTTTGATGTTCTTGGATGAACTGTTAAAGTTGCAGTGACCACTGAAGCTGGGCAGACCAGGAGCACTGAGTGCCCGAGGCGCTGGACGCCCGTCAGGCTGCTCAGTCCTCCTCTTCACACAACCATTTCTGTCTTACCTCCCCCTTCCAGTGGCCAACAAAGAATATTCCAAACTAAGTGGCATTGCTTTCCTGGAGTTAAACAGTTTCTGTAAGAGGATTAGTTCCTCTTAGGGCCTCACTGTGTTCAATATTTCAAGGTCCAAAGAACGCCAGGTAATGGTTTGCAAATCGCCAGATGGGCTGTGAGGCTAATTAAGTTTTAGTAGCCAAAATTAGGAAGTTGGAGTCCTTTGATACGGTAACACTTGTTTTCTGTGCAGGATTTTGCTTTGCATTGCTCCCTGCTCGTAGAGCTGCAGGGTGTTCCAGGTGCCAGGGTGCTCCTTTTGCCCCAGGGTCCCCAGGTGCCATTTGGGGGCAAACAAGAAGCTTTGCAGGAGCAAAGTGTTTGATGTGCAGAGGTTGTGCAGCTGCAGAGCAGGGCAGTGTCCTGAAAGAGCCCTTTAATGTACTGGGGAAGATACTCAGCCTGTAGTAGATTCCACCTCAGAAGAGGAGTGAGAGCAGACACAAGGAGGGGGGACAGTGAGAGCTGGTGTGTGCTGGCACCGGGTGCTTGGTGCTGTTCTTCCCTGGAGAAAGAGGTGTTTAAAGTGCCCTGTCTGCCCCAGGAGTGAGGCAGGGCTGCAAGAGACACAGCCTGAGGGTGCTGGCCTTGCTGGTGCTGCTCAGTGCTCGGGTAGCCTGTACTTCAGCCGGTTCTGGTTCCAGGGATTCCTGAATCCCCGGATATTTCCAGCTGGCTCCTGTGTTAATTTGCACCCTGTGTCACAAGAACCTTTACCACCAGGTAGGGAAATGATTCATGAACACACCGTGTGTAAAGGGAGTCTGAGAAGTGCTCTGTAAATATATTGGGCTTCTTAATTAGACGTTAATGTAGGAAGGCAGAAACAGGCAATTGTTTCCAAGAATAATACTTCCGTTATTTTCAGAGCTCCAGGGATTGGGGATTAGGGGATTAGCTGTGCTCGGCCACACTCCAGCACTCTCACTGGTGGTGACTCTGGGCAGGGTGGACAGCAGGGAGGGAGTGAGGGTCCTGCTCCTCTCAGGGTCTGCTGTGCACCAGCAGCTGAGGGGGGCTCTGGGTTCCTGCAGCTCCTGCAGGTTTGCAGTGGAACCGTGAGCGTCCCCCAGGCTGTGCTGTGAATGGGGAAGGTGGGGTGTGTTGGGGTCAGGGGGAGCTGGCAAGGTCCAGTGGGGACCTCTCTGCTCCTGGGAACTCCAGCTCTGCATCTGGGACAAAGTTGATCTGGGTCTAGCGTTGGCTTCACTCAGGGGTGGGTGTTACTTGCACAAGTCAGCAGGATTATTGAGACATTGATGTGATGTGATGCCTTCACCCATGGACGTGTTTCTGGGAAGGGACCGAGGTCTACATGGATCTCAGATTGTGTAATCTTTCAGCTTGGTTGAGGGAAGAAAGGGATGATAAAAGATAAATTTAGGTAGCTTAGTTTTCCAAAAGACTTGAGTTCTCTTTCCACATCTGCACATTGGACCACATCTCTGTGTCTGCAGAAATTCTTCTGCTCCCTTCAAGTTGCCTGCAGTAGCTTTGCTGTGTTTATGGACAAGGCAAGGAAGAGGCTTTCCCTGTTATTCTGTTGCTCTCAAGCACAAACCCCACTGTCCAGGGCAGCAGCTTCTTGCCCTCTGGGTTGCCACCGAGTGACCTTCACGGGCAGCCCCACTGCCACGGGGCAATCACACTGGGACACTCAGCTGCTGCCTTTCCTATGGAGCTGGAACTGGGCAGCAGCCTGCACAGGCAGCTGGGATTAGGAAGAGCTCAAGTGGAGATGGCTCTTCCAAGTCTTCTCTGCTCTGCAGCCCGCTGGGATTCCTTCATTAGAGGGGAAGGTTTATTTGTGCGGTGGGTGAACACAACTGAGCCGAAGCCGCTGCCAGTGGCTCTGCTGTCCTTGACTTAGCAAAAATACAGCTCTGCAAGTGGGATAAAATCCTCAGCAGAGCTGCCTGCCAAATGTGAACAGCTCCAGTGAAGCAGGAATATCCCACCACCACCCAGGAGGAGCAGTGCCGCTGCCTTCCACGTGCAGGAACGTGGCCCCGGAGCGTGCGCCAAGTTCCAGGAGCCCCATGGCCTCATCCCTCACCAGGGGAGGGAAATGAAAGGTAATATCACAAAACTGCACCAGTGAGTGAGAAGTGTCATCCAGAAAAGTGCACAATAAATGGACTTAATTGTCCTTGGCGGGTAATGAGCCAGGGAGCAGGAGAGCAGAAAAAATATCACAGGAATATGGACCAAGAGGGTTTCTGCTGCTCCTGGAGCTTGGCCCCGTTGTGTCAGCTGTGGTCAACAGTGCATCTGCTGCAGATGCTCCATTTGGGAATTCCATAGGAAATGAGCTTTGGGATGCCCAGTGCATTCCTGGTCCTTGCAGCAAACAGGGAGTGGCTGGGGAAGGGCCAGGCTGGGCTCTGCCCTTCATGAGAGGGAAGGGACGTGGCCACTGTAATGAGAAGGAATTGCAGTAATTGATGGTAGAATTTCCCCACAGAAATGGGGAGGGGAATGCCATTACCTGCTCCCTCACACAGTGTTTTGTGATCCCACAGATCCTATAAATGTGTCTGAGATGTTTGCAAAAGCTTTTCCCTTCCCTTGGAGCGTGGGATAGTTGCTGCTGCCCCCGACAGTTTCCAGGCTGACATCTGAGAAGGGCAAACCCCGTGTGCTCTGGCAGTTGTACCAGTGTTCTGCAGTTGAACTTTTTATTCAGTCCAAAGGTATTTTGATTCACAAATGGGCAGGTAAAAGAGAATATAAACCATTTTTTATGGCTTTTTTTTATTGTTCAAGCCTGGATTCCCATGGAGTGTGTGGAAAGCAGCTAATGCTGATTCAATGAGACAGCGTCAGAAAGGGAAATCTGTTCTCTGCATGTAGTGCCCTGGGCTCCTCTGGTGGGGGGGTTATTTATTTTTTTTATAATTGGGGAGAAGTAGTGGAAAATGATGGTGTTGGAAGAAGGGGGTGTTCGCAAATAATTTAAAGTACTGACATTAATTTGATTCAAAGCAATTCAGTGCCATGTTACATTGTCCTGCAGTGGTGTTCCCTGATGGAAGAGCCTTTCCTTTCTCTTTGCCCCTCCGTGTGTGCGGGAAATGAGGATAAATACAGAGCTGAGGCCTTGGCTCAGGTTGCCTCACCTTGGCTGGGGGTGTGAGCAGATCTCAGGGCTGCTCATGTCTGCCCAGGGACAGGGTGCACATGGAGCCAGGTCTCCTCTGCTCTGCAGATCCCTGGGATTTGGATGTGGACTCACATCTGCATGATCTTCATTCCCACCTGGTATCTGCCCCGCTGGAGGATGTGGTGGCTCCTGTGTCCTCAGTCACTCAGCTCTGCCTGATCCCCTCCTGACTGGCCCAGCTTGGTGTGCAGCTGCTGGTCCCCTGGGCAGCACCAGGCTTTGGGCAAGCTCTGGGAGTGTGTCTGCCCCAGAGCTTTTTTCTATTTTCACATAGAACTTGTCATTTTATAGTAGCCATCCGGGGAAAACTGAACTGACACATTCCAGTAGCTGTTTGCACCCAGGAACCATCTGGGAGGATCAGGAACCCACCAGAGACCCCCAGCAGGGTTTTACTGTGTCTGCTCGTGGTGAGATGCAGCAAGAACGTGGCATGGCTGCAGCTGGGGGAGGCCATCAGTGCAGGGCCAGGTGAGCCCCTGCAGCTCATGCTTGGGCTGGTGTCAGGCTCTGCTCAGCCAGGCAGAGGCTCTGGGGTGGCTGGTTCTGGATTTGGTCCTCCCAAAGCCCGTGAGCAGCTTTGCCCTGAGCTGGGAGGGGGTAAGGAAGCCCTGCCCTGCTGACCCCTGGCCATGCTGCCCTGCAGGGATCGTGGTCGGTCCAAGGAGTGCCTGGCCTGGTTCACACCAGCTGGAGGTGCACCACCAAAACAGCTTTCATTTGTTTTTGTGCCATGGGGCAGCAGTGCAGCAGCCACGTCACAGCATTGTCTGTGTGTCACTGCTGCAGCCCCAGGGGTGCGTGTCTGGGTCCCCAGGCTGGTTGTGCCGCCCTGGACGAGCCCCTAGGAGTGGGGTTGGACCCTCGGGTGAGGGCCTCTGCCAAGCCCTGAGTGGGAATTGCTTCTACAAGAACATGAATTTTGTTTGACAGCTCCCTGGTGGGTTCCAGCTGGTCCTTGGGAGGTTCCCAAGGCCTGTGCTTTATCCACCATGGTGTGGGTGTTTGGGGTGTCTCTGGAAGGGAGTGGTGAGAGCAGAGACATGCGGGGATCTGGGGCTTGAGGAGGTTTCTGGATCTGGGAAAACGTGGCAGAGCTGAGCCAAAACTCCCTGGGTGATGGAAATGGACTCCATGGGGAGCAACCAGGTTGGGGTGAATTTTGAGGAGCAAAGTGGGTGGACCAGAACTGGCAATTTAGAGGATACTTATATTTGATTTATTAGTAGCTCCAGGCCCCATAAACATTAAAAAAGCCATTAAAGTAGCAGTTAATTTTTTTTCTCTCAATAAAATTGCCTGGACTTGACAACCATGACCGATTCCCTCCGTTGCCATTGTCACGCTGCCAGTCTGCATGGGGAAGAAAATTAAACAAAAATGAAGTGGCTGTGTGCTAATCTCGGATTTATTGTAGGGTTTTGTGTCTGAGCCCCTTCCCCAGTCGATGCTCTGTGGAGAGCTGAGGCTTCGTTGTTGTGCCCGTGACTAAACAAATCTTTTCCTCCAGTTTTCACTGACCTACCCCAGACTGCAGATGCCATTAAGGGAAGGCACCAAACCCTGCGGATCAGGAGGCCAATTACAAATGCAGATTTATGTGACCAAGTGGGGTCCCCCAGCTCTGAGATTGGGGTGTGGGGCCCAGCTGTGGGGTCGTCAGCCCAGGTCTGTGCTGAGCTGGATGTGTCTCCATCTCCCACATCCAGGCTTTCGGTTGCCAAAAGCAGAGCAACAGCAGTCACAGCAGAATCCTCCACAAGATGCGAATTGTCTCAAATGCACTGAGGGGGGAAAAGAAAAAGAGCTTTATATGCACAGAGAGGCTTCAGCTGGAGCTCTGCTTGGGATGTTTGCAGGAGCCTTTGGAGTGTGTTTGGGTTTTGCATCTGTTGCTTTTAACAGCGGACACGTCGTGGTCCCCGTCCCGGTCCCGTCCTGGTCCTGTCCTGGTCCCGTCCTGGTCCTTTCCTGGTCCCATCCTCCCTCGGGCCATGGCCCAGGCAGGATCTGCTCCCAGCAGCACGGGGTGAGCCGAGCGAGGCGTGGGGGCCGTGTCCCTGCCGCCCGGCCGCGCGTCCCTCACGGAACAGTCCGTGCCTCGGGCCCTTCCTTAGCTGGAACGGGAGCGTGGACAGACGCCAGGCTCTGGGGAAGAAGCAGCATCTGAAAATTGGGTAGTTAAATGCCTGCAGAGTGTCCTGCTGGAGGAGGAATCTGGCGGATTTTGGCAGCGCTGCCTTTGGCACGCTCGCCTTGGGGTCACCTCAGTAGCAGGAGGGGATGCTGCTGCTGCCAGGTAACCTCTGACTGTGCTTTTTTCCTTTAATGACAAACTTGGAGCCTCTCAGGCTGTTTAATTACAGTGCAGGAGGTGAAGCGTGACCAAAGCTGACCCTTCCTCCAAGAACTCATTTCTGGGGGGGGTCAGGTGCACCAGCATCCTGGCATAGACCAGGGGAGGATGTGGGTCCCATGGCAGATCCCTGACCCCCTTGGGGCCATACAGAGGGCAGAGGTGGGGTCCAGGAGTGCCCCTCCTGGTGGTGTGTGTTTGTGCCTCTCCACGGAGGGGGCTGTGTTTGGCTCAGAGGAAGCTGGAGGCCAGGCTGGGGAATGAAGGCCCCTCCAACAGCCCAGCAACCAATCTGTGCCAGCTGGGAGCTGGGATGGGACTTGCCTTACCTGGTATCAGGTGTCTGACTGAGCTGATCTTTCAGCTCTTGGGGCTGCCAGCAGGAGCAGAGGAGTTCTGTCCTGGGTCATGTGTTGTGCTCCCCATGTCCCTTCCCTGGCTGAGTGCATGTGGAAGGGAGCTGAGCTCAGGGAGGAAATTGTGCTCCTGTATCCATTGCCAAAAAAAAAATTCAGTCTCTACTTTCTGGGGGATGTTTTTAGGGACCATCCCAGTTCTTCTGGGAATTAAAAATTGCCAAAGATTTTCCTACCAAGACTGACAGATGTGTGCACGTGGTGCTGCACTGAAACCTGGATTAGTGCAGGGATGTGTGGAACAGGGACAAACCCTTCACAAGCTGCCTGCAGTGCAGGAAGTGCCAGGGGCTGGTTCCTGGCAGAGCACAGGGTGAGGTGTTGGGATGAAGAGGCTGTTGGGTGCCCCTTCCTCCCCTGACGTGGGTGAAGGTGAGAGCTCTGGCCCAGGTCAGCCCTGAGCCACCCAGGGCTGGGGCAGCCGGGAGGAACACGCAAGGTAAAAGCACTTGTCACAAGGAATAAAGCTGGAAACACGTCTTGGGAAAGTCGTTTTGATTCTAATTGGCATTTCTGAGGCTGCTGCTGGAGGCTCCTGGGCCGGGCTGATGCCAGAGCACATCCCAGAGCTCTGCTCTCCACACTGAGCCCGTCCTCAGAGGACCCAGAGAGGGGCTTGTGGGAGCCAGGGCCGGTCTGTGCCCACACCAGGGCATCTGCTGACCTGTGGCAGCACCAACGGGGACCTCTGGGTAAAACCGAAAAGCAGCAGTGGTCCAGGCAGAGCAGCTCTGCCCCTTGGCTCTGAGGGTGTGTTGGGTGCAGACAGGTTTAAAGTCTGGTTTAAGCAGCTCCTCTGTACAGCTGGCAGAGGTTAAAAGATCTCCAGTGTCTTTGCATTTAATTATCTCTTTTAGTGGCAGATTATTGTTTTTCATGGGAGATGAAATCTGGATGGGTTTGAAGGACATTTCTCCTGTACCAGGGGCTGAAATGATTTGTTCAGAGCTGCTACGCTTCGTCTATCCTTGTTAAGTACCCAGGGAATACAGACTGGCACCAAGGGAATTTAATGTGACATATAAAAATAAGGAGTGTTGGAGAAAGCTGTAGGCTTCACAGTATTTAACTACCTTGTATCCTTGCTCTAGAGCAAGCAGCTTTCCTTGAATTTGAGATGCCAAAGGTGGGAGAACACCTCCTGCCTTGCTGTGGGGCTGGCACTGGTACCCTGGGAGAGCAAGAGCCTCTGTCCCTGTGCTGCTCATGTGGCAGTGTGGCTGTGCTAAAGGGGATTAGCACCAAAGGGCTCAGCGTTGGAAAGTTAAGCATGAGTGAAAATGTAAATAGGCTCAGCAAGCTTTTTTAGTTTTTATACATGAAAATTACACATCACCATTGTCACAGCTCATTTGGTTGCCAACCATTCCTGCTGCCCGGGTGGCACGAAGGGAAGGGCTGGCTGTGAGCTCTGCCCTTGCCAGCATTGTCTCTGTGCCTCCCCAGCTCCAGACCCCGGCTCTCTACAGAGGGATGGAGCTGCAGGGCACCACGATGGGCAGGGTGGGAGAGAGAGCAGGCTCAGGCATCAGGAACTGCATGTTCTGGGTACCTGAGGTGTGATGATAACCTGCTTGGGGACTTCAGTCCCTCCCCGTGCTCCTCCCCAGGCAGGGCAGTGGTGCTTTGCTCTCCAGGCTACTCCCAGGAGAAATCCCATCACTTGCTCTAGCCCTCTTTGTCCTTTTCAAAAAGCCCTTCTGAAGCCTCTCCCTCTGGGAGATGAATTCCTCTCACGTACACTGCCTCCAAGGACCTTCTGGCAACCCCTACAGCAGTGCTGCAGCATCAACAGTGCCAGGTGAGGTGCCTGTCAGGGGAGTTAATCCCCTTTAATCTCTTCCCTCCTCCCCTGAGCCGAGCACACAATCTCCCGCTGTTACAGGAACGTTCATTAAATGTGGCTCTTTGGCTTAAAATTTGTGAAGAGGAAAGGGGAGGGATGTTTCCATCTTTCTGGTGGGATGCTGCTGCACACCAGCCAGAGGTCACTGCCCCAGCAGCTGCAGCCCCTCGTGTTACTCACAGGGGGTTGTTTACAATCCAACAGAGCTGCTCTCGTGCACCAAACGGGCACCCTGGAGCCTTCAGCATCTGCCTCTTCCTCATTTTGTGCAGTTGAGGGGTGCACAGAACAGCTCCTGTGACCTGGCCCCGGCTGCCCCCCCCCCAGCCGCCTTTAATTGGGTTTCTCTTAAAAAACCCAAATGTGGAACAGCGAAGCACTGTCAGCACAGACCTTCTGCTGGGACTCTCTGGGGAGCAGAGGGAGGCAGGGCCAGGGAGGGGGTTTGGGCTCAAACCTTTGGTCACACAGCAGTGTGGCTCTGCCAGCCGTGGGGAGACGTGCCCAGGCTGCCCAGGTATGAGGGCAGGGAAGCAGGTTGTGGTGGGTGGAGGCTCTTAAATGGGGGCAGAGTCTGTGTGCTCGTGCTCTGCAGGGGGAAGGGGGCAGAAAATGGGCTTTAACAGTGCAGTGTGTGGTGACTGGAGCATCTCTGCCAGAGCGGGTGGCTGCCTTCTGCCCGGGGCTGGAGGAGACACCTGACCTTCCCCTGCTCCCAGGGAAGGCAGTACAGGTTTCTCTGTGGCTGTGGAGGGAGGTTGAGCAGAGCCAAGGGCCCCTGCCCGGGCATGGAGGGGGCTGGGGTTTGTCTGGACGTTTTACATGGCAATAAACACGTCTGTGCATCCCATGGGAGGTGCTGCAAGCCGTGACCCAGGGCTAAGGGCTCGAAGTGGAACCCAGAGCAGGGCAGGAATGGAGGGCATTGCTCTGTGTGCCACAGCCCTGCCTGTGTCAGCCCTCTGGGTGCCTGAGGTCAGTATATGGGGCAGAGCTCCCAGCCTTGGGCACCTTCCTCCTCCTGCTGCCAGGACGTGCTGGGAGGTGAGGTCAGGAGGGTGCTGTACTCCTGCACCTGATGTTGCTCCTGTTGTCCCCTGCTCCCATGTCACTCCCTCCTGTCCCCCCCACAGGGCTGTAATGTCATGGAGGACCAGGACCTTCGGGACATTGGGATTGGGGACCCGCAGCACCGGCGGAAGCTGCTCCAGGCCGCTCGTTCCCTCCCGAAGGTGAGCACTGGTGCCCTCCGTGGGACAGGGCTTTGCCCAGCACAGCTGTGAACTCAGGGGAAAACAAAAGCCAGTCCCTGTGTCTCTGGCCACAGAGGTATCTCAGGGGCTATGGGAAGGGTTCTGGGAATAGCAGGGAGGAGGAGGATTATCCTGGTCTGCCAGGCTGTGCGGATGGTGGTGGCTCCGAGCTGGGGAGAGGGTGGCTGTTCCTCCTGCCAATCCCAAGAGCATTTCTTGTTTATACAGTGATTTTGTTACTGTAAAGTGCTAGTGGAGATGCTCTGTAAACTGATTTTCATTGATCCTGTATCCCTCAGGATCCCTGCAGTTTTTAACCCCTTTCTTGTGCTTTCACAGTTGAAACCCCTGGGCTGTGATGGGAACAGCCAGCCGTCAGTTCCTGCATGGCTCGACTCCCTGGGGCTGCAGGATTACATCCAGTCCTTCCTCTCGAGTGGCTACAGCTCTATTGACACTGTGAAAAACCTCTGGGAGCTCGAGATAGTAAACGTGAGTGTTGCCTCTCTCTGGCCAGGGCAGCAGGTCCTGCCCCCCTCTCTGGGGCTGGGACTTGCCACGAGTCGTCTGACGAAGCCACTTTGTGCCAAGGGCAGGAGAGCCCCCGGTGACCTGGTCTGTCCCTGCAGGTGCTGAAGGTGAACCTGCTGGGCCATCGGAAGAGGATCATTGCCTCGCTGGCAGACAGGCCCTACGAGGAGCCCCCGGCCAAGCCACCAAGATTCTCACAGCTGAGGGTGAGTCCCTGCTCGTGGTCCCTGCCTGGCTCCTGTGGCTGTGTGGGCATGTCCAGTGTGTCTGTTCAGCTCCTCACCTCACCCTCTCCAGCCCCCCAGGCAGCAAATCCCAGTGCAGGGTGACCCTGTGATTGCAGTGAGGGGGGAAGGTCACACCCAGCCTCTGGATGCTGTCCCACAGGGAAGGTCAGGCCACTCCTTGGGATCAGGTGCCTGCACTGAAGGGGTGCAGGGTGCCACCCCCCCTCTGCCCTTCACCTCAGGAATGCTGAGCCCACTTCCTCACCCTTGTTTCCTGGCCAGATGTGCAGCAGTGTTTGGCAGCAGGAGTGACCCAGCCCATCTGGAGAAGGGCTGCAGCTGGGGCTGGTGTTTGATTGCACCTCCCTGGCCTGGCTGGGCTGCTGAGAGCTCACGCTGTCACTGCCAAATAGCACTCAATGAGATGTGTGGATGTTGATCTTTGCTGCAGGAGTGGCAGCATTTGGATGTCAGGCCCTTGTTATGGGAGTTGTCTGGGAGGGAGCTGTCACGTTCCCATTCTTCCTGAAAACTGGCATTTGAGAACTGAGTTTGGCAAAAGCCACGGGGCTCGCAGCGACCCTGAGAGCTCAGGAGTGTGGTGGCGTGTGCTGCTGCCTCCTCCCAGTGACTGCAAATCAGCTTCCTGGAGCAGGAATTGGAATGATTGGAGTTTCCCCATCCTAAGCATCCTGTTCTTGCTCTGCTGCAGAGCTCTGCATTCTTGTCCTGCATTCCCAAGTCTTCCCAACACAAACAGCCTTAGCCAAAGTGAGTTGGGCTGCTGTGCCCTGCTTGCTCACATGGGATATTTTAGGAACCAGGTTCAGGAGCGAGAACAGAGAGGGTTCACCTTGGTGCTGCACCAGGAGGGTGCCAGGCTCATCCCCATGAGATGGATGAGACTGAAGGCAGCAGGGCTGGGGGGGAAGAAGGGTCCTTTGGTGCAGCTCAGCTGATTGAGATGCTGCCCGGGGAGGCTGGGTGAGAGAATGGGCCATTTGCAGCATTTCCTGGCGCTGCAGCTGGTGCGATCCAGGCGGGGGGCGGGGGGACGTCAATGGCAAATCAAGGAGTGGTTGAATGGCACTAATGCGGCTGCAGCTGTGCGGGGGCTGCCGGGCCGACCTCCCGCTCTGCTCCGGGGATCCACTCCCGGCGTGGCTGATCATCAGCCCTCGGGTGCTTTGCTCAGTGCTTTAGGGGAGCCCGTTCCTCTGTGAACACCCTCCCTGCAGCCCAGCGTGTCCCCTGCCCCCGGGAGGAGCTCGCAGAGGCAGAGCTGTGCTGGGCAGAAGGGGCTGCACACCTGGCTGAAACCATCCTCGAGCAAATTATGGGGCTCGTGCAGCAGATAAAGGGTGGGATCATTGGCACTGAGGCAGGAGCCCCCAGAGCAGGAGCTGACCCCATTAACTGCTCTCTGGGCAATGTAGAGGGGGAGTGATGGGAGGCACAGCCCAAACTGACTGGGAGCCTTTGTGGTGTCTGTTCTTTTCAGTGCCAGGACTTGATGTCCCAGACCTCCTCGCCCCTGAGCCAGAACGACTCCTGCACAGGCAGATCTGCTGATCTCCTGCTGCCCTCCGGGGACACCAGCAAGAGGCAGCACGACCGTGGCACTGAGGTTGCTCCCTACTCCAGAGCTGAGCGCTACAAAGCACAGGTCAGTGGGTGCTTTTGTGTGTCCCAGTGGCCCTCTGTGCAGGCTCCCCTCTCTCTGGAGCCAGGGAGGAGGTAGGGTGAGCTGGTCCTCAGGCATTAGAGGCAGCAGCTCCTTTATGCCTCAGTTTCACCTCAAAAACAGGCAGCTCATGCTTCCATCAGAGCTGGCACCTTCACCTGCCATGTGCTGCCTTCACCCAGCCCCTGGGGGACTTGGCCACTGCCAACCTCAAACACCTCAGCCCAAAGAGCCCTCCTGAGAGTTGTTTCAACCCAGGTTGGACCTGCTGTGGCTTCACATCCACGTTTCTTCCCTTGCAGGAGGACCGTCGGGAATCCAAGCTGACCCTGCGCCCCCCCAGCCTGGCTGCCCCATATGCCCCAGTCCAAAACTGGCAGCACCAGCCCGAGAAGCTCATCTTTGAGTCCTGCGGGTACGAGGCCAACGTAAGTGGCTCTTGGCTTGTGGGTGTGATGAGGATGAGGAGGCTCTGGGGTCAGGCCATTGCACGTGGAGTTGCAGGGCCATGGCATTGCCTTGGCAGGGTTTAACATCTCCCCCTTCTCCAAACAGTACTTGGGCTCCATGTTGATCAAAGATCTCCGAGGGACAGAGTCTACCCAGGATGCCTGTGCCAAGATGAGGGTAGGGAGGCCCTGGGGCAGCCTGTGGTGGATGATGTGGATTGGGGGATGAGGGATCTCAGTGAAGATGTGGTTCCCCAAACCCTGCGGGGGCCCAGACCACCAAACTGCCCCTCCCCAGCACCGTTCCCCGTAGCTGGAAGGTCTGTGCAGTGGGAGAGTGGGTGTTTTCACTGGGGAAGGGGTGGCTGGGTTCACTTCAGGTCCCCATCCCTCCCCTGTTTCCACCAGGAGCTTGCTTTCCTCCTTCTGGTCCAAGACCCCCAAAACCTGCCTGTATGGGCCTGGGGTCTCTGGGGTGGGCTGGGGCAGGGGGGAAGAAGGGAGCATCCATTCATTGAATGTTCTTGTTTCTGAAGAAATCCACGGAGCACATGAAGAAGGTCCCGACCATAATCTTGTCTATCACATACAAAGGGGTGAAGTTCATCGACGCCTCCAACAAGGTGAGCTGCAGATGCCTTGGAATTGGTGTCTGGAGGGACAAGACCTGCAGTTCCACCTGCCTGGGGGCTGCAGGTCACTTTTTGTGGCTCCAGAAGCCACGGCTGGTCCTGGGGAACTGCTCAGGCTGTGGGGGAGCACCAAGGTGATGATGGTTACCTAAGTGCCAAAGGCTTGGCAGAATAGCTGTGTGTGGACCATGTTGCCATTTATTCTTGCCATGGGAGGGAGCTGGGACTGGTCTGGCTGGGAGACTCCCCCTGCCTTCCCCCAGGACACACTCCACAGCCACCATTTGCTGGGTGTATTTGCCATCCCCAGAAGGGTGACAGGTGCTTGTGGTTGACCCTGGCAGAATGTCATTGCTGAGCACGAGATCCGGAACATCTCCTGTGCTGCTCAGGACCCCGAGGATCTCTGCACATTTGCCTACATCACCAAGGATCTGCAGACCAGCCACCACTACTGCCACGTCTTCAGCACTGTGGATGTGGTGAGTGGGTCACTGCCTTGCATCTCCCAGTCCTTTACAGTCCACTTGTTTTATCTCTCAGCTTTGTTAGCGAGTCATAGACCAGGATCTAGTCCCTTCTAGGGTTCCTTCACCATTTCTACCCTAAGATAGTCCTGGCTCCAAATGCCTTTACTTTGGACCTCTGTGGACAGTATCTGTCTGGCTTCGTTCCTGCAGTCTGTGAATAAAGCAGGGCAGGAGCTTTCCCTTCTGGGAAACGTGCCATGCACAAACCCCTCACATGCTCTCAGTTATGTTGAGCGTAATGGGCTGATTTAACAACCTTTTAACTCACTGAGAAGGTGGAAACATGATTTGCTTTTATACTTGGGTGCAAAATCAACTGCATGAGATGTTTGGGCTTTTTTTCTTTAGGCTGCTGAACTGTGGTGCTGGTGGGGCTCAGGGGCAGGCGGGAGGTCCTGGGGGAGGTGTGGGGACTGTGCACAGGGTGACCTGAGCTTTGTGCTCTGTGTTCTCTCCAAGAACCTGACGTACGAGATCATCCTCACGTTGGGGCAGGCGTTCGAGGTCGCCTACCAGCTGGCCCTGCAAGCCCAGAGAGCAAAGCCTCTTGGTGCTGGAGCAGGAGAAATGATTGAAACAAAATCTTCCAAACCAGTGCCTAAACCGCGAGCCGGCGTGAGGAAATCTGCGGTACGTGAGTGTGGGAGGGAGTGACTGCTGCTCTGAGCTGGGCTTTCCCTTGAGCACCACACGCTGACACCTCCCCTGGGTGCTGGGGGGAGCCCAGGTGTGCCTGAGGTGCCTGTCAGAGCAGGTGCTGCTGACACTGCAGGTCTGTGCCTCTGTCAGTCCTGCGGCGGGTTGGGGCTTCCCCTGGTAGGGGGAGGGCGGGCAGAGGTGGAAATAGCCTGGTGGAATGAGGCTTAAGGGCCCTGCTGGGTCCAGCACAGCCTCCATGTGCAAACCCTGCAGAGCCACTGTGAGATCCATAGGTGACCTGCAGTTTGCAGTACAAGATTCCTCTGTAGCCAAAACCAGCCAAGACTGGAGCTGCTGAGGAGCAGGGACTGCTGCCATCAGCCACTGCCTTCCTTTAATGTCTCCTTTTGTCTGTGTTCTGCTTGCTCCCCCCGCTCAGGTGCCGCTCCCTCCCGACACCCGCTGTTGTTACTGTCACACCTGTACAACTCACCGCCCCTCCTACCTGCCGCTGCAGTCTGTTAGTCCCGGAGCGAAGGTCTTTACCCTCCTTCCTGCCATCCTCCCTTCCCAACTGACCCGGGCTGCTCTCCTCTTCCCATGTTCCTGCTGTGCTCCCGTGTCCTGCCTCCCTGCTGTCCTCCCCCTGCTCCTCCCAGCCCGTGCCATGGGTTTGGAGCCCCAGGGATGTGCTGCTCCTGCTCAGCAGTGTGGCAGCTCTCAGCTGACTCTGCTGCTCTTGCTGGTGGTGGTAACTTCTCTGTGGCACCCTGATTTAGGAGGACAAAAGGAAAGAGCCGTGCTTGGTCAGGAGAGTGAATCACACGGGAGCTCACCTGCCAGGAGCTGTCTCCCTCTCTCCTGTTTTCGCAGAGCTCCATTTTTCATGCTTGTTTGAGATGAGTTAAGCTGTCACCGAGGGTGACAGGGACTCGCAGCCTAACGCAGGAAGTCATCTCAGGGTGCTGGGTTGAGACTGACGTGGCCAGACATGTTTTAGATGTGAAGGGCTCAAATGTCTCCCCAGCAAGAGCTGCTTCCTTGCCCATGTGCACGTTTCTGGGACGGGCAGTAGGCAGAGCAGCAGTTGCTCTGTGCTTTGAATCCCCACTTGTTCTGTCCCAGAAGCACGGGTGACCCAACATGCCCTTTTCTCTGTATTTTCTAGCTGGATCCCCCTGAAGTGGACCAAGACTCCCAGTCTCATGCCAGTGTCTCCTGGGTCGTGGACCCCAAGCAGGACTCCAAGCGGACCCTCAGCACTAAGTATGAGACCACTATCTTCTAAAGCCGACACCGCGGCCGCCCCGTCTAACCGTGCCTTTGCGATCTGATCTGTCTGCTCTTCTAAACTCCCTCTTCCTCCAGCTGCTCGCCCTGAGCCCGTGTAGGCACCACGTCCAAGGCAGCAGCACTTAGGAGACTGTAGACTTAAACAGCTTTTGTACCTGATCGCTGCTGAACACTGTGAATCTCCTCACTCGGAAACAAGGGTAACGCTGTAGCTGAATGTGAGGCGGGAGGAGCAGAGGGCAGGCTGGGAGCCGGAGATGTGGATCCAGGAAAGCCGCCTGCCGTTTTCACGTCTTCCCCCTCGCTCTGGCACTGTGAATCCCTGGGGCAATGTGACACTCCCCAGGCCTTTTTTTCTATCTCACCTTGTCCTTGGACTGATGGAGACCTCTTGTCTCTGCGGTGCACACACTCCCTTCTCCTAGATCCTCCTCTTCCCGACTGAGCCACGGCTGTACACTGTTCAGTGAACTCACCCCTCCTTCCCTGCCAGTCGAGTTGACACTAACCACTGTGATGCTCTCTGCAAATAACCCGCGGGCTCTCCATTTCCCACGGTGACCCTCGCCCGCAGCCTCGCTCCTCAAACCCGGCACAGAACCCGCCCCGCTGGGGCAGCGCTGGTTTGGGCCGGGTGTGATCATTCCCACTGTGAGCTCTGTCCCCTCAGAGATGAGGGGGGGGTTGGTTGCATGCATTTCAGTCCCTTGTAGGTTTTTCTTCACTCCATAGTCCTCCTGTTTACACTCATCAGGCTCCTCGTGAGCTCTGGGCGTAGTTCTCGTGGGGCAGCCTGTGGTTCAGCTTCCAAAGGCACGTGCTGCTGTCAGCCCCAGGCTGGGGAGGGGAGCTGTGGGCTGGACACCCAAAGCAGCACTTGGCATCAGCAGGGAGAGGTCAGGGAGCAGCCCTGGGTTATTTGCTCCTCATGTTAAGGGCAGCAGCAGCTTGTCCGAGCTTTGCTGGGGCTTTGGAGCTGCTGCCTCGAAGCTTCCATTTCCCCAGACTTGTGGCCAAATCTGATGTTTCAAAGTCTTTATTTAGCTCTTTCTCAGGAATGAGTTTGATCTCCCTAGTCATTTGTGACTTAATGGCACTGAGTGGCAAACTGACTTCAGGCTGAGGGCTGTGCTAGTGAGGATCCAAGCAAGAGGACTAAAAGTAAAAGGATTGTCTTGGAGAAAAAGAAGGAAAGCTCAGTCTAGTAAATACATTTCATGTGCCACAGAGCCCCCGATATAGAGCCAGCACTGCCCAGGTGCTGCAGTGCCACCCTGCCAGCCCAGGCCTCGTGCACAGAACGTTGCTGTGCCTCAGGTGCTCCCCGAGGCTGGGTTTGGGTTCCATCAGCAAAATTCCAAGCTGTAAGAGTGCCCTAAGGTTTGTGTATCCCTCAAAGAGAAACTGCCTCACTGGTGGGGGTGGCAGTGCAGTTTCTCCATGCAGGCATTCACCAGGCAGTGTCCACACGTCTGCCCGACTTGAGAGGGTCTGAGCTTTTCATCTCCCCCTGCTCTCAGCTGGGAAGGGCAGGTTCCTCCACACTTCCTAAATCTGGGTCACCAGAGCATGTGCCTTTCCAAGGGTGACCGAGCCCAGCAGGGATCACAGGCAGCCCTGCCCAAGCCACAACACTGCCAGTGTGTGTGTGTGCCCGCAGCCCTCGCTCTCGTGTCCCATCTCCGGGGCCACTCGCCTCGTCTTTCCCACCACGTGTTTTTGTATGACTCGGAAATTCATTCCATTATCTCCCTTTCTGTTTGCCTCTGCCAAGCTGAGCTCCAGGCAGCCGTCTCCTACCATGGAATGTAGTTACGGGGCAGAGACCTGGGACGCAGTGGCTGCTGACACGAAGATCATCTCCTCTGGCACAGGCGGCTGCCTTGGAGTGGCTGCAGCTGCTCGTGAGGGCTCCCAGAGCAGAGGGGGAAGGGACTCAGCCCCCGCTGAGGAAAACCACTCTCTCCTTTCCTAGCCAAGGAAACCTGAGACTTGGAGGCAGAGAGCGATGTCGCCTTTTCTAGTTTGAGACAAACGTCTTTCGACCTGTTTCTTTTTTAACGTGTGAAGTGACACAGAGCAAACGCAGTTCACGGTTTCAATGTAGCACCGCAGCTTTTTGTTGAGGAAAAAACCCGAAACATTTGCTGAGAATCCCACAGTCCAGCGAGGAGTACGATAGAAAGTCTTAGCAGGGGCATGGTGTGCACATCTCTGACGGTACTTACTCTGCTTCAGCTCTGGGTGAACAGGAGAGAACGTCAAATTCTTGGATATTGCTGCCTCCCGTGGGAGAGCCGTGCGGGGTAAGTCTGCATCCTGTTCTCCAAGCCACTCCGTGCTTTTGTAGCAAATGGAAGTAACTTGAGGAAAAGAGTCTGCAAAGGATCTTTGCCCCCAGAGCGGTTGTGGCCAATATCCCCAATGGTACAAAGCTTCCTTCCCCCTGAACTGTCGCGTTGCAATACTTGACATTTCTATGGCAAGGACCCCGTTTCCTCCCATTCCCGCATTGAATTCCTGGGGACTCCCTCCTCCAGCCTCTGTGCACCTGTCTTGTTTTTAAATGCAGTTATGCCCTGAAGGGTTGGGGGTTTTTAAGTATATTCAATTGTGATTTAGCACTTTTTTGATACTAGCTCATTATTTAATTAGTGCAACAGTTTCAGAAGATGAACAAATAAGGAGTTAAATTTTGGGCATTACACTGAAACAGTCCATTCCTGAGGGTAAACCACATCAGCCTGAGGGTGGCTTGGCCCTGTGCAAGCCCAGTGTCCCCAAAGACACAACCTCGAAGGTGCTGTGTGCTTGCTTTTCTTTCGAATTACAGAGTGTTTAACAGTGGTTTGGGCTGTGACTGACGTGTTTTCAGACTGTTCCCCTCAGGGGAGAATATTAATACAGTTGTGATTTAAATTCTTCAGATGCAAAATGTAGCGCAGTGCGTCCGTTGTGATCTTGTCAGGCCTTATCAGGGCTGTGGGACCTGCTGCTGCATGGGAACACTGTGCCCAGGTAATTCCTGTTTAACTCCAGTTGCTGCTGTATGTCAGGATTTCCTTTAATCTCTCTCACAGTGAGGCTGGGAGAGAAGCAAACCGTGATCCCGAGGGCTCAGACCTGTAAAGGATTGGGAGGGAGAAGTGAAGATTTTGGGTGAAGTTGATGAATTTAGGAAACCTAACATTCCTTGTTATGCACATGTTGCAATTCATACTGGTGTTAAGTGTAAATATTTGGTGTGTTGGCGAGATTGCAAATTGAACCTCTGTTTGGGAGGTTTCTTTTCTGACACGTGAGCTTTTTGGAGGTTGGCTTGGAGATGACATGGTGATGAAGACTCCAATCTTCAGGGACTGGGCTCAGTGACCCTGGTGGTCCGTTCCAGCCCCACGTGTAACCCTGTGGTTGTCTTTAGTGATCCAACCGTTCTTTAGCCAGACACTCCCTTCCTCACCTGACAGAACAGTTGTTTTAGCAGTTCAGTGTGGTGGGATCTCCCAAGGGAGTCAGTGTTGGAGACTGACCCTGGGCCGTGCCAGTTGCTGGCTCCCGGCCCCATTAACCCACCCACTGCACAGTATTCGGGCTCTTCCTCCCTGCAGGGTTTTGTGGGATCTGGAGGAAAGTGCCCCAAATTTCTGGTGCTGAATATGACTTTGCATCAAACTGCATCTGCTGTATTTACCTGCCTGGGAGAAGGTGGGGCTGCCCTGGGCCTTGTTCCCCTCTTTAAGGACAGATTGTGTTTCACAGACTTTGGTTTGTGGGCTGAGCCCTCACTCACGGACGGCAAACGGAGATGCTGAGTTTTGTCTTTTTTTATATAGGAGGGGATGATTTTTTTTTTTTCAAATTGAAGATGCTTTATCCTTTTTTATTTTGTGTTTACAAAGAAAAAAACAGCGCTGATCTTAGCTGTTCAGCTGACTTTAAACTTGCTTTGGGATTGTTCTTTTTAGAAGAAATTATGCAACCTTTTTGGGGTACACGCCTGTCCCCCTCCCAGGGAGAAGATATGGCACCTTCCAGGCTGTACATGTCATGAATTCTGTACCTTCAGGAGGCTGCTGAGACACAGAGCAGATGCCAAATAGCCCCAGAACACGTCCTGTTCTGTGTGCAGCTGAGGTGGAGCCAATGCTTTAGTGCTCCTTCCACCCACCTCATGAGTTTCCAGCAGCAGTTTCCCAGCTCTGCTCACATCAGTTCCTGCCATCAGATCTGTGGTTTGGAGCCGGTTCAGTGCTCACAACGCTGTCCTGTTGCAAAGGTCTCTCTTTTAGGTCTCGCATTGGCATTACTTAATTGCATTTTTTCCCAAAAGAAAGTACCTGTGCTGCTCTCACTAAGTCAACCCAGCTCAGACATTTTTCTTACCCATGGAAGAACAACCTGGGATTCCCTGACAGGGTAGAGACAGTCAAGTTCAGTTTGCAATGTGGACATTTTTGCTAATTGTGATGTATGGCAGTGGGGCTGATTTGTATACAAATGTTATTTAATCTGTCTGTATTTTGATACTTGAATTTCCTTTTATTTCTTGTATATACAATTGTTAATCTGTTCGAATTTGTCTGAATTTTAAACATCTTGTGGTACCAAACGTAACCAATCTGTGCAACAACATAGACTGACCTCACTACAACAAGGCGAGATTGTAAATATTCCTGGGCTTCCAGCAGTCGTTTTGTTGTTTTCATAATTGTACAACTTAGAACAGACTGAATTAATAAACAACCTTAGACACACTTTTGTGCTGTTGTCCGTGGCCTCAGTGTTGTACCCATTTCAGCAGCCATCGCTTGTAGCATTTACCCAGCAAAGACCTGGGGCTTGCCAGGAACTAGGACATTTCATTATGTAAAATTAGAGCAAGAAATCTACACATTTAAATACAGGTTAAAGTTCAGATTTGCATGTCAAGTAAAATCTGGCTGATGTGAAACACTAAATACGCCAGGGATTGCTAAATTTATCCTGTATGTTCCATTTCTAATATCTCGGCAAGTCAGGTTTTCAGGCTGACTCTGAAATACACGGAGCTGGTTTAATGGTTTAATGGTTTGAAACGCTGTGGTTTTATCTCCCACAGCCCCAGCCCTGGCTGGGACCGACCCTCAGCAGAGGTTACAGCCCAGGGCAGAATTAACACCTTGAATTAAAAAGGCCTGAGCTGCACTGCAGTTCAATGAGCTCCACAGCCCCCTTGCCTTCCCCGCAAATGCTGGCAGGTTTTTTGAGGAAAGAAGGCCACTACTTTTTGTAGTTTAGAGGTTTATTCAGATCCTGACATACCAAGGGGCACTTCCCACTGACCCTGGTTGGGTGGACTTTTACAAGCTGAGGCAGAAACTGGAGAATGGATTCCACTCCTGCCGGGTACACAGAGAATGTGATGAAAAATAATCCAGCCTGCATCTGGGAGAAGTTCCTTCCTGAGAATTCCTGGACTCCTGCCTATTGTGCTGGATCACGCGTCCAAACCTGCACCCAACTTCCAGCAGCTCTTCCTGAATGGGGAACGGCCTTTGGGGAAATCTTTTTGAGAATTATGTCCATCAGAGAAAATTAAAAGGCTGAGGAAGGAATGAATCCACTGCCCTCCAGGGAGTAAAAGTATGAAAACAAAAAATTATTGGTCAATCAACCTTTGCACAGAAATCTCCTGTGAGAGAAGCACAGCACTTTTCAGGGAAACTCTCCAAGCCCTCAGAGAAGACCCAACAGAACATTTTTCTAGCTAGTGCTTGTTTTCGCAGCGAGAGTGTGTCAGGCACTTAAACAGCTCTTCAAACGCCGACACCTCCGAGGGAGCTCCTCTGCAGAATGTGCTTTGTTCTTGTCACAGTCACAGCTTACACAGCTGGAGCCTCTAAATCCTTCCATACTAGTGAGTCATACCTGACACCAGATTTAAGAACTTCTTAGTACATCATGAAGCATTGAATAAATAAAACAGGCTCCAACTTCTTCAACTTATTTCAGGAGCTATCCTATTTTCTTGTTATTTCCAGTGTCATACCCGAACCACCTCCTTCCCCATTCTCACACGTTTTCTGTTACGTGACAGAGAGAAGCCAGGCCTATGTAGATATACACATCTATAGACAGATATGTGTGTACACACACAGAGCTGTGGGGACGAAGCTGATCCCTGGCAGTCCCACGTCACTCTGATGACAATTCCATGCACAGTGGTCAGGATGGAAATGTAGGTCCGCAGCTCCTCCAAGGAGAGAACTGGTGCAGGGCTGGCT
Organism: Neopelma chrysocephalum; assembly: GCF_003984885.1. Lineage (NCBI taxonomy): Eukaryota > Metazoa > Chordata > Aves > Passeriformes > Pipridae > Neopelma > Neopelma chrysocephalum. The sequence continues at coordinate 4,122,972 of NW_020897763.1, forward strand.
GCACAAAAGCAGGATAAAAGTAAGAGAGGAATGCGAAGGAAGGGGGGTTAAAAGCATTACTGAGCAGCTTTTGAGTGAAAACGAGCGGGTTTGTGCACAGACAAATCGCCCGCTGTGGGTGTGAGGGGACGATCCTCCGCCGCCATCCCCGGCGCGGGGCTGACCCCTAGTGCCGGCCGGGAGCGCGACCGCGCCGCCTCACCAGGCTGCACCGGGGACACCGAGGGACATCGAGTCACATCCAGTCACACCCAGTCACATCTAGTCACACCTAGTCACATCCAGTCACACCGCCCCAGGCCGCGGACCCGCCACACGCGGCCCCCGCACTCTCGGGAGGCGGCGCCCCCCTGCCCCGCGAATGGGCCGCGCCGGGCGCCGGGCGGAGGCGGCGGGCCGGGACGCTCCCATTGCAGGCCGGGGGGGAGCGAGGGGGCGGTGGCCCCGGTGCGAGGCGTGTCCAGCCGCCGCGACCCGCGGGTTCCGTCCCTGCCCTCACGTCTCGGCCGCCCCTTCCCCGCCATCCCGGCTGCGCTTCACCCCGGGAACTACGGCGGGAGCGGCCGGGAGGCTGCAGGGAGCGCTGCCGGCCGTGCAGCCGCCGCCGCCTCCGTCTGGGTTTGTCCGTGTTCCTTCCTGGCGGGCCCTGAGGGAAGGCCCTGGCTCCGGCACCTGCTGTAACCTCCCCTCGGCTTCGCTGAAATTGGGATTAAATCGTACGAGGGGCGAAACCACAAAATCTGGGATGAGGCTCCTTGTGTGCCAGTAAACAATTTGCCTTTCTTCTCCCTCTCAGAACTTCCTTTTTTATTTATTTCCTCAGCACCCGTGCAGCCGGGGCTGGTGCTGGGGGGTCACAGAGGCCCGGGCAGGGCACAGGGCACGGGGCAGCTGCTCAATGCCACAGGAATGGCCTGTGAGCAGGAAAGCAACTGGTCGTGAGGAGCAAACCCAGTAACGCTCGTCATGGGACCAGTTCGGCCCAAATCCTGCGCAGGAATTTCCCCCAGTGCTCCCCGTTCAGCTCTGTGCAGTGCCAGACCCAGCCTCTGCCCTTTTCTGATCCTTAGCTTCAGGTGAGAAAGGTGAGGGTGGGGAAAAAGCATTTATGGAGAATAAAACAGCACCGCTCCTGAAGGGACTTCAGTTTGCTCTTGTCTCTGTTGCAGAGGAGGGCCCACTGCTCCCAGCCCATAAATCCTGATCCCAAGGGAGTTAATTGTAAGTATTTAAATATATATGCATTTTCCCTTCATTAGTTTCCTCTCCCAAGTGACTGGTGACATGAAGAATTGTAATAGCAGTATGTATTTTTAATGCATTTCCTGCAGATTTCTGCAAAGCAATCTAATTCCTGAGTGGCTTTAACTTGCCAGAAAGGCAGAAGACCTCAGGAGCACTGGTAATAGGCAGAGTGGGTTCTTCTAATCTACTGTTTTAATGAGCTCCATCCATCTCTCTGATTAGAATAATCTCATTTATTTTAGCCAAGCCATCTAGCTGAAATCCCAACAGAGGAAATTGGGATTTTGAGTCTTTCAGGGTGAGCACTTGAGTGTCAGGCAGCAAACTCCATAGGGAGATTTCCAATTTGCCCTTTTATCACCTCAGAAATTTGTAACCCTGATGATCACATTGGAAAAGAACCATTTGAGCTGCAAATCTGCACCACAAATGGCACTGATGAGGGGCCATGGAGAGCCCATGCAAATCCTCTGCCCTGTTTGAAGCAAGTTCCCTAAGAAATCAAACCCAGCCTGGTGCAGAGGGCTCAGCTTTCCTGGAAGGCTCCCATTTTCCCAGCAGGAGCAGAGAGAGCTCCACAGCTGGAGCGTCCTCACCATGGTAGGAACTCAGTGGAACAGTCACACTTTTGCAGCCCCAGCAGCACAACTGTGCTGGGCACAGCAGCAGGGAAGGGCCTGCCAGTGCAAACAGAAACACCTTCCCCATGGAAGAGGAAATGGATTTTTTTGTTTAAAAGATGGTGATGTTTTTCCAAGCCTGACAAATATGAAAGTCCCCATTTAAAGGAGTCGAACCAGCAGTGAAATTGGTCACTGTTTGCACACCCACGCACTGCCAGAGGCAGCAGAGAGCAAACTTCCTGGTGTATCCCAATCCAATGACCTGGGAGCAAAGCACAGTGCCCCAGGCTGTGAGCCACCCTACTGAGCAGCCACAGAAGGTTCTCTGCAAAATAGCAAACCCAGGCCCAAGAGGAGAGGCAGAGCCCAGGTGGTGTCACAGCCCCTGCTTCCAAATTTGGAGCCTACAAGCTGCAGCTTTAGCTGTTGGAAATCGGCCTTCAGGGAGGAAGGCAATGGGGGCAGAAGGCAGAAAGCATTAGCAGGTGCTTTGGGAGGGTGTGGAGGGGAGAGCCAGGAGTTTTCCTCTGCCCCATCAGTTAGGAAAGCTGTTTTTGCAGGAGCTCCTGGGGCACCAGACAAGGTTTGGATTGTTCCTGTGCTGGATGCTGGTGTATGTGGGCAGACAGCTGGATCCTGAGGAGCTCCCGGCACCCTGGCAGGCACATGAAGGGGTGTTGTCCACCTCGTCCAGGTGAGAGGATGTCTCGGTGTTGGGTCTGATTTTGGTTGGGAGTTCTTTGGAGAAGTGAGTGTCTGCTGCTGTGATGGCTCTGGCGTGGGTGTCAAGGCGTATATGTGCCCATAACATGCCACATGCTTCACCAATTACTATGGTATCTGTTAATTCCCTCCTCCTGAACTGGTGTGTGACCTTTTCCATGAGACATCCCACATGCATGACCTGGCTGTTGCCACCTCAGTCCCAGTGCACGTGTCTGAGCTGTGGGGACAAGCCCCTTGAAGCAAACCATTACCCATCCTGTCCAGTCCCCTGTGGGCAGTGCCCGGTCTCAGGGCGTTCAGACCAGTCTGTCATCTGTGTATTTAGGAGATGGGTTGGTGCTGGGTAAACTGAGGCTTGGAGGGGTTTGGCTCATGGCCATGTAGGCAGCCTGGCCAGAGCCCAGGCATCATTGCCAGGAGATGTGCCTGGAGCTGAGGACATGATTCTTGTGCCATCTCACCCCTCTGGATGCCTCTGGACCCAGAACTGCTTTTGGGCCCCACGTGCCAGGTCACTGCTGGTGCCACTGGCTCTGGGTAACCTTTGTGTTTGCTGACTTGACTGTGGGTCGGTGCAGAGCTCGGCCCTGGGGGAGCTGAGGTGTGGGGAGGCCCAAACCACACACAGTGCTCGGGTAGGGATTGTGATTAAAAAAAAAAAAAAAGAAAAGTTCAAAGGTGTTTTTGGCTTAATGCGGTTTATCTAGATTGCTTTATGTTCATTAATCTGGATTAACACAAATTCTCTTGGAATGGCTGGCTGGGGAAGGGTTTGCTCAGCTATTCCGACAAGGACAGACTTTTTCAAAAGTGAAAAGTTACAGCTGGGAAAAAAAGCCCAGGTCCTGCCTGGCATGAATACATGCAAACCCTGCTGCCCACGTCCAAGGGCCCCTTCGAGGGCTGTCGGGTGTCCTCAGCACCTGTGTATCTAATGACTGATCAACCTCCCCTATTGCCACGGAAGATTAATGCCCCCATTCTTCCTGGGACGATGTGAACCCCTTTTCCAGCCAGTGTGCCAGAGCTGGCACAATTAGTTAGTGAACTTCAAGGTAAACTGGAGGTCAAGCCCAGATTTGAAGGTGGTGGTGGGTGTGAGCATGACCCAGGGAGCCATGTGATGTGGTGACATCCTGGAGAGGCAGGGGATCTCCCCGTCCTCTCCTTTCCCCAGGGCTGGGATTAGGAGAGATTTTACAGCTGAGTGGTTGGCCTCATGGTAAGGTTTGGTTTGCAATGGCTCAGCCCCCCCAAGCCCCTTGTCAAAGAAACTTTTAGGTCTTTTATGGCCAATTTGGATGCCAGCAGGGCAGTTCATGCCTGCTGGTGACCTGTTGCTGGGAGGGACCACACCTTTGCATCTGTAGGGACTTCCCACCTTGAGAACAAGCAGAGAAACACCCAGTGTGGAAACTGGGATTGCAAAGCTCAGCCCATTGGAGAGGGTTGTCTCATGCCTGAGCATTCACCTGGGATCTGGGCACACTTTCTTGCCTTTTCTAAGCTTCTTGTGCAGCCTGGGGCAGGTCCTTGCAGCAGCTGTCACCCCTTTCCACCAGCTGCCTGTGATCAGGGATGCTCGGGTGCCGCAGGGAGGGGACTTGAGACCTGTTGGGAACTGCCAGATCAGTTCCACGAAGGACCCAGCTCCAGCCCTTGGCAGCCAGAAGCAGCAGCAGGCAAGCAAAGTGCTCCTGCCAAGCTGGGATGGGAATTGTAAGCAGGACCTGGGCCCTGCCCCAAACCCAGGGAACTCCCTCCTCCCCCTGCCCGTGCAAACACCAGATTAACAATTTATTTGACGTGTTGTGGCTGGTTAGTCTCTTTGCCTGCTCCCCTGATCAGAGGGAATAAGTGTTGCAGTGTGCAATAGTGTTCATTTCAGGTGAGGGTAAATATAGAAAGGAAAACCTGCTGAGAGCAAGCCATTTATTCCTGCCTTTGGAAGCCTCTGCTCATAAACAGTCAGTCATGCCCATTTGGAAAATCCCAGCATGGTTTTCTTGGCCATCCTAGAAGAACGTTTACTTTCCTGTAGGTTAAGAAGTTTGTTTTAAATAAAAAAAAAATAATGTCATCTGACTTCCAGCTGCCCTCGGTGTTTGGGGCTTGTTGACACACTAAGCCTGCTCTGTTCTCATGTGAAAGTGGTCTGATGCAGGATCACAGGGGAGATCCTGCAGGGCTTCCCCGGCTGCCCAGGCTGGTGGAACCTTTTTCTTTAGGTTCCCCTTGTTCCCCTGCTTGTGTTGGCCTTGGGATTTTGTCAGATGGTTTAGCCATGAGTGGGGTTAAATCCCCCAGCTTTTGTGGGTGCCAATGGGTGCAGATTCAGGGAGGTGCTAGAGGTGCCTCGAGAGCCCTGTGGCTCAAGAGCCATGCTCGGGAGGCTGGGGCAGAGGGATGAACCTGCTGTGCTGAGCTCGAGCTCACACTGGACCAGAAAATCTCTGAGGGTTTTTGGGAGAACCTGCCAAAGGCAACAGGATGATGCAGGCTGCAGGAACAACCATCAAACAGGGCAGCAGCCATGGTCAGCCCATGACCAGCTGCAGCGCAGGGAAGACATCCCAAAGCAGTGTTGGAGGAGGAGGCTGAAGAAGGAGGGGAGGCCCCAGCATGGCCAAGCTCTGCCTCCCTCCTCTGTCCCAGAGTGGCTCTGAGGAACCTTGGGGAGAGCGGAGCGGCCGCTCGGGGCTGGACGGCTGCCCTGCATCGGCTCCCACCTCTGAAGTGCTCTGCACTCAATAAGGGTCTCTCCCTGTTTTCCGACAGGCTTTGGATTTGGCTCGGGTTTGCCTTGGTTTCCGAAGGCAAGAGGCAGTTAAGTCTCCTGGAAGAATGAATTAATTAGCAAATGCCTTTGGTCAGGTCAGTGCCCTGAGCAGTGTGCTCGTGCTTTCAGCAACGTCTCTGCCCCAGGTACCCGCTCGGAGAGGCTGCTGTTACCCTTCATACTTCCAGAGCTGTACATGCATCATCCCAGAGGAACCCTTTTCCAAAAAAAAGGGAAAAAGCCTCCCCCAGAATGGGGTATTGACTCTAATGGTGGCGTTTGTGTAAGCAACAAAATATTGACGCAGTTGGCTGGGGTCTGGCTGGGGCTTCTGGAAATAAACTGCTGCCTTGTTAAATTGTAGATGGAAATGCAAGTGGGAAAATGACTGACATCTTACACAAGGCGGGCAAATAAAACCGCTGCTTTACTACGGCGTGAAAAAACTCAGGAATTAATAGGTCTCCTTCTGCTGCAGGGTGTTGGATTTATCCCCAAGTAAGATTCATAAACTATTTTAAGGAGAGAAGTGCTACTTTTAAACATGTGTGTTTGGGTCCTGGAGTTCCCGTGGTGTCCCAGTTAACCCCTGCCTTGTCACAGTGTGTGGCCCCAGGGCCAGGGGGGCAGAGCAGCCCCCCAGAGCCCCCACAGCCCCCACAGCCCCCACAGCCCCCACAGCCCCGCTCCTGGCAGGCACCGTTCCAGCCAATGCCCAGACACATCAACACCTGATAAACACAGAAGTTACTTTCCAAGGGTGTTTACGTACAATGTGTCCCCACAGCTTATGTCAGAAATGGGTTTCAGGCCTTGACCTGGACTCAGAGCTTGATTTTACTGATGTGGGATATAAAATGTATTTAAAATAAAACACCTGCTCCAAAGCTGTGTCTGGGATGAACTTGAAGCAGATGCACAGAGCATTGCTGATTCCATCTGGGGTGTGAGCCAGTGCCCCCCAAAAGACTCCTTTTGAGTTCAGTAGCTGAGGACCTTTTATCAGGATATCTTCCATGGGAAATACAATTAACAGAGCTTTAGAGAGTGATACATCACTTTCCTCTCTACACAAAGCCCCTTCCTTCTCCACCCACCCCCTGACGATCTCAGCTGACATACACACACTCGTGGAACAGCAGGATGAGATAAAAGCTGTAGGGAGCGTGCAGCAAGTGTCCCAGTGGCACAGGGTCCGACCCGCTGGCAGCAGTGCCACCGGTGTAATTATACACACTCCAGTCCAATCTCCCAGTAATTATTCTGGAATAAAAGCCTGCCTATTTCTGTAAGACCTTATGTCACTTGGAAAGCTGTTATAAATTTAGCTGGAAAAAGAGACCCTTATTCTGGGATAAGTGTGGTTAGTGGTTAACTGGGAGCTGGGCTATTCCTGGCGCTGCCATTGACCTTCCCAATCGTGCCGGGTAAGTCACCTCACCTCAGCGTGTGTCACCTTCTCCTGCTGCAAACTGGGAATTACAAACAAGGGCTTTCGCACGCAGCGTTTTAGGAAACTCCGTGACACTGGAAAAAAGGTGTCACAGGGTGCCAGGCACTCATTTAGCATTACTTGGTGCTTTTCTACCCACCTTGGAGGCATCTTGATCAAACCATAGGGGAAGTGAGGGACGTAGCATTGGGGACTGGCTGAGTCGCACGAGCCTGGGCTGTTGGCATGTTACTGGGAATACTGTGTTTTCCTCTCTGTTTTAAAAATAGTCTATTCTGTTCCAAGTTGTAGGCTACAGCCCTCACTGGGGCATTGAAATGTCTGGGCTGCTGTTTCTTGGACCCGTGTGCAGGGTGGGACATGGTGCCAGCATCCAACCCCCCCAGCTGCAGCAAAGAGAGGGGTCCTGCCCCCGATGGGCAGTGTCCACAAGGACTAGAGGGAAAGGGAAATCTCCCGGTTCACTCTTCTGCCTGTAATATCCCTGCCTGATTCAATCGCTGCTTCTGCAGGCCCTAAGGGCCTTGGGGAGTTTTACTTCTCAGCAGCTTCTTCTGCAGGCTCAGAAACACCTTTTGGCTCAGCATCACGTAGGCACGCACAGTCCGAGCTGGAGACGCAGCTCGTTCCTCGCACATGGCATTGAGTTCATGCTAGAGATAGGGAGACTTGTTTGAGGTTTTTTTCATTTGCACAGACAGTGCAGGCTGGCTCACAGCCAGAGTTTGTCCGTTTGCCAGAGCGGGTGCTGCCCACGGAGCAGCTGGACCAACGTGCTGATGCCAAGGGGTGAAGGCAGAGCCTGCCCTGGCACATTCCCACAGCCTCCGTCCCTGCACAAGCGCTGGAGTGGGGCTCAGTGCTGCTCAGAACTGGACTCAAGCCAAGGAGGCAGAGGGGAAAAAGCCTTTTACAGTCCATTAGTGCTCCCCAGAGCCATTCAGCCTTCTTGTCGTAAAAGTGGTGGAAGCCACAGAAACATTGTGGCTGGTCTGCAGGAGAAGCTGGTCTGCAAAAGATGCCAGCCCGCCTCCTGGCTCCATGTACCTTCCCAGGAGCTTTGTCAGAGCCACTGGCTCTCCCGTCAGCTCTGGCTGCTGGAATTCCCTCAGGGAAAAAGCTGATGAGGGCTGGTCCCCTGTCCACCCCAAGGTTCCCCAGCAAAACGTACATGGGAGGGTTCCAAGTGCAAATGTGTGTGTGCTAATGGGAACTGAATTGCCTCTTGCCCCGAAGCCTTGCAGCTTGAGGAAAACAAGACAGGGGCTAGGAATGACCTCATATCGCCTCCCAGGGAATGTTTTGCCAGATGAAGGGGGGAGAGGCAGCATCAAGAGAGCACAATGTATGTATCTCTCTCCCTGTGTAAACATCTCTGTAGCTGCAGAAACCTCTTAAAACCCTGAATGAGAGGAGAACAGCTGCTTTGATCTGTGGATGTGGTTGTTGTTTTCTGAGTGCAGATCCGTTCTTTTTTTAATTTTGCTTCAAATTAAAAAAATGCCTGTTGTGATCTTTTGCTTTTATTTCTTGGCGAGGGACCGGAGTGTGGTGCAGTAAATTTTCATGACTCCCCATGTAACCGTTTCAGCATGGCTGACAATTCCTTGCTGGCTCTTCAGCGCCGCAGCACAATGGGCCGAATCTTCTGGCCCTACATGAAGCCAAAGCAAATGGATTTTGCCCAGAAGTGCACAACGGGGAGTGGAGGCAGCGGGGAGGAGAGTCCTGCCACCTCCTGCCCTGCCACACATGCACACACACACACACTCCCAAGGCTCAGGCTGGCAGGGTTGTTCCAGTGCCTGTGAAGGCCTTCAGAGAGGGCTCCCTGGAACAGATCCATGGCAGCAGCGGGGGCTGGTGAGGAGCCATCAGGGCTGTCCTGCAGGTGATTCAAGTGTGATCCATGGCCTTCCGTCCAGACTCCGTGTGTGATCTCGGGAGTCTCCATCTGCCTGACTTTCCCCATCTGTGCATGGGGCAGGGGGACAGCCCTGTACTTGGAGGGTCAGCACAGCCCTGATGCCTCCGTCAGCCCTTCGGCCGCCTGACCAGGCAGCCTGCTTTGGGAAGAAAGCAAGATTGTATAATTCTTTAGTGAGCTCCTGGTCATCAGCAGCTCACCCCAACCCTGCTGCTTTGCTGTGGTGCTTTGCAAGCCCGTTGGAGGAGCGAGATGTGGGTCTGAGCCCCTTGGCTCACGTGGCACGAGCAAGGCTTCTGCTGGCCAAGGATCTGCCTTCAAGGGCAAGACCCACTTCCCCCAGTGCAAGGCACTGGTTTAACTGGGAGCACTTGGCTGGAGACCAGTCTCCACTGAGGCAGCCTGGGCACAAGTGAGGAGGTTTGCTCGTCCCCCTGTGCTGTCACGTGGCTGCCTGGTGTTTTGGTGTTTTAATTACACACGGTCCTGTGTATTTAAGGCTGGTTTATGGGTGTTTATACTAATGCGTAAACCTGCAATTTAGAGGCTCAATTATAAATCAACATTGCTGAAGGTCTTGTTCCTCCTGCCGAGAGATCGGTCTCCAGATTTAGAGGACAGGTTAGAGGGAAAAAAAGGAGGACTGTTTAGTTTTCCTCTGGTTATGATGATAAAGATCACAGGACGGGGTGCGAGGTGCGGTGGCAGGCACAGGGATCTGCCGGCGGAACCCAGCGCAGAGTTTCCATTTTGACTCTGCTCTTGAAACAGCCATGAGAGACTCGTGTTTATGCAGCAAATCCCAGCCCGGAAAGAAAAGTGGAGTGATGCTCACGGGAGGGTGGTGGCACCCCACTAAGGATGGTCTCAGCTGGTTCCAGGATGTGGGATGCAAGGACCAGGGCTCCTTCCCGCTCGGCACAGGACGAGAGGAGCCTTCATCCCCAGGAGCTCCTGGCACAGACCAGAGCTGGGTTCCTCCAGTGGCACATTCCCACTGGTCATGGTCCTCTCCCAGTACATCCTAAGGACAACACCTCTGCATTCATACTTTTATGTATAAAACTCTTTTGCAACTTTACTAATCACTCCCACACCTTTGCCCTTTCCCGGCTGCCCTGGAGCCTGGCTGTGCCAGGGGTGGGTTTGCATTACTGGTGTGGCTCAGGGGAGCAGACCTGCTCCTGCAAACCCCCTCTCAAAGGGAAGGTCCCCATCCAATGAGGGCAGCCCAAGGAGGGATGTTTTTCTAGGGAAAGAATGACTAGACCCAGGGACTCCTCAGCATCCTCCTGTCCAGCTGCAACCCTCCTCTGTGCAGCAGGAGCCTTGGCTGGGTTGGATATTTTCCATTGCCTACAGCCCCCTTTGTCCTATTTTAGGTGTTTTTAGGACAAAGGGGGTATGGGAGGGTGCAGGAGCAGCATGGTGGGCTGGGAGGAGCCCATGGGCAGGATGACCCTGTGGGCATGGTGACTGCTGTGGCTGTGGGACCCTGGGCAGGTGGAATCACTGCACACCTTCCTCCTGGTCCCTCTCCTGGCTCCCAGCCTTATCTCCTGCTGCAATTTCCTGGCTGGCCATGCCTTTCCTGGCTTGGGGAGCAGGAACACCCTGGAAGAGGGATGGTGCCAGCAGCTCCCAGCACAGGGATGGTCATGGAGTGGGGCAGGGGTCCCCCTGCCTGCCTGGGGTGCCCCCAGCTGCAGAAGGCCAGGCTATGAGAAGCTCCCACAAGCAAACAAAACCCCCTGAATATTTCAGAATGGTCTTTTTCTTCTCCCTCCACCCTTATTTTCAGTCCCTCCTCCCACCTTTCCCTGTGGCCAGCAGAGCTGCTCTCTGGCCCTGCTTTCCCCTGGCCCACAGCTCTGAGATGCTCCCGCAGCTGCCAAGCCCAGACAGGTTGTGCCATCTGCAAACTCTTGGGTTTTTTTCTTGTATAGATATTTTTCTTTCCCCTTTTCTTTTCCACCCCTTGCCTTTTCTCATTCCATAAGCCTCCCCCGGCACCCCTCCCCTTGCCAGCACCTCGAGCCCTGGGCTGGCCGAGGGGCTGCGAGGTGCCGGGTGGGTCTGGGGGTTGCGGGGGGCTTTGCATTGATGCATTGATCGCCCATGGTCTCCGCCTGACCTCCCTGCTCCCAGGGAAGCAGTCTCCATGGCTACTGGCCCTTCTCCTTCAGCGCAGACTGTAAATTCCTGCAGGCAAAGCCCAGCCTTGGGGGTGCGAGGGGGGGAGCCGGGAAGGAGTAACCAAAGCCAAATAGAAAGAAAGAAAGAAAGAAAGGCTGGGAGAGAGAAAAAGGGCGTTGCTTGGATGGGGCTCTCCTTTCCACTCCCCTTTCCCAGGTCCCCAGCACCAGGGCAAGGCGCCTGCTTCCCCCCTTCAGTGCTGCTGCTGCTGCTGCTGCTGCTGCTGCTGCTGCTCTTGCAAACTGGAATTGGCTGGGATTATTTAAGGAAAAAAAAAGGAGAAGGGATCAGAGCAGCCGCCAGAGAGAGGGCGATAGAGTCCACTTTCCTCCAACTGCCCTGGGTCTCCCTCCCTCGCTCTCTTCTCTTCAGCAACACCAAGAGCCCCAAACTGAACCCAAAGCAGCTTTTTCCATCAGTTCAGTTCCCTTCCCTTCCTCTGTCTCACACACGGCAAGGAGAGAGCCCCTTCCTCCCCTTGATTTTCCTTCGCATGCTCAGCCCCTTGTTTCCTTTAAAGCACTAGAAATCCCCCTTCTTGCCCCCGCTCCTCCCTGCAGACTGGGATTGCAATGGGAGCTTTGCAGATTGCTGGATTTTCCATCCTTTTCTTTCTCCTCCACTCTGGAAACACTCTGGCAAATAAAGCCAGTCAAGGTAAGAGAAAATCTTCCCTGCTTGAAGGTTTGCTGTTTGATGTGTGTATTGGGCAGCCGGATCTCCTCCTTAGAGCTGGGGTTTAAGTGCAGGCTGGAGAAGGCAGCAGCAGTAACAACAAACAGTGGAGGGGATTTTAAATGTCGCTTGCAGATATTCTCTCCTACTGCCTTGGACTGGGGTTGGGTTTGTAAACTCTTTAATGAGTTGCATTTCTTAGACTTTAGTTTTTTTTGTTTGGACTCTTTATCTCAAGGCAGGGAGTGCAGAGGCAGAAAATTAGGGTGGGCAAACAAGTCTGCACCCATCACAGGGAAAATATGGCTGTTTGGAGGGGCTCAGGGGGCTCTGCTGGTTTCGGTGTGTGTGAGCTGGGGCTGAGGCAGGGCGGTGCAGGCAGGGAGGCTGCCCCGGGCTGGGCTGGAGGGCAGGCAGGGCGGTGCAGGCAGGGAGGCTGCCCCGGGCTGGGCTGGAGGGCAGGGATGGCGGAGCGGGCGTCGATAACACGGGAGGCTGCATCTGTGCTCAGGGGCTTCACATCGGCGTGGGGGAATCTCGGATGTTGGCTCCAGGGGTGTGGGCAGCAGAAAACTTCGGGTAGCTGAGCGTAGCAAAGCCTGAAAAATAAGGGAGCTCTTTCCCTATCTCTTGGAAAGAGAGGTACATCCCATCCTTATCAACTTCTGGCTTTTCTGTTTCACCACTCCCGTGTTGAAGCAGAGCCTCCCCTCCACAGACGCACACACAGAGCTTTATGTATGGTCTATCTATACCTTCACTTTTCTATAGCACCTCTATATTTAGCTCAGATTTTTTCTGTGCACACGCGGGAGTGCGCGCGCACACACGGGCACACACAGCCCTATACATGATCCTGTTGGCTGCCTCAAAGGGGGTTTTCTCCTTAATTCCCCACTATCTGTGCCATCTGTTGGGTTTTCTCTTTTCTTTCCATAGCACTTACAGGATGTAAGGTTTCTCCAGCCCAGCTTTGGCTGTGCTGCTGTGGCAGCTGCGTGTTTGTGCGTAGGGCAAGGTTAAATAGCGTGTGAATGAAATCTCAGAGCGCAGAATATAATGAAAGATCTCTTATAGGCGGATTCCAGCCGTGCGCGTGGTCACCCGAGCCCTGTCACCGACAAAGTTAGAAGGAATTTCAAGGCTATTGTCTTATCTGGCTCAAAGTGTTTCTAAAACAATAGGCGACTTTTCAGGAGGGCAGCCTGGGCAAGGAGGAGAGATTTTCCAGGGCAAAGGTTTGGTAAGAAGACATCCAGCTTCACGTAAAGCTTTATGATTTAGGCACAGAAAGGAATGCTTAGGTTTTTATCCCCCCTCAAATTATCTTGAGTGTATGCATTGCTTTCATTTCTTATCATAATATTTATTTATTAAGGCCTTTTGGTTTCCAGTTCCATTTAAGCCTGAGCCAGAATTGCATTAAAATAGCAAAGTGAAATTCCATCGTGCAGAGACTTGACAGATCCCTTCAGGGAAGGAGAGGGGTGGAGTGAGGGTGGAGAGAGGTGAGCTCAATCCTGCACCGGGGTGCAGCTCCTGAGTGCCTGGGATGGTGCTGTCTCCTCCTGGTCCTGCACAGGCACTGAGCCGCCCCTGCTGTCCGGCCACTTGGCAGCCAGGGGGGTTGTGGTGGGGAATTAATCCCCAGGGCTGCTGCTGGGGGATTCTGTGGGCTGGGGATGGGGAAGCAGCTGCAGAGGGACGAAGGTTGGTGCCTGTGGGCATGCAAGGACTCTGGGCAGGGCTGGACCCGATCCTGATCCTTTTTGGATGAGACTGAACTCATGGGCATCATTAGGGCATCACTGATGACAGGTACAACCTGTGCCTTTCCTCGGAACCCGCTGTTGCCTGGTTTCCTGCCAGCATCACTGAGCTCCTCAAAGCTGCCCTGTGCGTCTGGGACGTGTCTCAGCAGAATATTTCTGAAAAGCATCAGCACCTCCCCTGTATGTGCTGGGCAATGCCCCAAGGATGGGGACACATCACCCCAAAGCCTTTGCCCTTTTGGGGACAGCCACTCTCACCAGGTGACTGTCACAGGCTGGGAAGGGCTCCTCTCCCATCGAATCGACTTGTCTTCCTGGGATAACCTTGTGCCGTGGGTCGGGCTTGCTGGCTCATTTCTTGCACTGAATTACCCCAGAAAGTTTAGTCTGTGGGGAAGGAAGGATTTAGAGAACCAGCTGCTGGGCCTGGAGGGTGTCTGCCAGCAGACCTGTCTGGCTGCAGGGTCAGCTTAGGGCTAGGAAAGCTTTCAAGAGGAGGACTGGCACTATAAATCTAAGTAACCACAGGGAGGCTCCTGACACGCATTCACAGCTGGGATGGACTCTCTCTTGGTCCCCCAGTCCAAGCTGCCCAAACACTGCCATGCCCACTGCTCCCCTGGGTTTTGGACAGATAATGTCACCCCCAGTGTCTCAGCCCCTTGTCTGTCAGTCCATCTCACAACCTGCCAGGCAGAGGAGCTTGTCCTGAGCTCCTGCTCTCAGTGCTTGCCCGCTGCCTGTCCCTCCCTGTGCCCTGGGGACCGAGCCCAGGGACTTGCAGCTCTGCAGCCTCCTCTGGTACCAGGCAGCACTGGCCCCTCTGGCAGCACCCCCATCACTGGGGACACATGCCAGGATTTGCCACTTCTCCCTGCAGCTAATTGCACGTGCCCTCAGAGGATGCCAGGGCACGGGGCTGGGAGGGAGATGCAGCATTTCCCTGGAGGACCTCAGCACTCCAGTTTACAGCCTCTGGCACTCCCACAGACCCAGTGCAGGGTTCCGTGTGGGACTGGGGCCCCAGCCCAGCCTGCTGGTCACTCAGTGGTCACCCGTGGGTGACACCAGCCCTTCTGGTGCTGGTGGATGGAGCCACCGTCCCATGTGAGGGGCCAGTGTCAGTGGGATGCACCTGCAGAGCCTACGCCACCAGGGATTATTTTTTAAATATTTTTTTAAGGAGTCTAAAATTTTCCAATTGCAGTGTGGAGATGGTGTTTGATTCTCCTCCCATTGCCGCCAAACCTCCTCCCCCTTGGCCTCTGCCTTCCTCCCTCCCCGGCATTCACAGTGTGCGACTGTTGTGCCTGTCCCCTCCACCCCGCTGAAATATGAAATGTAAAACTGTAAACATTTCACATACACAGTTCAAAGGAGATCTTTGACTGAGGGCGTCTAACGTGCCTGTACTGAGATTAAAAAGGGGAGGGGGTGGGTAGGAAGGAGGGAAGAAGAGTTTTTTTATAACTGCCAACTGGAGTATAAATATTCAGACACCTTGAGTCTTCCAGTGTCGATGTATTGCTGTCTCCAAACTGCTGGGGTCTTTTTCCTTTTATTTTTATAGAGATTTTTCCTTTGCAGACAGTCACACTAGAGTAATCCATTTAGGAAAAAAACATGCATGAATGACCTTAACCTTCACTTCCAAAATTATAAGTCCCCCGAGAAGCTTTAGGAGAAGCCTGGGGTGGCAAATAAGGTTTGCTCTGTCTGGTGGTGCTGGAGGATGTCCGGCCACGTTCCGGGGAGGCCATCTCCCTGCAGGAGATCTTGCAGTTGCTACTCCCAGAGCAAAAACCAAACAAACACATTTTTTAAGGCAAGGCTTGATCAGTCTGATAAGCCAAAGAAACAACAACAGCAGTGACAATTCCCCAGGGAGATGAACACGCTGCTGGTGGGGAGCATCAAACCCTTCGTGGGGAAATGGTGACAGAATTGGGCTGAAGCGACCAGGGTTAGCACAAGGAGGTGGGATGGAGATGTAGGGAGCATTTCCAACCCAGGGGGTGGTGATAAAGCTCCAATCCATCAGGACGACCTAAACTAGTGCAGGGAATGGGGATCTCAATCCAGCTCTGCCCTCGTGGGAGTGGGAAGCATCAGTGAGAGGGGAAAAAAGCCCCTTTTGGGGCACTGCCATCTTTGGGGAAGCTAAACCCGTTGCAAGGGGTACAGAGCAGGGTCTAGGCATGGGGCAGTGGGGTGATTAGGCTGGGAACCCCCCTGGTCCTCACTGTGACTTGTGGTTCCTTGTCCTTCCTCCGTGCTCCATCATTCCACAGGGCCGAGAGCTGAGGCTGCATCCCTGTGTCCCACATGCTTTCAGCAGAGCTGGGTGGGTGCACGGGGCACAGGGCTGTGCCAGGGTCTCTGTCACATGGCGAGGTGCAGATCCCCTCTGACGTGACCTGAGCACAGGTACCTGCCCAGAGACTGCTGGCACAGCAGGACATCACCCACCACCTGAGCCAGGATCTCTGAGTTCAGATAACACATCTTTGGCCAATTTACAAAAAGCTGCCCTGTGGGGCATCCTCCTCCCTCTCCCAGCCCTGTTCCCTCCCAGGGGGTGCCGCTGCCCGTGGCTGTGCCCCGTTCCCATCCTGCCTGGCACAGCACGAGTCGCCCTCATGAGCTCCCCGGATGAACAAATGATTAATAAACTGCACCACAGTGTCTGAGGTGGTTATTAATACCCTGGTAAAAAGAGCTACTGAAGTTATAAAGCTTTAATTTGGCATTAAGGCCGAGTGGAAACTCCGCATGTCTGCCAACAGCTACACACACATCCCCATACAGACAGGCTGTTAATATATATGCCCATATGAAAACAAAGAATAAAATTAATCTGAAGAAAAAGCTGAAGCGCTTGCAGAAGAGGGAAAAAGGATGGTGGGTTTGTTTGTTTAGGGGTTTTCAGGTGGGTTTTTGCTGCCCTGTTTTGCCCCTCTCCTCAAATTTATTGGGACTTTCAGCCTATGGATAGAACCATCTTTTATTATTTTTTTAAAACAAAATAAGGAACTGAGGAAAAAGACTCAATCCAGGCTCTAAAAACATACAAGCTGTTGCTTTATCCCCCTGCTTGCTGTATTGGGGTGTGGTTGGCAGGGTGATGCTGCAGGGTGCAGACACAGGACCCAGGTGCCCGTGGGCTCTGCCAGCGTCTCCCTGTCCGGCCTCAGCCAGAGCCCTGCGGGTGCCTGGTGAGCATGGGCCAGTCCCAGGGCCGTGGCGGTCCCCCTGCTCTTGGCACACTTGAAATGGCAGTGGCATTGAAACCGTCTGCCTCCGCTGCCTTTGAAATGGAGAATAAAGCTGCAGCTGGAGCGGAACGGGGCCCAACAGCCAGAGCTGGAAAATCCCACCCACAACGGAATAAAAAACATGGCCCGAGGCGCAGGGCGAGCACCACAACCTCCTGCCCTTCGCTGCAGCCCCCGGCCATGGCCGTGCCAGGGATGCTCCTGCCCTCTGAGCAGCCCTAATCACCCCAGCATGGTGGGACAGGAGGTGGGGCCACCGCAGGCGAGACCTGCAGTCCCCAGAGAGACTCAACATCTTCACCTGAACCAAATTCCCCGCCAGGTGCAGAATTCCCCAGTGCTGGGGATTTGAGGTGTGGTGCACCCATCTGTGCTGCCCTGTTCGGGCTCATTCAGGCAGCTTGGGGCAAAAAACAGAGGGTTTGATTATTTGTGCAGAGAAGGAATAGAGGGGCTGTAGGGATGCAGGTCTGCTGGGGGCCTGGCAAACCCTCCAAAAGTCCCACCTGGATTTGGGACCTGGACTGAAGCAGGCACCCTGGAGTAGGAGGACAAGCAGGACATACCCCCAGTGAGGACTTTGTGGAAGCAAATAGGGACAGGAACATCAAGAAGGATTTTTTGTTAAAAAAAAATCTTCACTTGGTTTGAATATGAAACCCTTCATGTGGCAGCAGCAGCTCAGAGCACCTGCAATGAGGCCACGAGCAGCTTCTTGGATGCAGAAAATTCTCCTGCAAGAAAAACAGGCTGTCCTGACATCAAACCTTCCCTTTCACGGGAAAATGTTGCTTGCATTGACAAAAGTGCTAAAAAATTAGTTTTTCAGAGGGTTTTATTTTAATTCACTAGATCATTTCTGAAGGATACTTAGGAGCCAAAACTTCAGCATTCTAAAATTGGGATCTTTGCCAATCTCGGGATGGCTCCTGGGGTGCCGAGGAGGGTATTTATTCACTCTTCCCACACACACACTTTTTTTTCCTTTTTTTTTTATAATCCTGTAACCTTTCAGAATGTCTCCAACTTTGGAAAAATGACAGAGTGGAAAATTGATAATGTTCTCTTTTGTACTTTTGCTGCTGTGTAATCTTTCCAAAGTTAGAGAAGTTTTGAAGTTACAGAATGGGGGGAAAAAAGATAGAAAAAAAAGATAGTATGCATGTGCAAGTGGGAAAGGCCTGGTAGTGTGTCCATGAGTTTGGGGGTGCAGGAGGAAAAAGAAATAGGAAACAAAACCCCTAGAAAAGTGAGAGTCCTGGCAAAAGGCTGGGAAAGTTTTAAATGATGTGATGTCTGGTGGATGCTTCACGTTTTGGGTGTTTTTAGGGGAAGGAGATGGGGTTGATGGTTGGTCTGCACTGTTTGGGTGTTGGTTCCCACCCATATGCCAGAGTGGGTGCCTGGGGTGCTGCATCCAGCAACTCTCACCTTGAGACCATGGCTGGAAACGTCAAGATGTGATTTATAACTCTGGGAGAAGACCCGAAGGGGGGTTTCTGTCCACACGGGACCACGACCAGGATCTGCAGGTTCAGTAGATCTCTGGGTCAGCACTGGCTTTGTTGCTTTGAGTCCCTGCACACGTCATGGCCAGCACTTGATGTCCCCTCGTGTCCCCCTGCTCCAGCACCACAACCTTCCCCCATCCTCCCAGGCTCCTGTCGCTGGGCTCCAACGAGGATGCTGGAGGTGAAGTCTCTGCCAATGCTGAACAGCCTCGCTCAGCTCCCCGAAGGGACAGGAGCCCACGGGAGCCCCGGCGCAGGGAGGGCTGCGAGCTGCTCCCGGCAATGCTGCGGGGTGCTGGGGTGGCCACAGCGCGGTGGCACCGTGGCCAGTGCCGTGGCTGGCAGAGGTGACGGTGCCAGCCGCGATCCTGGCGCCGGTCCCCGTGCAATCCCTCCGTCGTCCGCACCGTGGTGGGTCAGCCTCCAGCCCGTGATTAATGGCCCAAGGGAGGCTGTGGTGGCCGCGGGCCATGGCTAATGTCAAATAACAAATATGAATGCGGGCTGTAAATATTTATACAATGCGCAGGCACGTGCCGCCTCCTCGGTGCAGAGACAAAGCTCTCCTGCTCCCGGCCGGGTGACTCACATCTCCCGGCAAAGAACCGCCGGGGTGGCCGGGCAGGGCTCTGGCTGTTCCCGCGGCCGTGGCCCCTGTCCTGCGGGGCTGCTGGCCCGCCCGCAGCTTGCAGGGATATTTTGTGTCTTAGGGGAGCTCCTGGAGCTCCTCTTGGGGCTGCTGAAAAGCAGTTTTTTAGAGACAACTGAGAGGTTTGCAGCGTCACACTCCTCCTGATGGGGGACTCTCGGGTCCCCCTTCCCTGATGAGATGCTCCCCATCCCTGTGAGAGGAGCTGGAGGCAAACCCCCAGGAGCAGCGCTGGTGCTCCCTGTGTGCCAGTGGAGTTGGAGCAGGGAGCCTGGGCTGCTCTGGGAGCCCTGCCCATACCTGATGGGCTGAGGGTGATGCTTGGTCCCCTCTTGCCCCCCAGCAGCCTGACCCCCTCCAGGCATTGGCAGTCAGGGCACCACGTCTCCCTTGCTGCCTCACCTGAGCAGCCTCTTTCTCACAAACCTCCACCCCTGTGGCCTCCTGACAGAGCAAACCCTTGGACATGGCTGCTTGAGGCCATTGCCAGCGTGTGGAGCTCTGGCTGTGATGTCCTGGGTACCACAGCACTGCATCCCAGAGAAGAGGGTTGAGGGGCAAAGGGGGATGGAGGAGATGCAGATTTTGTCTGTGTCCCCAGAGAAGCTTTGATGTTTTCCCCAGTTCTCCCTCCTGTTTCTTGCTTCCCGGGGGTGGAGGTCCCTGGCTCTCCCCATCGCTCCTCCCCTGTCCTCTTGCAGATGTCGATGAGTGCGTGGAGGGCACCGACAACTGCCACATCGATGCCATCTGCCAGAACACTCCCAAGTCCTACAAATGCATCTGCAAGTCGGGCTACACCGGCGATGGGAAGCACTGCAAAGGTAGGGATGTGCCATTGTCCCTGGAGCCGGAACCAGAGCCAGGGCTCTGCTGATCAGTGACAGCCCTGGCAGGTCGGAGGCTGGCAGTGGCTCATCAGCACCCACTGTCCTTGCTGGTGGTGGTGACAACCATTGTGTTTGCATGGCTGGGGCTTCCCAGTCCCAGGAGGGTCACCTGGGGCTTGTTTTAAACAAAGCTAGGCTTATTTTTGAGCAGGACTTTCAACTCTGAGGCTGCAGAACTGTGATAGCAGTTAAAACATCACAAACTTCAAAATAAGATATAGAAGTACAGATATAGATGGTAGATATAGATAGATACAGGTGTAGATGTAGACATAGATGTAAATGTAGATATTGGTATAGATATAGGTATAGATCTATATATAAATGCAGTTCAGTGGGGAATGGAAAGAAAATGGGCTCCTTGGAGGAGCAGCAGCAGGAAAGCAGGAATGGCACAGGGGGAAAAATTCCTAGCTTTGCTAGAAGCAGGTCCAGGGTCAGGATGGGCCAAGTACAAATAGCAGAGGGATTGAAGCACTCCAGGAACTGCTGGGCTTTGCCATGGAGGTGGGCTGTGCTGCCTCCACCCTGGGAAATCCCATGCGGTTCCCAGTGTGCTGCACTGAGCCAAAGCTGTAAGACAGTGTGTTAGCTGGGGGTGCAGGGTCTAGACTGGGGAGAACGGGGATGTTTTTGCGTGGTCTGGAGGAGTTCTGCAAGTGATAACAGAGCTGGGGACCTGCTGGAATAGGCAGAGAGAGCAGAAGACCCCAAGGCACGATATCAGCCGGGGTGCAAACACACTGGAGGTGGGGAGCAGTACCCATGTGTCGGGTTAGCCACCGGCCCCTGGGGCGGCCCTGCAGCTCTCCTGCCCTCCTTCTCCGCAGACGTCGATGAGTGTGAGCGGGAGGACAACGCGGGCTGCGTGCACGAGTGTGTGAACATCCCCGGCAACTACCGCTGCACCTGCTACGACGGCTTCCGCCTGGCGCACGACGGCCACAACTGCTTAGGTGAAGGATGTCAGCTTCTCCCAGCCCCTTGGCAGCTTTGGCAGCTCGGGACCAGCCTGCTGGCTTTCTCTGCCGGGCACCTCCTGAGCCCTGACACCCCTGGGGCTGTTGCAGAGCCGGGGAAGCGTGGTGGCACTCCCAGGGCAGTAAGCTGGCTGCAGATGTGTCCTGTGCTGCAATGGCTCCCTGGGGATTGCTCCCCATTACACGGGGATGATGCCAAGGGAGGATGCTCCATGGGTCTATCCGTAGACTGGGAGGGTTGGGGTAAGGCAAGACTGTGAGGCTTGGGTTTGGGGATGCTGGGTGCGAGCCACGGCCTCCTCACAGCCTCATCCTGCTGTGGTGAGCGGCCGGGCTGGCAGTTCTGCTCCACTGCCGAAGGCAGGACCAGCCAGCAGAGCTCACCCGGGCCCTGCCACTCGCTCCACTCTTGCTTGAGGTCAGCCCTGCACCTGCCAAAACAGATGAGTTAATAGCAAACATGGTGGAGATGGGAACCAGCAAAGGGACTGGGTAAATAACACCCGGGCCAAGACAAACCCGGCATCTGCCTACGGAGCGGCCGTGCATCCTCCCTGCCACTTCCCACCGTCCCAAACTCCATCCGGCCACGGCGCAGCCAAAGCTCCCGTCGGAGCCCTGAGGTCCTTGGGCTGCCCGCGCCCGTCACCCGCTTCCTCCCGCAGCATCCACCGGGATCCAGGGCACGGGGCCGCCCACCTTCCCTCCCCCTGGAGCCCTCACTATTTTCTAATTAGTGTCTGCACAGGGGTCATTAATGAGCTCATCACTTGGAGGAGGAGGAGGGGGAAGGGATTATGGACACATACTTTTTGCATTAACCACCATCACCAGGATCTTTGCAGCCTCCTCGGGGAGGAGGGAGATTTACACAGCTGGGAGGAGGCGCGGGCGGGCGGCTTTGCCTTCCTCTCCCGGGGGAGGATGAGCCCGAGGAGAAGAAAGGAAAGCCGGACTTGGCGAGCCACAGACGTCATGTGTTTACAGAGTTGGGTGGGAGGGGATGGAGATGGCTGGGGAGCAGCCAGGGAAGCAGGGATTGGGGGTGGGGGGGCAGCCTGGCTCCCACCTTGAGCCTTTCCTCAGCTCATCCCAGCATCTCATCCCTTATCCTGACGTGCTTTGCCCAACCTGCCTGCATCCTCTCTTAGCCAAAAGAAAGGGAAGCAGAGCAAAGCACAGCATGGTGCCCAGGCTTTGCTGGTGCCATGGGCAGGGGCTGAGCTGGAGAGGGATCAGGGTGTGTGCCCACAGGATCCCACCAGCCCCTCCATTTCCCACCCTGGGCGACCTTTTGAACCAGCACAGGAATTCGAGCTACTGTCCTGACACAGGCCCTGCTGGCTTCTGCCCATCTCCATTGCATTTAATAAAACAGGTATTAGAGCAGTGGAGTCTCATTTCAGCCATTGGGTTTGAATGGCTGCCTCCTCATTTTTGAGCGTAGCTGGAAGGAGAAGTTGTGAGACCTTAAGCCTTTGTTCTAAGCGAGGGGATTTGAGGAGAGTTATTGGCATCTGCAGGACATAGTTTGGCTGGGACGAGCCTGGAGGAAGCTGCGAGCCTCCTGCCACTGCAGAGGATGTCCCTTTGTGCCTGGCTGCAACACCTCCTTTCCAAGGCAGTGGTTTTGTGGGGTGCTTCTGGGTTCTGCTTCCTGGCAGTTTCCAGCCGTAGCTGCAGCTCTGCTTCTATCTCTGAGCATTCCTCCAGGTCTCGCCTGAGGCTGGGGCACAGTGTAGGGCACCCACACCCATCAGGCATCTGTCTGTCCATCCATCTCTTTGCCCAAAAGCAAGAGGTTTTGATGGGGAGGGGGCCTGTGCTGGGGGGCTGGGGCCGGGAGCCCCCCATGTGTGTCGTCACTGAGCCGCTGTTCCGGCATTTCCGGTGGGCTCAGCTTTCCCCCAGCCACGGCTCTGCAATGCTCGAGTTCACAGGACGTTTTCTTTGGCACGGGGCCCCTCACAGAGGGGGCAAGGGGTGGCCACGGCAGAAGTTTGTCTCTGCCTGAACCCGGCGTCTGGTTGCTCTGGCACCTCGGGGCACTGGTGAGTTCAGCTCAGAGCACTGTCCCCAGAAACCCTCTGGGGAGAGCAACAGGCCGTTGCTCTTCATTAAATGTGGGATTTGCAAGGCTGGAGCAGGAGTAGCCCAGGGTGAAGGCATTGCTGCCGCCACGGGGCCACATTTCCAGCCCCTTGCAGCCTTGGTTTGTTAAACCAAAACAGGTGTTAGGGCAGCCGAGCGGCTGGGGATGCGAGTCTCCTTACAAGTAATTATCCCTGCTCTGGGCTAAGGTTTCCCAGCTCTCCCTAATGAAGTGCAGGCATCCCCAGCTGGCGACAGGCTCTGAGGGGCTGGGAGCGGGGGCAGCCAGCATCCCAGATAAACATCCGTGGTTATCTGGGATGTCCCATCCATGGTTATTTGGGGGTCCTGGGACAAGGAAAAAACCCTTTGTCTGTATTCCCTCGTGTAAAACAAGGCTGGGTACTTCATGCCCATCAGTTAGGGAAGCTGTATGGTCCCTGCACCCACCCCTTGCTGTGCTTTGCCTTTGTCCCCTGCAGCCCTCAAGCATCCCCCTTTCTTGTAGCTGGGGGGTCACAGATATAAGCCAAAAGTAGTTTACTACCCAGGAGATCCGTCCCACCTTGTCCCCACTGCCTGGGTGTGCCACGGAGCTGTGCTCACCCCCTGCCACCCTCCCTCTGCAGACCTGGACGAGTGCTCAGAGGGCAACGGCGGGTGCCAGCAGACCTGTGTCAACATGATGGGCAGCTACGAGTGCTTCTGCCGGGAGGGCTTCTTCCTCAGCGACAACCAGCACACCTGCATCCAGCGCCCCGAAGGTCAGTGCACAGCAGCCCCAGGGCACCCTCCATCCCTGTGTTTGTCGGGCAGCTCTGTCCCCCATCACCTCTGGCCACCCCTGTGCAGTGCCTGGGTTTAGCTGCTGCTGCTGGGTCACAGCCCTTCGTGGTGTGGCAGATTTGAAAGTGAATCTATTGTGAGCACGCTGGGAGAGGAGGCTGCGAGGTGACAAACATCCTGCAGCAAAACCCTTACAGGCCCCTTGGTCAGGCACAGCAATACTGAATGAAGGACATTAATCCTATGCCCAGAGCAGTTTATTAATAAATGGAACCTGGAGGTCCTCACACCACCCTGCCAGACTCATCTTCTCCTGCCAGGTCTTGTACAGCACCGAGCCCTTCATCTTGGTATCAGCTCTAAATTGCTGCCGTCTGGAGCAATCTCTTAGCCAAAATAGAAGGAAATGAGACATTTTTGCATCTCTGCTGATTTTTATCTCCACTGCTTGGCAAAGCAAGCTGAAGGTTTTTGCTTTCCTCTTCCCCCTTCCCAGCTGTGTTGGTCACTCTGGCTCCCTGGGAATCTTGCCCAGCCCAGGATGGCTCAGCAGCCACAGTGGCATCTCCCATGTCCCCAACCCTCTGTGTCTGGGAGGGATGAGCTGTCTGCTTCTTCCTCCTGGTGCTGCAGTGGGTGGCCCCACTGGGGAAAGGGAGCAGGTGCTGTGTTTTGAGTCAGTGGGATTTAAAGCCACCTTGAGGTGTGGGAGCAAGGTCTCACCCAAGGTGGGAGGGAATCAAAGGTTGAAGGCTCCTAGGTAGTTTTGTCCAGCTTCTCAAGCAGCTCAGTGTCAGGAGGAGCTGCCCGTCGAGGCTGCCCAGGGTTAACCTGTTCCCCCAAGATCCTCACTGACAAGGTTTTCCCCTCATTGCCCCCATCGTCCCATCCCATCCCACTTCAGACATGCTTCTGCCACTGCTGACCAGTGCCAGCAGCTTTTGGAGCATTTCTTTGCTTCCTTTTCTCTTTTAGAAGGAATGAACTGCATGAACAAGAACCACGGCTGTGCCCACATCTGCCGGGAGACCCCCAAGGGGGGCATCGCCTGTGAGTGCCGCCCTGGCTTCGAGCTCACCAAGAACCAACGGGACTGCAAATGTAAGGAGCACTCCAGGGCTGGAGATACAGCCTCCTGGAGACCCCCTAACCCTGTCCTCATGATACAAACACCTCCTGTCCCTGCAGCAAAGCCCTGACCCCCAGTAGCAATTGATTCATCAAAGCTGAAGCCCAGCATGCCCAGCTCTGCCTCTGTTCCCTTACGGACGGTACCCCTGGCACTCCTCTCTGCCATGAGCTGTTCTGTCCTTACATGACCAGGCTGAAATGGCAGTTAAAGGGGTCCCAGAGACACAGCACCTCTGTCCCTGTCCCAGTGTTTCAGTTTCTGAAAGGGAGGTGAACAGGGAGAATGTGATCGGCACGTGAGGAGTGCAGGAATCCTCTTCCTGGGGGTCGTGGTGCTCTCAGCTCGTCTGATCTCCTGCCAGCATTCCGCTGGCACTGCCAGGGTTATTAAATAGATATATGTGTGTTTATGCAATTATTTTTATTTTGTTTCTCATTTGCTGTCTGCAGCGAACGTGTAAAATTGCTGATGAAATGGAGTTTTAATCCTAGGTGCCAATTTTCTCTCTAATCTAAATGAACAGCAAACCTTGCCCCCAGGGGAGGGCTGGGAGGGATTCCCAGAAGATCCTGAGTCATTCCAGAGCTCAGGAAAGTCTCACCCTTCCCCTGCAACACCAGATTCAGGGTCAGGGGCAACCAGCCCACTGGTCCCCTTTGCTCAGTCTCCACTAGTGACATTTAGCAGATATGAAAAAGGAAGACATGAGAAACCACACAACAGTTTGCATCTGCCGAGATCCCACAGGGAAAGTGAAGGGCTTTAGGAATTATCCAGGAGGGAGGGAAGTCTCTGAGGGTCTGGATGGGGTGTTTCCAAGCCGGCTTTATGCACAGCATGGGGATTCCAGGCAGGGAGGAAGGAGCTGGGGCCGTGGTGACGCCGGTGCTTTGCTCCCACAGTGACCTGTAACTACGGGAACGGGGGTTGCCAACACACCTGCGACGACACCGACCAGGGGCCCAAGTGTGGCTGCCACGTCAAGTTCCTGCTCCACTCCGACGGGGTGACGTGCATAGGTAGGTCAGACCATGGGGACGTGGGGCAGGGTGCAGGATGGCTCGTCCTCCTCCCTGGGTGGATTGTCCTTGGCCTGCTGAAGGGTTTATCCCAAGCTTTGGGAATGCAGCATTTCCTTTTGCTGAGGCTGGGGAAGCTCGGTGTGTGTGTGAGGGGTGCTGCGGCACCCGCAGGTGCGGGGACATGTTGCTGCTCAACCACAGGGAGCAGAAGTGACCATGGGGATGCTTGAAGGGACATCTGGGGACAGGTTGCTGTGCTGGGGTGTGGGCAGGGGTCCCTGCCTGCATCTGTGCTGCTGGAGGGAGAGCAGTGAGGATATCCCCATGCCAGAAATTGTTACTGTCACCAGCAGCTTTTGAGGAGGGACATGGAGGGGACAGGTTTGGCCACAGCAATCTGTTCCAGCTTGGCACTGTGTGGCCTTGGCCCAGGAACAATTGTCTTGCAAAAAAAAAAAACAAACCAAAACCCCAACAACCTGACAACTCAACCACCCCAGAATTGTCCTTTTCCTGTGTGTGTTTTCAAATTGTAGAACATCAAACAGAGATAGAAGTTTTACTGGTTTCATATGCTTGTGCTGTTTAACAGCTGCTTTGATTTAAAAAATGTTATATTTGGGGAGTGATTAAGTCCACAAATTGCTTGAGACGTTTGAGTTCTTATTGCAAAATGAAAAAGAAAGCAAGAGAGATTTTGGCTCCCTGTGTCCCTGCTGTGCCTGAACAGAAAACCCTCTGCACTTTCCACAGATGACTCTGTGCTCAGGGCAAAGGGCAGCAGAGCCCCCAAACCCTCCCTGCTCCCAGCCAGCTTGAGGGGTGTTTGGGGCTGAGCCCCCAGCAAAGCCCCCCTGCCCATCAGCTCGCTGCTGCCTTAATGTCACTGCTGTCCCCCAGCCCTCTCCCAGGATGGATCCCAGTCCCTCCTGGCTGCTGGCAGGGGCTCACAGCCCCTGGTCCCCGCCGTGCTCGTGTTTCGTCCTGTCCCCAGGGGGTTGTTGTTGTGCCCAGGTGGGCTGAGCTCCTCCAACAGGGACCTTGGGACCCCGGGGTGCATCAGCTGGTGTGTTCCTCCTGGATGGAGGGCTCTGTGCGTGGTGTCTGTGTTGGTGTAAGGACTGGGCAGGTTTGGGACCAAGGATGCTCCTGACCTGCTGGGCGTGGCTGGGGGCAGCTGCTCTCCAAAGCATCCTTTAATTTGGGGGAAGCTCGAGAGTGGTCCGTTCACTGGGGGATCTCTGCAGTCATACCCTGGGTACCACAGGTGTGAGGGTGAGATTTGGGGTTTTCCAAAATCACTCATCCTCATGGCCTTGGCCAGAATCTCCCTCTTTGTCCCCACACCCTGCACCATATCTGCTAGGGAGATATCTCCCACCAGAGACAGCACATCCTTGTGAGCTCTCCCCTTGTCCACCTTCCCAGGGCAAATCAAACACCACACAGGAGGATTTTAGGAGCAGCATCAGCCCAAAGCCCACCACCACGTCCGTCTCATCCCTTAGGGGTCTGCAGTCCCCTCTTACAGGAAGGGGCCTGCCTAGCTCCCGCATTCCCTGGGGGATTCCTGGCCCCCATCCCCACTGTGGGAACACTGTGGGATTGTGCCTTGGCTGCTGGGAGCCAGCAGCAACCCCGCAGGGGTGCCCAGGCAGGGGATTTCCAGCCAAGGTACCTGCTTGGATATTTGTAACCACCCTTTCCTGTTTTAGGGCTGGGGCTCAGCAAACAGCCCTCCCCCATCCACGGTGCCCCCGTCACCGCCCCTTCCCCATTTCCTCAAAAATATTTCATCATTTCAAGGGGAATAAATTTTCCAGTGAGTGGAAACGCGAAGTCGTTCCCCAGGCCATGGGCTTTGAAATTGTACTCGGTGTGTTTGATGGGCTGCCGGGACAGGCCCCTGGTCCAGGTTCCCTTCAGATCACACCACGCGGCAGGAAGCACGATCAGCCCCTCTGAGTGACAGTTTCATTAGGCCACGGCTGGTGTTTTTCATTTTTCCGCTTTTTATTGCTGCTTTTAAAAATGCAGATAATGAATAACATGCCTCTGAGCAAGGGGGCCAGAGCTAATGGCTCCCGACATGTCTGCAGGCACAAGGGGAGGGGGAGGCGGGAGGGGAGGCCAATGACCTTGTATATTTATATTTATGCTCCAAAAGCAGTCTTTAAAAAAAAAAAAAAAAGCCCATGCTGAGGGTGCAGTGCCCGTGGGGAGATGCAAACAGCTGTTGCAGTTGATGCACATTTTGGCTTTGTGGGAAGATTTACCAGCCGGGGCATCATTGCAGCTCCCTCCTGCTGATATCTGGGGTGCAGCAGGGCCACTGCTGGACCCCTGCTTGTGGTGAGCATTGGTGGAGTGGGAGGGGGTGAGTGGGGAGGAAATATTATTAGATGGAGAGGGAAACTAAAGCCAGCTCAGGTTTTATGGCTGATTTCCTGACCCACGCCCAGGCGGTTTGCGGCGGCACTGCCCGTGTGCCCCAGCTCTGTGGATCCGGCAGGGTCGGGAGCAGAGCCTGCACCAGTCCCACTGCCAGGTCAATGCTGGGGGCACCCACACACGGGGGAGGCTGAGCAGCCCAAACACACCCAGAATTTGGGCTCACTGCTGGCTTGGCTGCTAAATCCAAGGCGTGCAAGTGTCACTGGCAGGACACGGTTCCCTTCCCGAGGCCCATGGCTGCACAGTGTCCACACAGCTTCTCTTGGGAATTGCCACCTGCCCTGGCACACGCTGGATTTGCTCCAACAAGAGCGAGGACCCGGTTCCCCAGACTAACAGGCTGCACTAACGCTCCTCATAATATGCTTCTCCCTCTCGCGTGGGGCTCCAGCCAGTCCAACACAGTGTGTGAAACTGGAGAGGCTTTGGAGAGGCTGAGGGACATGAGATGCTTGGGGCAGGGGGATGGAGGAGTCAATAGCACTGGACCCAAACCTCAGGTTTGGGCTCTTTTGGGAGGTGGGGGAGAAAAAGCCTAAAAGGACAGTTTCCACCAGGCTGGAAAGGCAGCGGAGTCAAACCCGTTGACATGTGACACCAACCGAGTTCCTTGCTGGACACTGTTTCTAAATCACTTTTTTATAATGTTAAACAGGGGAGAGACACTTCCAGCAACACGTTATCCTTGAGACGTTTTCTAATGGTAAATATTTTTGTTCTCTCTATCTCTACAAAGGGGTCTAACTGTAGATGGTCTCTCTTCTTGAGATCATAACAGGGCTCGGGGGGCTGAGCTGCCATGCTAACTGCATGTCTCACTAACCGTGCCCTGCTGCTGCTTCCAAACCCTGCAGGGCCAGGCTGCCAGCGGGCTGGGCTGGGGGACAGAGCAGAAACCCCTCCCCTGGCTGTGCTTGCATGAGATGGGGGCTCTTGCACTGCTTTGGTCAATCCAGCCTGGCCCAGGGGTGACAATCCACTTTGCAGGCTGTGGTGGTTTCCCCCCACCAACCAGGAGGAGCCCACAGTGGGCTGCCAGCGGCCATGCAATGGGGAGGGGGGTGCTGGTGCCCATCTCTGTGCTGTGCACTCCCACAATTACCCCTTCCCAGAGCCCACCCACCCACAGATAGTCCCCTCTGGGACATTCTGGGTGCCCCAGGGTAGGGACTCGCCATGCCGAGGCTCCCAGCCTGGAGCTGCAGCAGTGGCAGAGCTGCAGTGGCCCTTTACATGGCTGGGCACCTCTCCAGGGGTTTCTTTGCATCCCCATGGTGTCTCCAAGCCCTTCAGAAAGGTAAGGCGATACCTCTGCTCTGCCACCAAGAAAACTGAGGCAGAAGGTGCAGCGACTTGTCTGTGGTGGGGAATCTTGTTCCTGGATGTGTTGGGCACGAGCAAACTCCTGGCACATCCAGAAGGAGCTGTGGGAGTGCAGGGAGCACTGACTGCAGCTTTTGGGGTCTCTGAAGAGTCTTTCCCACAGGGGTGGGAGAAGGAAGGGAGCCCAGATCCACTCAGTCACTGCACTTCAGCCAGCCCAGCTGTAATCCCTCCAATTACCATGGAATTATCCCCTCAGGCTCATGGGATCACATCCCAGAAGGTGGAGGCAAGGCTGCACCACGTGCAGTCAGGGCTCTGCAGAGGGATGGTGCTGAGCAGGGTGAGGAGTGCTGTGGCACAGCAGCTGGGGAGTGAGAGCACAGCTGAGATGGAGTGTGAGCTGCTTTGCTCCCTGCCCGAGTGGGGGAGGCCTCCCCAAAGCCCGATGTGGCTGGTGAGTCGCCGGCTCACGCCAGGCTGGGAGCAGCCCCGGGGCTGCCACTCCCCAGAGCCCACCTCAGCACCTGGCCCCACGGTGGGCAGTGGCCCTGGGATGGTGGGTGGGATTGGCTTTACATGGGGGCCAAAAAGTCCAGAGGTTCAAAGGGGCCACGAGGGCATGTGGGTGCCACGGTGCTGGGGGAGTGCATCTCGGCAGTGACCCTGCTCAATCAATCCTCCCCAGGCCACTTCTGCATCAGCTGTTGAAACAAAGGCTGGTGTTTAATAATTCCCTGGGCTTCCAGAAAGTTTCCCTTCCCTTGGGCGCGGTGTCACCCGCCCTGTGCCCCTCGCCCTGGCACGGCTGGGCTGCGTGCGGCACGAGGACCTGGCTGAAGGAACAGGATCCGCAGAAATCCCTCCCTTGCCGTTAGGTTTTGTAATTGTGCTGGCGATTAATTTCATAAAATGGTCTCTTTTGTTCTCTTATTATGGGACATCATAAAAATAGCAGTGGCAAGACGAGCACAGAACGATCCCAGCTCCCGAGCCCTGCGGCGAATGGTTGGATGATTCTGTCATTCCCACCCCATGCAGCGCTTGCAAAGAGCAGGAGAACCTGGGATTTGCTCTTTCCAAGGAATTTCTTCAAGGCATTTTCATCTTGGGTTCCTTGAAGCCCAAATGCCTCATTTATCCAAGCAACCAGCCTTCTGAAAGGAATATTTTATTATCCTTTGTGAACAACTTAATGCACTTCAAACCATTGTTCTAGTGGTTAGGGTCAAAATTGAGGATTGATCTCACAGGGAAGCTGTCAAGCTGAAAATGTTTCATTTAAATTAGTGTCCCTTCTAGTCCTACCAGCAACAGCTGATTTTGATAATACTGAAATAATTAGCTTTTTTTTCAGTTGGATTTTTTTCCACTGATGCTGCCTGCCTCTGAGTGTGTGTTCTAATTATACAAAGTGTCTCCTGAATTAGCCTGCAACACTGGACCAGCTACCGTGCCCAAGCAGCACGGGGTCACCTGTAGCTTTGTGGCTCAGTATCTTGGTGGCAGCGAGGGGGCTGGGACCCCCCTGCCACCTCACTGGGAGACTGGGGCTGTAAACCCACAATCCCTGGGGAGCCACAGCCTGGGCACCCCCGTTGAGACCTGTCTCTGGCTGCATTTGCACAAGTGCTGTGACTTTTTCCCCTGGAAATTCAATTCCTCCTCATTGGAGCTGCCGAAGCCAGCCTCCGTGAGACCCTGTTTGGGGGGGACATGCAGCCCCCACGCCAGTGGGTTCATTAATTTGTGGCTCTGTGACCTCCTCACTGTTGAGTCAGAAGCCAAGGGCTCTGCAGGGAGGTTTGTATCTGCTGCTGCTTCTAGGCTGTGGCATGGTGGATATCTGGGTGCTGTGACCCCCCCAGCCTTTTGAACACCAGTCCCTAACCCCAGCCTTTCTCTCCCTCCCCATGCAGAGACGTGTGCTGTGAACAACGGGGGCTGTGACAGCAAGTGCCACGACGCGGCCACGGGCGTCCACTGCAGCTGCCCCATGGGCTTCATGCTCCAACCTGACAGGAAGACCTGCAAAGGTAGGGGGGTGTGAACAGGGCTGCTCACCCCTGGGTGCCTCAGACCCCCTTTGTGTCCTTGGTGCCCTTAAAAAAGGCTCTACATTGCCCACAGTGTTCACTGGCTTGGTGTTTGCATCCCTGCGGTGGGGACAGGAATCACCCCCCTGCTGCAGGCACCGTGCTTAGCTCTGCTCCTCTGGGAAGCCTATGGAGAGGAGGAAAAGGGGGTCAGGTCAAGTTGGAGGTGATGGCATGGCCCCTGTGGGGCTGGAGCACCCTGTCCCGTCTCGCTCCACCCCAGTGCCTCAGCTGCCCCAGGGGTAGGTCTGGGTGTGCAGGGAATCAACACCTGCTCTGGCAGTTTGAGGTGTGTGAGTCCCTCTGGGGTCACTGCCCAGCCAGGTCCGAGCACCATGTCCCACTTGGGGGAGGACATCCTGAGATGCAGCACATCCCACTGACATCCCCAACCACCTGCCCCCACAAGACAGGGCAGCCAAGGCTGGTTATCCCAGCACCACAAACCTGCCCCCCTTGGGGGTGCCCAGTGCCTGTGTTGTGTCTTTTGGCAGCTCCGGGAACTTGACCCCGGCTGAAAGGAAAGCCTGTCTTGCTGCTGTCTGCCTGTCTACCTGCTGACTGCTTCCAGAACCCCCTGCCCCTGGTATTTTATCAGAGCATCCCCCCTCTCCAATTCTGCAGTTTCCAGGAACATGCAATAACCCAGAGCCATGGCCCCCGTGTCTGGGGTTTTATTATGGGTTTACAGCTCGCTCCCTCGCAGTCCTATAAAAGAAAGCCTCAGCCCCATTGAGGCAGAGCTGGGGATGGAGGGACAGGGGCAGGCCACTACCTCTTCCTGGTCTCCTTCCATTTTACAAGTCATTTCCTAGCAGTAAATTTTGTGATTAGGGGAAAAATTAGAAAAACAACTGGAAAAAAAGGTCCCAGCCTCTTTCCAGTTTGTTGGGGCTTTTTGCAGTTATTGTGTGTCGTCCTTTTTAGCTTTGGCTTTCATGGCAGGAAGGAGGTGGCAAGCAGAGAGGCCAGGGCTGAAAAGTAGTTATTTGTTAAGTGGCTGTTTCTGAAGGAGAGGTTTTCCCTTCTGGGTTTTCTCTCTCTTCCTGTTGCTCCTGGTCCCCCCAGGCAGCCCCCAGCCCAAACCCATGACTCTGCAAATTCTGGTCTGGTGCTCTCCCTCAGCTGCAAGGCTCTTTCAGAGACCGTGGATCCCAGCTCTGCTCCGGGGGATGCTGAGACCTGCAGAAAGTAGTTGTTTTGCACCACTTTCAAGGGGAGCTGAGCCCGGAGTCCTGGCCAGTGTCACACATTGGCTCCCCAGCTGCACCCAGAGAAAACCAGCAGCCACATTACACTGGTGACCATCAGAGCCCAAAGGGTTTCCTCTGCTTGCCAGCTCCAGAGGGGAGCACCCGTCTGTCCTGGGCAAGCATCCCAGACAGGGTGTGACGGGTGTCCCTTGTTCCCACCAGACATTGACGAGTGCCGGCTCAACAATGGCGGCTGTGACCACATCTGCAGGAACACTGTGGGCAGCTTTGAGTGCAGCTGCAAGAAGGGCTACAAGCTGCTCATCAACGAGAGAAACTGCCAAGGTAAGGGACAGGGGGCCCCTGGCACCGTGCCCTGTCCGGGGATGGCACCTCTCTCCCGTGTCTCGCAGCCCTCCCACAGCTGCTGCTGGAGGAGCGCTGCCCTGGTTACTCATTCCTCTGGACCACATACATCCTTTGGGGGATTACTGCTGGATTTGGGTTCTGGTCTGGGGCTTAGCCCTTTGATCTCAGAGCTGGGGACTTGTGGGCTCTTCTTGAGGCAGAGTTAAACCCGGCAATGAGACAGATGCCAGGCTTCCTGCTTTTTGGAGGGCGGGAGTTGAGTTGGGGGGAAGATGCCTCCTGCTCACTCCGGAGGGAACTGGCTGCTCCGTGCTGTTTCTTCCACCTTTTTCTCTCTATCTTGACATCCTTCTGCATGTCCCACATCAACACAGCAGGTTTAAATGACCCAGCAGGTCGCTGGGCTGTCCTGGTAGGAACGTGGAGCTCTGCCCCCAGCCCACGGCCAAGGTCAGCATGGCAGGGGAGCGTGAGCCTGAGCATTGCCTCCTGACAGCACACGGCTGGGGAAGGAGGGGGCTGATACGCTCTGGGGCTGCCACTGCTTTCATCTCCCTCCAGGTTCTGTGCTCTGGGAGTTTGACATGAGCGCAGCAATTAACTTAATGAAGCCAGTGAAATGACTCTCCCATCTGCCAGGTTGGGTTCACCCCCCAGCCAGGGCCTCCCTGCCCCAGCGAGGTGCCCACGGGGCCAAGCAGACATCGCTGGCACCACCCCTGTGGCAGGACCTGCCTGTGCAGCATTCCTCATCCCGCCCTGGCACAGGGCTGAGCACTGGCCAGGCAGCAGCCAGCCAGGGGCTCTTACAGCCCTGCCATGCCAAGGACACGGTGCTGGCCTCGTTTGGCCCATCTGAGATGCAGAGGGGCAGAGCAGCTTGCAGCAGGGGGATGCTGGTGTAGTGGGTGAGGAGGGAGCTTGGAGGCAGGCAGGGTGGGAGCACAGGGTCCTGTAGCATACTGGTGCTTGATCCCCAGAGCAATCTGGTGCTGGATCCTTGGAGCATCCCAGTGCAGGGTCTCACAGCATTGCAGTGCAGCTCCCAGCTTGCTGGAGCAGTTGGAGCAGGAAGGGGACAGCCCTTGTGTCATGAATGGCCCCTCTGCCCTGCCAGCCCTCACCTCCTTCCTTTGCTTTCCCCCAGACATCGACGAGTGCTCCTTTGACCGGACCTGTGACCACCTCTGCATCAACACCCCCGGCAGCTTCCAGTGCCTCTGTCACAAGGGCTACACGCTGTATGGGCTCACTCACTGTGGAGGTAGGGCCAGCTGGGTGCTGGCACAGCAGCCCCACGGGGTTCGGGTCCCAAGGAGGAACATGGGGCCCCCGGGGGTGGGGCAGCCCCACGGTACGGCTGCTGTGGCACCCTTGGGCATAGTGCTCACCCCAAGGGCCCGTGGAGAGGGTCGGTTCCACGCATACCCCAGGCTGAGACCAGGCAGGGAGGGGGCTCACAGCCAGACAAGCTGGTGTCTGCAACTTCAAACAGAGCGACAGGAACAATTTGCGACTTGTCTGCAGCAGGAGAGAGGGAGAAATCCCCGACGTTTTTGGCAGGGAGCTGGGACAGGGTGGGAAGGGGAACATCAAAAGGGTTTGATTTAAATTTCACAAGGCAGATAGCTCCCAAGGGCGGGGGCGTGCGGGGAGGCAGATGAAACGTGCTTTGGAGGGGTTGCCGGAGCGTGTCGTGGCAGCGGTGCCGGCAGCCCGGGATGACGGCAGCAGGGGGCCGGGTGCTCCGATGCCTCCGGCTGGTGAGGGCAAGCACCCTTCTCATATTCCCAAAATATGCAGCCAGCATGAGCCAGCACAGCCCCCAGATGCTTTCAGGGTGACCCTGCAGCAGAGGATTTGACGGCTTCCACCAATGCCCCCAGCGAGGGGTAGCTGAGCAGGGAGGGCTGTGGGGAGCAGCTCCATCCCTGGCCATGCTTCATGCCAGACCTGAATCATAAACACCCTGTTTCAGGCCGGGACAGAGGGTCCCTGCTGAGAAGAGAGGCCAGAGCTGCTGAGCAGCTGCGTTTGAATTCGGTTCCTAAGTGCTTCCATGTCAGCACTGTCTGCTGTCTCTCCTGCAGCTCCTCAGCCCACCGGGGGCCAGAGCTGAACTCAGCCTGGATGGGCTGCACCCATCACCACCCAGCCCTTGGGGACACCAGGAGTCGGAGTGTCCCTCATCCCCACGAAGCTGGCATGGCTGGAAGTGCCCTGTGGCGCAGATCCCCTGTCCCAGTGTCAGAGCCGGGGGGTCTCACTGACCCTCACCCCCTGCCTCTCCCTTCCTCCCTGCAGACATCGATGAATGCAGCATCAACCGGGGTGGCTGCAAATTCGGCTGCATCAACACACCTGGCAGCTACCAGTGCACCTGTCCTGCCGGCTGCAAGCTGCACTGGAACAGGAAGGACTGTGTGGGTATGTCAGGCCAGGAGCCACCACGGCTGCTGGAGGAGCTGGAGGATTTGGGATGCCAGGCTGGCGTTCCCATGCCATGCTCCGGAACCCTCTCCTCCCCAGTGAATCCCCCCATGAGCTGGGAGGGTGCAGGGGTCCCCCGTGGGTCCCTGGGCTGTGCCAGCCACGGGTGTCCCCCATTGTCATCACCAGCTGGCACGTGTCCCATGGAGCTGGTGAAATGCCTGCCGGGTTCGGTGCCACCACGGGCCACCCTCACCTGCAACAAGATGGGCAAGAAGGATAGCTGTGCCCTCTCCTGCACCTCCAAGGCACGATTTCTGCCAGGTACCAGTGCTAGTGCCACGGCCAGCTTGGGCAGAGGGATCCCCATTTCCCTGCATGACCTAAAGTTGGGAGAGGGAGAATGGCTGCACAGCCAGGGTACAGAGCACCCAAGCAGTGGCTGGGTGAGGGAGGGAGGTTGTTGCTCAGGAGGGCTCGTCATTGGGTGTAGGGATGGGCCCTGGTGCAGGATCCCCATGGCAGGGTGCTGGGCATCAACCCCCACAGCACAGCCGTGCCTCCCTGCATCACCCTGGCAGAGCATCACGGGAACCAGACAGCTGCTCTGGCATCCACCAACTCCCCTTCCTCCTTCACAGAGTCCGACAGCAGCTACACAGTGAGCTGTGGGACCCCCGTCCTGCGGCAGGGTGGCCAGCACAGATCCACCAACAGCAGCCAGCAGTGCCTCGGTAAGGGGGCTCCTGAGGTGCCCGTGGCTGTCGCCAGCCAGGCCGGGCTGTGCCAGGTTGCTGAGCACCTGCCTTTTCTTTTAGAGACTGTCACTGCACCAGTCAAGCAGAAGGCCTCCTTCAAGATCAAAGATGCCAAGTGTTACCTGCACCCGCGGGCCAAGGGCAAGCAGGATGAGGCCGGGAAGGCTGGGGCACAAGGTGAGGTGTGATGGCAGGGGGCTGGTGGGGGTGCAGAGGTGGGGTCCTGACCTGTTCCCT
Source organism: Neopelma chrysocephalum (assembly GCF_003984885.1). NCBI lineage: Eukaryota > Metazoa > Chordata > Aves > Passeriformes > Pipridae > Neopelma > Neopelma chrysocephalum. Next base: position 4,159,564 of record NW_020897763.1, read on the forward strand.
CGCGTGCAGGCGGTTCGGCACCTTGCTCTGACTGCCAGGTCACCTTCGTCAACCTCAAGTGCGACTCGACCAAGAAGGGGAAGGGCCGCCGGGCTCGCAACTCCCCCAACAAAGAGGTGACACGCATCACGTTGGAGTTCGAGGCGGAGATCAAGCCAGAGGAGATCACAGGTGGGTACAGCACTGGCCTGGTCTGTCTCAGGTGCAGGCAGGGGTGGTGGGACCACGGGGACAGTAGTGGGACCAGGGACACAATACCATCCCTATGCTGCAAGGAGAGACAAACGAGTTAGTTGTCATCCTGCACTGGACTGGGATGTACTGGGCAGCGCTTGCAACTGAGCATAGGGGGGATGCTATTAATCCTTTTGGGTTTCCCTCTCCATCCCTCACTTCTTACTGCATCCTTGTTCCTCCCTGCACCCCTATTCCCTTCTGCTCCCCCAGCCAGCTGCAACCTGCACTGCCTGCGACAGAGAGTGGAGAAAAAACTGAAGTCTGCCATCAAAGCCCTGAAGAAATCCATCAACCAGGAGCGGTTCCTGCTGCGCTTCGCAGGGATGGAGTACGAGGTGGCGCGGAAGCTGAGCGTGGCCCCGGAGCGGCAGGAGAGCTGCGGGCCGGGCCAGCAGCGCCTGGCTGGCAAGTGTGGTAAGGAGCAGGGGGTGTCTGGGGGGGCCCGGCAGTGACAGCCCCCACAGCATCACCGATGTCCCCCCTGGCTCTCAGTCAGCTGCTCGCAGGGAACCTTTTACCACGGGCAGACGGAGCAGTGTGTGCCCTGTCCCCCCGGCACCTACCAGGAGAAGGAGGGGCAGCTCTCCTGTGACCTCTGTCCCCGCGGCGACACCTTCGGACCCGTGGGAGCCACCAACATCACCAGCTGCACAGGTGAGGAGAGCGTGGAGTGGGACCAGAGGCACACTTGGGGAATGTCCAGGGCTGCAATCTCAACCGTCAGCCAGAAGAGGGGAAAGCCCTAAGCATCACCAGAGCCCACAGAAGTTGCTATTGTGGGTGTTTATCATTTTGAGGGGACCCTGGGAAAGGCAGCGCTTGCTCTGGATGTACTGGTCCTGCCAAGGCTGTTGGGGGAGAGGATTTGGACACGGGGCAGGAGAGCTCTGGGCACGTGGGGTGCCAGGACTGAGCGATGCCTGTGCCCACAGGTCAGTGTCCCCCTGGCCAGCACTCAGCTGATGGCTTCAAGCCCTGCCAGCCGTGTCCCCGTGGGTCCTACCAGCCCGAAGTGGGACGGGCGCTCTGCTTCCCTTGTGGAGGGGGGCTGACCACCCGGCACGAGGGAGCCCTCTCCTTCCAGGACTGCGACACCAAAGGTGGGTCAGAGCTGGTCCCTGGGGAGGGGGCAGCCAGTGGGGTTGTGCTGGCAGCTGAAACAGCCCCCTTTGCTCTCTGGCCCCACAGTGCAGTGCTCCCCGGGGCACTACTACAACACGAGTGTGCACCGCTGCATCCGCTGCGCCGTGGGCTCCTACCAGCCCGACTTCCGGCAGAATTACTGCATCGCCTGCCCCGGCAACACCACCACCGACTTCGACGGCTCCACCTCCGTGTCCCAGTGCAAAAGTAGGAGAGCTGGGGTGCCATGGGGGGCAGATAGGCGTGGGGTCCTTCCTCAAAAGTATTTTAAAATTCTGTAAAATAGAGTTTTGGGTCATTTCAGTGCTTTATGCGTGCAGGCAGGCGTGGGGGGATGCATGGAGCAGTGCTAATGCAACACGGCCCCTCACCCAGTAAACCACCCACAGGGGAACACTCCACCCCCAGTGCCCATGGCACTGATTCCCAGTGGAACTGGCTCTCCCCATGCCTTGCAGACCGGCAGTGTGGAGGGGAGCTGGGTGAGTACACGGGCTACATCGAGTCACCAAACTACCCTGGGAATTACCCTGCCAACGTCGAGTGCACCTGGAACATCAACCCCCCACCCAAGCGCAAGATCCTCATCGTGGTGCCAGAGATCTTCCTCCCCTCTGAGGACGAGTGTGGCGACGTCCTGGTCATGCGGAAAAACTGTAGGTAACCGAGCAGGCCACGGTGCTCACAGAGGAGCTGAGGGAGGAGGAGTTCGGGGTTTGGCACGGCTGTCTTGTGCAAAGGGAGAAAGCCACATCCCCAGCCAGCAGGAGGGGAATTTGGGGAATTGAGTGGGGAGATGAGCATCACCCTGCTGGCCTGGTGTCTTGCTGGATCAGGGGGATGTTGATGGGCTGGGCTGCACATCTGAGTCTCAGCATTACTTTTTGTGGGTAAAAAGCCCCGTTTGGAGATTTCCAGAGCAAGGAAGAAATAACAACATCCCTGGTATGTAACATGAGGGTTAGGGGGGCTCAGCCTTGCCCAACATGGACAATCCCCATCCCTGGTGCTGCCCTTCACCCTGAGCCTTTTAGCCCAGTAAGGCTGGGGGTAGGTCTGCTGATGGGCAACCGGCATCCTGTGTCCCCTTGCCATTCCCTGCAGCCTCCCCATCCTCCATCACCACCTATGAGACGTGCCAGACCTATGAGAGGCCCATTGCCTTCACTGCCCGCTCACGGAAACTGTGGATCAACTTCAAAACCAGTGAAGCCAACAGCGCCCGGGGCTTCCAGATCCCCTATGTCACCTATGACGGTGAGCACAGGGCACAGGCAGACACTGTTCTGCCAGGCTGATGCCACCCTGCCCCACTTGGGACCCAGGTCACCCCCAGTTGACATCTCCTGTGTGTTTCGGGGGGGGGTGGACTCAGGGATGGGGAGCAGATGCTTGGACACAAGTGGCAGCGCGTGCCCTGACTGTGTTTTTTGGCTGGGTGTTGCAGAGGACTATGAGCAGCTGGTGGAGGACATCGTGCGGGATGGCAGACTCTATGCCTCTGAGAACCACCAGGAGATCCTCAAGGTGAGCATGTGCCCTCATCTCCATGCTGCCCAGGGCTGCAGGAGATGCAGGAACACCCTTCCCTTCAGGGGTGCCTCATGCTCTCCCTGCACTCAGGGGTTCAGTTCGGAGCCGCTGCAGGGGAGCACAAGGCAGGGTGGTGAACCTCCCTCTGGCTTCCCTGCAGGACAAGAAGCTCATCAAAGCTTTCTTCGATGTGCTGGCACACCCCCAGAACTACTTCAAGTACACCGAGAAGCACAAGGAGATGCTGCCCCGCTCCTTCATCAAACTGCTGCGCTCCAAAGTCTCCAGCTTCCTTCGGCCTTACAAATAGCCCCCCGCCGTCCCAGGCCGCCCCGCAGCCAAGGAAACCCTCTTCTCCCTTCCTTCTCCTTTCCGATTTTTCCTTCCTCCACCCGGCTCTGGCAGGATCACCACCGCTCATCCCACAGACATCTCCCCACGGTTTCCCCGCCGCTCCCTGCAGAGCAGAGCTCCCAGCCTTGGGGACGCTCTGGCCTCATCCAGCTGGGGACGAAGCCGCTCCCCTTTTTCAAAGCAGCTTCTTCGTTTTAGGAAACTGAAGTACCGGTCCTTTCACTGTCCTCTGTCCTGCCTTTGGTTTCCTTTTCACCAGGTCTGTCCCTGTTCCCTGGTGCCACCGGCAGCCCAGGACACTGAGGGGGTCATTGTCCTTGCAGCCCTTGGGGCTGGTGCCGGCTGCAGCCCCACAGAGCCCTTGGCAGAGGAGTGCAGGAGGTGAAGCGTGTTCACCACTGGGCTGTGGGCGTCGGTGCTGCTTTGCAGAGGTCGGGGAAAGACAATTGACAAAACCGACTTGATTAGAAAGGAAATGTAAAGGAGAGATGGCAAAGCCCACCAGCAGGGCAGTGTGGTGGCTCCGTGGCCGTCCCGCTGGAGAGCCGGGCTGGCACTCGGAGGGAAGTGCAGCCAAGCCACATTCCCAGAGAACAATGTCTGGCTGCACAGGAGAAAACAGGGAGCAAAGGAGAAGGACTTTCAGCTGGGTTCGATTTTTTTTTTTTTCCCCCAACTCCAGACACTTGTGCCAAGAAACCAGACTTTGTTACAAGCTCGGCCAAAGAGTAACTCAGAAAAGCAAGCTTTGAGAAGAGCAGGAGTCAATGTTTGTGCACTAGGATATACTCCTTTCTACCTTTCTCATATGTATTAAGTGCAATCATTTGAGTCTTCTTTTTATTATTTAGAGGGAAGTTGTTTGTTTTTTTTTTCTACTAGAAATGACAATATTTATACCTGCCTGAGAAACGAGAATGTGCATTTGCAAGAAAACAAAAACCACCCACCTAGAGCAAGCCCAGCCCTGGGCTGCACTGACCGGCACGATGGCATCTTCAGGCCTTTTCTGCCACATTTGTCCCCAGTAAAGGCCCCTGTTCTGGGGGGAGATGGTGCCTCTCCTGCTCAGCGCAATGGGGTGAGTTTTTGCAGGGAGTTTGAGGCATCCTGATCTGTCCACAGGAGGTGGAGCAGCTGGGCTGGGCTGGGCTGGGCTGGGCTGGCTGTGCCCTTTCAGGCTCATCTGCCACAGTTTGGGTGTTGTTCCAGCCTCACTGCGAGGGGGATCAGAACTCGGCCCATCATCTGCTTGTTGCAAACTGATCTGCTTTCCTGCAGGGGCTCAGGGATGAGCCAAGACCATGGAAGGTGGGGTGGCAGCTCCTAAGGTCAGGTCTGGGGGCACGCTGGGAGGAGAGGGGAGCTGCGCCTCCACTCAGCCCCTCAATTCTTCCCCCAGGTACGGACAGACCTGGAGGCAGAGCCACCCTCCCACCTCTGGGCAGCCTTTGTGCTTCCAAGTTTCTCTTCCAAGGTGCTTTTGGCTCTGTCCTGCATGTGCTGGTCCCACAGGGATGCTGTGGAAGCCCCTCCCCAGGGAATGGGGTGCAGATCCCGGGAAAGACCCATCCTGCCACCTGCTGTTTTCCTGCCCCCTGCCTGCCCCCTGCTTTGCAGACAGGCTTGGCTTGGGGCAAGGGCCAGGTGGGCACCACTGGTGGGTTTGATCCCCAGCATGCAGACAGACAGGACCCCCAGGGACAGGTGACTGCTGCCACCAGTCATCCCTCCTCGTCCTCCCCAAGCCTCCTTCCCTTTCCAGCCCTGCCATCAGCTCTCAGCTGTCACCTCCCTGTGCCTTCATCCCCATCTTCATCCTCTCAAAAACCTGGAGCTGTCAGGACTAAACATGGTCAACTTGCCTACAGCACTGCCAGAGGCAGGTCCCCTCCCACCCTTGTACCCACCTGTCCCTCCCCATCCCTTTGCCCACACCTGGGCCCATGGGCCCAGCCCTGCTTTTAACAAACCAATTATTTATTGCTCTGCACATCCCACTGGGTCTGTCTTTCCTGAATCCAGGAGGCAGCTGCTCATCCCTGTTTTCCCTCCTTGATCCACACTGCTCCAGCACTCCAAGAGCCTCTCCCGGGCTCCGTGAGGGGCTGCCAGCGGGGTGAGCACTGGCACAGGGGCTGAGGTTTGTCCCCAAGACGTGTCAGTTGGAAAAGTCTGTCCTGATTCATCCCAGCTGTGGATTTTCCCCTCCTGCCGCCGGCTCCCGGCCTGTTTGGAAGCCCCACATCTGTGGGCTGCGCTGTTTACCACTTGGTTGCTGTCTGAAAGCAGCTGCTTTGATGCACAAAAGCTGCTGCAGGGATCTGGAGGGGTTTTGTGGCTCTGGAACAGTCGTGAGGGGCAGTGACCCTTGAGAGGGTCCTTCATATTCAGAAGGAAAAAAAACAACAGCAAAAATACAACAAGCCTGGGAATAACCAACCCCACTGTGGTGCCCCAGTCCGCAGCAGTCCAGCAAGGAGTTCATTAACTCTGAGTGATTAACAAGGGCTCCCTGTCCCACTGACCCTGCAGGGCCTCAGAGTGTCCCAGCTGTCACTCTGATCACAACCACCACCTCTGCTCCCCTAGAGCAGTTCTGGAAGCACGAGGTGGGCAACGCGTCCTCCTGTAAGGGCAGCTCCTCCGCCGCCTTTCACCAAACAGCTCAAAAAACCCCAAAAAAGTCCACAAGGCCCCCAGAGCCACCCCCCCAGTGTGGCTCAGCCCCACTCCCCATCCACCCCCAGCTCAGAAAGGGTTTCAAAGGCTGAAACCCACCCCAGCCACCTCGGGGATGAACTGAATGTTTCAACACGGTGAACAGAAAGGAGGGTTGTTGGGGTTTTGTTTTTTCCATGTTGGAGTATTTATATCTGGCTTTTGCAGCAGGCCAGGACTTGCCATCTCCAGCAAAAATGATTAAAGTGATGAGCAAGATGTAGTTCATGAAGTTATTTGCACTTGATTAAAAGAAAAATGTATTTGAACTTTGTAAAAAGAAATGTTTGCATTTTGTATTGTCTTTTTTTAATTATTAAATGGAATTTCTTGGTGTCATGTTGATCTTTCAAAAAACTGGCTCGGATGCTTATTTGAAAGGTTTCTAACAGCAGGATCCAGAGCTATTTTCATTGTTTGGTTTCCTCAGATGCTGACAAGCTTTTCCAGGGCCCAGGGTATTTTTTTTCCCTGTTCAGACTTCCCTAAGCTCACTAGTCCCAGCACAATGTATTTATTTATGCACACCAATTAGATGCAACAAATCTGATTTTTAGCCCAGAATAAGGAGTTGGACATAGGCTGGCTCAGAGGGGATGGAACACACTCTGTACCCTTGGCCCCAACCCCCTTGCTGGGCTGCAGCTCCATGCCCTGGCATCCCTGGGCAGCTGGATGATGCCCATCAAGTCCTCACACGCTGCACCTTGGGCAGAATCCCCCCGCCCGAGGTTGGAGCACCAAAAGCCTTCAAAAGCTGGTGCCTCCCTCAGATCAAGGCTGGGCTCTGCAGCAGGATGGCCACAGGTGAGCACTGCATGAGGCAAAGGTCTGCTCTGTGGGCACAGGGGGATCTGGGGGCCGTAGGTAAACTGTTGAAACTCCACCTGCCCCTGGGACACCTCTGCTCTCATCAGTCTGGGGCAGGTGAAGCCGTTCCCCCTCCCTGCTCTGAACGCAGAGACATGAGGCCCCTTCCCTCAAAAGCTCCAAATACCACTTGGAATTCACATCCCTATCAACTCAACGCAGCATCTCAGACCTGGCTCACCACAGCTCATTGGCAAACCCACCCCGAGGAGCTCTGGAGTAACAGAACCACACGTGGCCATGGGTGCCCACAGAGTTTATTGCTGCCCCCTCAGTAGAGGCGCTGGGGCTTCCCCATGGTGCTCTTGATGTACAGAGCTCGCACGTTCTGCCAGTTCTTCTTCAGCAGGGACACCAGGAAGTTGATGGCCAGGTGGATGTTGTAGACAAGTTCATCCTCTGTCATCTTCACGTGACCGACAGCCACAGCCAGACAGAGCACCTGGGGACACACACCAGGAACAGGTTTCACGGGCAGAGCAAAGGTGCCAACCTGAACTCATCTATGTGCTGGACTGTCCCATGGACTGTCGGCTGGACACAGCTTCCCCAGCCCACCCATGGGGTTTGCCAGTGCCTGCTGCACCTGGCCTGTGGCTCCCTGTGCCTGCAGCCCCTGGATGCCACCTCTAACACGCACAGAGGTGACTGGGAGAAGGTGGGAACATCATTGCCTCCCAGAGCCAGCACCGGAGCAGACCCCAAGGTTAACCCTGTTCCCACACCCCCTCTGCTGACCTGGGGACCTGCCACTGGCCCCCAACTCCACTGCCAGGCCCTGCATCAGCTTCACTTTCTGTTTTGGGCACCAGCCACCAGCTCTCTCCTTCTGCACTACAGCAGAGGCCGAGCCTCCACCCACCCGCCCAGCCTCCCCGAGCAGCCTGGAACTCAACACTCCCTGCAGGCTGGAGACAGGATTTATGAGTAAGCCATCAGGCCAAGTGTTGGGACATCATTAGCTGAGCTACTTCAAATGCTCGAGCATTTGCAAACCCTCACATCTGCTGTGCCCCCAGGCCCAGATCAGCTGGAGCCCAAGGGTGCACCTCGGCTGGCAGAGCTCTTAATTCTGAGTGACATCCAGGAGCCACACTTGGTCCAGACACAGAATTAAAATGCCTGAACAAGGTTATTTTGGTTTTAGGGAGTCAGCTTGCCTTGACAGCGAGAGCAGATCCCCAGAGAGCTGCTCCCAAGTTCACTTGCAGAGTCAAGTCCCAGACTCGCCCTGGCAAAGCTCTGCTTGTGTTCAGCCCCCAGGGATGTGCCCAGCCAGGGCCAACCCTGTGAGTCACCCATGTGCCAGCAGAAGTGTTAACTGCACTGGATTGTGCTCAGCACTGAAATATCGAATCATCTCATGAGCACTTGCTTCCAGATCTGTCAGTGACAGAAAAATTATTCCTCCTTCCTGACTGGCAGCAGAGGTCTCCCTTCGCTGGAGGAAACACTCGAGGGCCACCTACAGCCCATCCCAGATACAGCAGAGACACAGAACCGCCTCGGAGAGGAAAAGCCCTGCTTTACCTTCTTCATCTGAAATTTAATGGTCGATTTGACCTCATCGACCTTCGCCACCAGGTTCTCGTTGTGGGTGAGCAGAGAAGGGAATTTCCCGGCTTTGTTCAGGCCTGGGCCCAGGATTCGAGGAATCTGCTTGATCAAGGACTCGGAAGCCAGGAAGGCATCGTACTTCTTAGCTGCAAGGACAGAACCGGGGAGGTGAGGACAGACTCTGCTCCCACACTGAGCTCCCAGTGAGCAGCTCAGCCAAGCCTGCACAGCTCCACTCCCCCCAAGAGACACTCCCATGGTCCCACCTGGACAGGGGCTGGTTTTACCAACAATCTATCAGGAATGACTGTCACAGCAGCCAGATCCCAGCCCCACTCCTGACACAGACTCACAGCTCATTCCCTGAAGGAACTGTCCTTTGCTGAGCCCCAGGTGACACAACTCTGAGCTCTGCCAGGAGCCTCCTGCCACAGCCTGTGCACACCAGGATGGGCAACCCATCTACGAGAGGCTTAGCCAACAGCCACAGTATCCCATGTCACTTCCTAACTGCACATGGTTCCATGGCTGATTATGGATTGAGTGTCAAGTTCTTGTCCACCTCAGGAATGTACCAAAGTGATTCTAGAGTTCTCAGGGAAGGATTTTCTCTCAAAGAGAAAAGAGACAAATTTTATTCTGTTCATCTAAGAACTGCAGGACTAAATCACGCTCTTGCCTCCAGCATTTCTCTGCTTTTGCTGCACTCCAGGTCCTTGACCAGGAAATCGAGGAACACAGCAAAGGGTGAAACTCTGTGACAGGCATGCATGTTTTCCTGTGTCCCTTCCTTCCTTCTGCAGGACAACCAGCCCCACTCCTGCAGCACTGACCTGTCAGACTTGTACTGCCAACAGCTTGGGGGCTTTTCTGGGTAGTTTCTGGGCAGATTTTGGTACTCTGCTCAGCTTTCTATCCCTGGAGCTAACCACGACACGGAAATCTGAGATGAGAGAAAACCTCCTGCTTACCCAGACCCCTCCCAAGTTGGCCAACGAACTCAGAGCCTGACCCACACTCACCCAACTTCTTCACCAGCTTCTTGTTCTTGTTGAGTTTCTTCAGAGCTTCTATGTCCATGTGCGGGATGTCAACGGCTTTGGCCTCATCGCAGTGCTGCTGGTCCCCCAACAGACAGACCGAGAACTTGGGCCGTGGCGTCGACTTCAGCCTGGGGACGGAAGGTCCGAGTCAGTGCCTCACCAGCACCACTCCCGTGTCCTCGGAGCCAGCACGGAGACACCTTACCACAGCACGGGGTCCTGCACCGCCGCTCACCTGCCATGCCCGGCAGGCCGGTGGGGACAGCCCGGGGGGCTCCCACACCTCCCCTCATGTTTTAAGACCCAGGGTGAGGGTCCGTCCAGCCGCTCCCGCTGGGCCGGGGCGCTCTGGACTCCCCAAGCGGTTCGGCACCGCGGCGGCCCCGGGCAGAGCCGGGCAGTGCCGAAGGCTGGGTGGGAGCGAGAGGATGGCGAACCTGACGGTGCCGGAGAACCGCTTGTCCTTCTGGGGGTCGTAGTTCTTGAGGCTGATCTGCAGCTCCACGGTCTCCACGAACCTGCGAGAGGCAGCGGGTGAGGCCCGGCCGGGCGGGGGGAGGCCGAGGCCGGGCGCCACACGTCCGGTCCCGCCGCGTCTGGAGCTCTTACTTGCGCTTTTTGGCGCGGCTGCCGTGCAGCACCTCCTTCACCGCTTCGTACAGGGTGTCCCGGGACACTTTGCTGCTGCGGGGGGAAACGGCAGCGCGGGCTCAGGGCAGGCCCCGCCCGGGACGCGGCCCCGAACCCGCCCCGGACCCCGCACACTCTCCCCGCCATCGACCCCACTGCCCGTGCCCCACGGGCCGCCCGGGCAGCCCCGCGGACGGGGCGGATGGGGCGGACCGGGGCGGATGGCGGCGGATGCGGAGCCAGGACTGGCGGATGCGGGACCAGGACTGACCCACCTCATGGCGGCGGCTGCTCGGACCGAAAGGGCGGAAGAGCCCCTGGAGCGGTATAAATACGGGCGAGATCTCGCGAGACTTGGCCACGCGGCGCCATGGGGGGAGCGGCGGCAGCGCGGGGCCGCCATGTTGGGAGCGGCGGAGAGCAGCGCTCCACCCTGCCCGCATCTCCTTCCCTGTTAAACGAACAACCGAGGTCTCTTTGCCTCGCGGACCCCCAGGACAGGAGCTCGTCCATCGCTTCACAGCGCACCCTAGGAGCCCCTGGCTCCCCTGAGCAGCTGCCGGGAAGAAGACGGGGCGCGCCCGCTGAGCGAGGAGCGAGCTGGACAGGCTCCCCGCGGGCGGCAGTGCTGTAGAACACTGACATTAGGCAGGTCCCGCTGGCGCAGCCCCCGGCCGGGCAGGGCAAGGGAAAGCGGTGCCTCGCTTCAGCGTTGGCACCGCGCATGCGCGCATTGGCCGCCCCACGGCGCGCGCTTCCCGGCCCGGCCCGCCCCGGAACCTGTCGCTGTGCGGGTTGCGGGGCGGGCGGGCCCGGCCGCGGTGCATGTCGGTCCGGCGGCGGACCCGGGCCCGGCCGCGGTGCATGTCGGTCCGGCGGCGGACCCGGGGCCGGCCGCGGTGCATGTCGGTCCGGCGGCGGACCCGGGCCCGGCGGGTCGTTCAGGTCGGTGCGGGGGGGCGATGGCGGCCGGGCCTCGGGGCTGCCCCAGCCCCCGGCACCTCGCGGGGAGAGCCCCTCCTGTCCCCCGCCACCCCCGGGCCCGCCGGCCGCTCCCCTCGGGCCCTGCCCTCCCCGGTGCCGTGGCACCGCAGCCCGTACCGGGGGCTCAGCAGTGCGGGGCCGCCGCAGCCCAGGGGGAACGAACCCCGGCAGGACCCGCTGCAGCCGCAGAGGAGCCTCAGCCGGGTGCGGGGTGAGGCGGTACTGAGGGGGCTCAAAGCCGGGCTCACCCCGGGCTGCGGTGGGGACGGACAGGGCGGTCCGACTTGTTCCTGCAAATCAGACAATAAAATATTTGGCTATCTCAGAGATGGCTCAGGAAGAACCCACCGTAGCTGCTTTGAAAGATAATCTGTCAGCAGGGAACCTCTTTAGCAAAATGTTCTTGTGGGGGCGTGATGGTTTTAACATAATGTGCTTAGAGCCTGAAATTCTGTTTCTTAGAAGGCTGGGAATTAGTCAGGAAAGAGAAGAGAGGAGGATGCTTCCAGGGATAAAGCTCATCATGCTGCCCCTTTCTCTTGCAGTGCAGGACATGCTCAGCCTGTAGGTTCAGGCCTTATAGTACTTGGAAACCCTCCCTGCAGATCATTTGGAAGACGAGAAGGGCTTGAATGTGGCATTTGCACTGTCTCGAAGGAGAGTCTGTCAGTTCACTGGTGTGATTTTATATTTGTCTATGGAACAGATTGTTAGCCCTGTCTGCCATTGGTGGGGGAAGGATGCAGCATTGTCCATCTTAATCCTTTATAACCTCAAAAGTAGTTTGAGGCCATTCAAGCCTTTCCTGCTGTGCAAAAGTAAGTACGCATCCGAGGAGAGAAAATAAAATGGAATTGTTCTTTTTACTTAAGGCTTGCAGCAAAAAGGACGGCTCAGTGTCCCCCAGGCCTCTGGGCCCGGTGCTCCCGGCGGGATGGAGAGCCTGGGGCTGCCAGCAGTGACCCTCCTGCAGCAGGCCAGAGGTAACGGAGCCTCGGGCTGCCAGGGCTCAAAGGCTTTTTCTGGGGCTGAAATTAAAGACTTGCCAAAAGTGCCCTCGCAGCGCATGAGCTGCCACACGTGTGTGGCCGCTTCACACGAGCAGCGCAGGTGATTCTCTGTTGGATTTGAACAGAAGTCTGATATAAAATAAAACAGAAGTCAAATGTGCCTCTGGTGTGGGAATGAAGCTGTGGAGATGAGGGAGCTGTTGCTGTAGGCAATAAAGGTGCTGTTCAGACCAGATGAGCCTTGTTCTCTCTGGGTCACTGGGGAAGCAGAGCTGACGCTGTGGCTTGGAGGACTCTGCTCCACCAAAACTTGCCTTGGGCTGAGCAGGAGGTTTTCCTTCACTGGTGTGCACAGGGATTGGTTCACAACAGTGCTTTTCTCACTCAGAGAGGTGCCAATTTCAACACTTTTCCTTGCTTTGATGCATGTGAGGTGCCCCTTCCTCCACCCCCCACTGCTCCCAGAACAGGAGCACGCTGTTTCCCAGCCTGCAGAACAGGATGGATGAGCTGTGCAGCTCCATGTCCTGGGGGTTGCTCTCTTGCTTTCTCTTCTGTGAAAACTCACTGGAAGTTCATTTATATTCCACATGTGTAGAGTTGGACTGTCTTGGAACCACTAGGTTGTGTGACCCCCCCCAAACTTTGTGCTCCAGGTGAAACCAACCTGGATTTTACCTGTTCAAGTGGGATGGAGCAATGTCCTCTCTGCATCAAATCTTTGGGTAACTAAGTCATTATTACAGGATTGCACAGAGTCAGGCTTTGTAAGATTTCAGTCTTCAGAACCCAACCCTGGCAGCATGTTAGGCCCCTTTAGGTACTGTAATTTTTTTCCAAGAGTTGATCCTCTAAAAAGTAGAAAAAAAGAAATCTCCAGGCACTTGCTGATGCCACTCAGAGCTCCCAGTTGATTTTTTCTCCAGCACAAGTGTAATTGCTTTCTACTAGACTCCAAATGCTCAGCACACAATGTTCTTTCTGCTCCTTGGCACAAACTGCTGGGAGGGGCAGCTTGTCACCAGTGATGCCTAAGGGTCTTTGCTGTGTGTCCTCCTCTCTAGGAAAGGGCAGCTCTGGCATTTCTGGGGAGTGAAGTGCCAGCAATCCGAGGGAAAGCTGGTCCCTAACGGCCTAGAAGTGACAGTTTCTCCCTTCTGTGGGACTGGTTTCCTTGGGAAGCACGTGGGGCAGAGGGACTGGGCTCGGCAGTGCTGATGGGATGTTGTAACTGTTTCAGGTGAAAAGCTGATTGAAGGGCAAGTCATTGAACTTGAAGATGGGACCACGGCTTATATCCATCAGGTGACAGTTCAGAAAGGTGAGAACAATACATTCCACTCTTTCTCTTTGGAAGGACACTGTAGATGTGGCTGCAGCTGTCAGTGCTCCAGCACTTGGGCTCCTGTCAGCTCCAGCTCTCACAAGTCCATGCGAGCACAGGGTTTGTGTAGGGCTTTTTTTGCTCATGGTTTTGAGGCTGAATAAACAAGGTTGCTTGAAACCCACTTTTTATGCCTTTCCCCCCTTCATCCTCTTCACTGCCTCCACATGCAAAGTGAGAAGGGTTTTCCTTCTCATCCCTCCTTCCTCTGCCATGGGATGTTTGTGGTGTCTTTCACACACCCCTGTGCCAGAACCATCCTTCTTGTCTGGGATATAATCTGGCATTTTGAAACTGGGAAGGCACTGCACTAATGCTTTGAGCTAAGAAAGTGGCGAATCTGTGCACGAAGCCTTGAAAAATCTCATAATTCACATCAGAAGGGTTCAAATGGTGTCTTAAAACCTACAGTTGTGGTTGCCTTCCAGGGCAAGCAGGAGCCCTGTGTCCTCTCCTGGGAGCCATAATGCTGTAGGGTTCAGGAACTGCCACAGTATTCCTTCCATCCTGAGTCTTCCAGGAAAGTGTGTGGATATTTCACTTCTCTTTTAGAGCCTGTTGCTTTGGAGGACGGTCAGGCAGTGGTGCTGGAAGATGGCAGCATGGCCTACATCCACAGCACAGCTAAAGGTAAAGTGCTCCCTGCTCTTCACTTGGCAGCTGGAGCAGAAGCTGCTATAGTGTTCCAGATTTCCAAGGCTGTGGGTGGCTGGGGAGGTGGAGCACTCTTCTGCCTGGCACTCAGCAGCTCTTTACACTTGATGTAATTGGTTTCCTCTTCCAGAGGGTTACGATCCTGGCACCTTCCAGGCCATCCAGGTGGAGGGAGGCTCCACTGCCTACATCCACCGTCCTGTCATCGTGGCACCTGGCAGCACCATCCTGGAAGTGCAGACAGAAACTGGGCTCGAGGAGTTAGCTGGGGAGGAGGAAGATGATGCCTGTGGTGTAGAGACCATGGATGCATTACAGCAGCACAGCAGTAAGGTGAGGGCACGGCGCTGGTCCCGTGGTCTGCCAGCAGCACTGTGGGTTGGGGGCCAGGCTTGGCCCTCCCTTCAGCAGTACTTGTGTACATCTGTCTTTCAGCAGTGCCAGCTTTGAGAGAAGCAGCTGGACAGGGCTGCAGGGCAAGTGCCACCACTGATGGGTGGCGGGCAGTTAGGGACCCAGAATGGGGCCATTTGGTCCCATGGAGTGCTGGGCCTGCCACCCTTAGTGTGCTACAGGCTTGGATTTGGGAAGAGAGGAGAGCTGCTGTGATACAGCCTTTGACATGTCAGCAGTGGCTAAACTATGGCCACTGTCCCCATGGTGACAAAGACCTCAAAAAAACAAACCAGCTTTCAATCCTAACACGTTGTCACTGCAGTGTCCCACCTGAATATCCTGGGTGCTGCCATTTTCTCCCATCTGCACAGCGTTGTGGGGACGGGGCTGCCAGCAGAGTGCTGGCAATGCTCAGCTGGGCACAGACCTTCCTGCCATGGCAGGCCCAGTCCCAGCTCTCTGCAGGAGGGTGGGGTGGCACTGCCTGTCATTGCCTTCCTGCTTGGGTTGCTCTCGTGCTCCGCACTGTACAGGGAGGCACAAAGAGTGCCTGTGCTTCTTCACCCCCAGGGGCCTGACAAGGAAGAGGAGGGAGTGACAGAAACCTGCCATGTGAAGCATATGGACTCCAGCAACGTCCCTTCTCAGGTCTGAATTTTTCAGTGACTGGGACTAGGCCGAGCTCCTCTTTGCCAGCGAATAATTAAAAAAGCGTTGGTGGCTTCTCTGCCGAGTTAGCAAATAGTAAGTGCACACTTCACAAATGAGCTGAGCAAAGCCCAGAGAGGGAGTTAGGTGTCTGAGAACCCCAGTGGGGTTGGGAGGTGGGAATGGGAGATGCAGGTTTGTGGAGCTCTGTCACCTGGGCTGCACCGTGCGGGTACAAGCTTGTTTGTAGGAACATGTTTTTGGAGGATAACTGCAGGAGTGCATATGTATGGCAAGGAGGGAAATATTTGTATGGGCTTGGTGAAGCCTGCTGTGGTGGCTTGCTGGATTAGTTCCTGTACTTGTCTTGGCAGGATTTGCAGGAGGAGGAGGTGCACAGCCGTGGGAAGGGGCAGCAGGTCAGCAGCAAAGCTTTCCCCTGTGGGTACAAAGGCTGTGGCCGCCTCTACACCACTGCCCACCACCGCAAGGTAAAGCAGGTGACATGGCAGCGTGAAGGCCAGACCCATCCCAGGTTACAGTGCCAGGGTTCTGCATTCTGTGCAGCTGTTTTCCTTCCTCCTTGCCTTGGTCCTCATTTTAATGACCCATTCTTCCTTTTCCAGGTACATGAACGTGCTCACACAGGTGACCGGCCATATACATGTGACTTCCCAAGTTGTGGGAAAGCATTTGCTACAGGTAACAGCTTCTTTTTTGAGAAGATTTTGCTTTCTGTCCAACCCAAAATGCTGTTGAGCCTCAGCCCTGGCTCTGTTCCAGCAGAGCACAATGTCCAGAGCATCTAAAGCCTTCTGCAAGGGAACTACAGCATGGGAGCCTGCAGGACTTGATTGATTGTAGTCAGATAATGGTGGAAGTAGGGTTGAAAGTAGTGTTGGGGGCTGTTTGGATATTTTTTCCCCCTTAGCTTTGCAGACACAGGACAGACACTCAAGTACCTGAACTGGGGGGTGGTACACAGCTTATCATGGTGTCTCCTTTTTGTTACAAAAGTAATTGTGGTTTCTGTCCTGAACAGGGTATGGGCTGAAGAGCCACATGAGAACACACACTGGTGAGAAACCATACAAGTGTCCAGAAGATATGTGTAGCAAAGCCTTCAAAACCTCTGGGGATCTACAGAAACACATCCGCACACACACGGGTGAGCAGCACAGGGGGAGAACTGCACTGCCAATGAAAGGGTCTCCAGGGCATTCCAGGCAGCTGCATGGCAGCAGGGCTCATCCACGTCACTCTGTCAATGCAGGTGAGCGTCCCTTCCAGTGCCCCTTCGTGGGCTGTGGCCGCTCCTTCACCACCTCCAACATCCGCAAGGTTCACATCCGGACGCACACGGGCGAGCGACCCTACACGTGTGCAGAGCCCGGCTGCGGGAGGGGCTTCACCAGCGCCACCAACTACAAGAACCACAGGAGAATCCACACAGGTAGGAGGCGGCCAGCTCCTCCCAGCCAGCAGCAGGGAGCTCTGTGGGGCTGAGATGGGCATTTCCAGGCCCGGCATTGCAGGAGTAGGTCTGGGGGTGGCCTGGGAGTTAAAGCAAATAGTGGGAATTGCTTTACTGGGTTGATTATTGTTCCACTGGTCCCCCTCCAGCTATTTGCTCTGGTGGGGAATCCCTCCCTGCAGCACGAGGAGAGCGAGTGGGTGAAGCTGTGCTCTGTGGCCTCTGCCCTAGGAGAGAAGCCATACCTGTGCACTGTGCCAGGCTGTGGGAAGCGCTTCACGGAGTACTCCAGCCTCTACAAGCACCACGTGGTGCACACGCACTGCAAGCCCTACACGTGCAGCAGCTGTGGGAAGACGTACCGCCAGACCTCCACGCTGGCCATGCACAGGCGCAGCAGCCACGGCGAGCTGGAGACCCCGGAGGAGAGCGAGCGGGCCCTGTTTGAGCGGCTGCAGCTGGAGGGTGAGCCCCCACTGCCCATCACCCACAGCAGGCTCAGGTCAGGTACAGCACAGGGGGGAGAAGTGACAGCAAGAACCTGCAGCCGCTCCCCTCTCAGCCCCAGGTCTGTGCCATGGCCTCCTGCCTCCCTGTCAAATCCAGATCTATGTGTGATGGTCCTTGCTGTCAGTCACAGGTTGGGAGCAGACCCCTGCCCATTCTATGGTACAGGGAGAGGTAAAGGCCCTTCTTAGCAGGCCATCACTGGGCTGGTGTCATCGTGATCTTGTGCTCTTCTGTGCTGGCCCTTGAGGCCTTAGGCAGGTCCTGGGGCCCAGCATGTGCTTTCATGTTCTGATAATGCTGCTCTTCCCCTTCCCTGACCCAGTTGCTGCTGCTGACAGAGGCTGCCTGCTGAAGAGCCAGCGTATTGCTTTCCTGTCGGAGATGGAGGAAGATGAAGAAGATGATGTTGTGCCTAGACAGGTCTCACTTATCTCTCAGGATGGGACAGAGCAGGTACAGACACTGACAGCCTCCAGCACATCAGGGACAGGAGTTATTATGTGAAGTGAGATTCTGCCTCTACCCAGCTGCAGTGTTCTCTTCAGGGCCTTTTTTCAGCATAAAACAGACCCTGGGGCTCCATGGGCTCTGCCTGCTCTGAGGGCTCCCTCCTACAGCCTCACCCACTGCTGCAGTCTTGGTTTGAGGGTGTCTCTGATCCAGCAGGGAGGGTGCCCAGGCTTGTGTGCAGTGCCTGTCAGTCCTCAGCTCCCAGCAGCTCCCAAGATCTGCTGACATAGGCTGGATTTGGAGATGTTTTGTCATCATTTGTATACAGCAGTGCTTTTCTTGTACTTCCCTCCACCAGCTGCCCATGTGCTGAGTGGAAAAAACTCCCTTTTGTGGTACAGGGCAAAGGAAGCAGCTGCCAAAAGTGACTTGTTTCCTCTTAGCCTGAGATGCTTCTGCTGCCACAATGCACAAGCTGTCCTGTGCAGTCTGGAAAGAAGAGGCTGAGTGGGGAGGGGAGCTGTGGTACAAGCAGGGAGGGCTGGAGACCCAAGCTCTGAGTTGTCTGTCACCAATTCTGTCCACGACCCTGGACAAAGTCCTTGGAGTTCTCTGTGCCCTGGGTCTTGCAGGGAAACTGTTTCATCCTTGCCCAGACCTTTGCATTGCTAAACTAGGGAGTTGCCCAAGACTCCCTGAGTATCTGCTGTCGTCCCCCAGGTCAGTCTGTCGCAGGAAGAGCTGCGTGCCCTGGGCAGTGCCATCAGTGTGGTGACACAGAGTGGGGCCCTCTCTGTGCCCAAGGGAGAGCTGGCGGGTGACGACACTCGCACCATGACCGTGGCCAGCACCGATGGCACCGAGACACAGGGGGTACAGACAAAACTGGGGCCTTTCCTGTTCTCTGCTAGAAAGGAGCTGCGTTTTCTTTTAAAACATGATTGTTTTTTATCTGATTTTCCTAGATGACCATAGTCACTTCTGGGGCAGTCGTGTCAGAGGAATCCACCATTGCCCCTCTCCACCATCAGCAGGTGGCATTGCTGGCCACTGCCCACGGCACCCACATCACTGTGCAGGTACCACAGGGCTCCTGCCATGCACCCCTCTGCTCCCCAGCCCCTACTGCCCACAGCACTTGCCCTCTTGCCCTGCTGCATTGCTGCTTGCCCAGAGGGCTTGCTTCTTAATTCCCAGATGCCCTGCATACAGAGGACAGCCCAGGGACGTGTTGCTGGGATTGCAGAATGCTCCTGTGTAAACAGCCTTTCTGCATCACAGCCACGTCTGCCCCTCTGCTTCACACCTCTGTCACCCACCCCCCTGCCCCTCTGTCCTGCTGGGGGCTGCCCTGAGATGCCTTTCAGGGGTTCAGCACTCACTGTCTCTCTCCCTTGCCTCCCCCAGCTGGAAGAGCAGCAGAGCCTGGAGGAAGGCATCAGCGTGGCTGCAGCAGTAATCCACTGTGGATCGGTGATGTCTGACACAGCCGTGGCTGAGAAAGGGAGCTGAGGTCGGCAGAGCTGCTGGGGCAGGGGGAGAGGAGCCCTGGCCTGTCATGGGCAGGGGCAGTGGGTGCTGCAGGGGGACACGGGGCAGGGACATGTCTGAGCCAGCACCTGCCCCGTGTGGGCCGGGAGGGCTGACACGGCAGCGTGAGGCTGCTGAAGTGACCCTGTGCAAAGGGCTCTTCTCTCCAAGGAGGGAGGGCAAAGAGACTGGACTGCTGCCTTCTGGAGGCTCTGCTGGAGCCTCTCCTGAGCAGCAGCCCTGTTTTCAGAGAGGCACTTCCTGCCCTCTACCTCTAGGAATAGTCCAACAGCTCCCCTTTCCTGTCCACCCCTCCAGCTCAGGGACAAGTGGGCAGCATGTGTATGGAAGCAACAAAGGCCCATCAAAGCAAGCCCAGGCTGTCCTGGGCTCGGTGTCAAGGGTGACCAGTTCCTGCCATTGGAGCCAACGCTCTGACAGCAGTTCTCCCATCTCTTTGTCACACTCCACTCTCAAGCAAGCTTCCTGACTCCTTGGCTGCAGAGCAGAGCAGCCTGCACTTCTAGACCTGAATGTAAATGTTGAGTTGAAATAAAAACAAATTAACAATGTTGTTTTTAAAAGCAGCCCCCTTCTCTCTGGTGGAGGCTGGGAGGAGGTGATCCATGTTACTGTTTTGCAGCTGTAGGGATTAAAGAAATTGAGATTTGTGGAATTGACCGAATGTGTCCTGCCAAAGCAGCGACTGTCCCAGAGGAGGGCAGGGAGCAGGGTGAGCTGTACCCTCTGAGCCCCCACCGTGTGGCTTGGGGAGGCTAAGAGGTGTCTCTAAAATCTCAGATCAGGTTTTGGCTCTTCCAGGGACCCCTGCAAGCCCAGATTTACGGAACTGTGTCAGTGAACACATCTTACAGGCCCCTGAGCTGGGGAGAGAGACTTGGGCAGGTGCCCTCAGCCCTTCCGCTGCCCCAGGCACTGGGCAGACAGAGCCAGCACGGGAAGCACCACAGAACCATTTTGGCTGGAAAAGACCTTTGAGATCGTTGAGTCCAGCTGTAAACCTGAGCCCAGTGCAGGCTCCCAGCAGTCAGGTGGATCATTTTCTGGACGTCCCCGAGGAGTTTGCAGAGGAAGAGGCTTCTGCGGGCACAGAACGGGCACAACCCGGGAGGGTGCAGCATGCTGGGTCTCCCCACACCTGCCCTGATGCGACCGATGGCAAAAGAAGGAGAGCTGGAGCCGTTCCAAAGCGCAGCCCGTGCTCCCGCTGCGAGGGGAAGCTCTGCACCTCGGTCCCGCGAGGGGAAGCTGCTGCTTGAGCCAGGGAGGAGATTTCTCTCCCCGGAGCGCAAATGCCGAGGAATCGTTTGATGTCCGGGCCGAGCCGAGCGGAGGGTCCGTGAGCCCCGGCGGAGCGGGGAGCGGAGCGGCGGCGATGGGGCGCGGGGGGTTCCCCGGGCGGGCGATGCTCCCGCCCCGCGTCCCGCCCGCCCGGGCGGCTCCAGGAACCGGATCCGCGGGCTCGGCAGAGCCGGCAGCCATGGACCTGCGAGCGGAGCTGCTCAAGTCCATCTGGTACGCCTTCACCGCCCTGGACGTGGAGAAGAGCGGCAAGGTCTCCAAATCCCAGCTCAAGGTGAGTTCCCGGGGGGCTCGGGCGGCCCCGAGCGCGGCTGGAGGGGGGGCGGCGAGGGGCAGAGCGGGTCCGGGGCTGCTTTGCATCCCCCCGCCTTTCCACGGAGGAATTGTTAAATATCGAGGTTAGTGAGACCTTGCTGTTGCCTCCGTACTGATTCTGGTGAAGTTCTCAAGCTCTGCATCATCTCCCTTTAAAGAAAAAAAAAAAGAGGGAGAGGTGGGAGTTCATGCTCAAGTATGTTTTCTAGCTGAAAATGAGAAATCTAGTTTTTAGTTCTTTACAGTTTCTTATGTTTTTTATGGCCAACTAACAGCCCAAACTCAGTTTATATTTTCTTGCTTGCCAGAGCACCTGCATTTCTGCTTCCTGCTGAGCCAGTGGGTCGGGAGGTAGGGGCAGCTTGTTTTTAAACTAAAACTCTACAGTGGTGTGGCCAGAAATAACAAGGCGTTTTTAAAAACTGTCTGCTTTCTCCTCTCCCCCTGCTTAGCAGCTTTCAGAGGGCTCCTGCCCTTAGCCCTTCATCAAACCCATCAGGGCTTTAAAAATCTTTTTGCCTGCCCCCAGGCCGTGGTTGGTCGAACCTGCCAGGGAGCCCTTGGCTTCGACAGTAATTATTGATTTCTTTTCCTTTGAACATGATGGGCCTCATTTTTGTTGCCATGTGAACGTTCTCTTGGTTCTTAGGCTGGCACCAGGGTTGGAAATGCTGGTCAGCATCGGGGGCTGAGATGAGAGGAGAGACCTGAGCAGAAAAATGCTGGGCACAGGGAGGTGTTGCGTCAGGACTTGGCAGCTGCTGCCAGTTTGCAAGACCAGTTGTGAAGTGCTGCAAAGAAAGCTCTTTTCCACTATTTCCTCTATTTTATAGGGTTTCCCTGGGACAGACTGCAGGGAAGGTGCTGTGCTTGGTGGGGAGGCGTGTTTTGCCCCAAAATTAAGAGTTTGTTTGCAGGAATCTGGAGGAAAAGTAGCAGGAGTCAGATGACTCCTGCTCAGCCATTGCCTTTGCAGCAAAGAGCCTTCTGCTGCTCCCCAGAACTCGTAGCATGTGTCCTGCGAGCCACACTCACCTGCTAAAGCTGTAGAAATAGCTGAAGGAATTAAGGAAAATCCCAATGTAGGCCAGAGCTTAATTCCCTCTGCTAATCCCTGAGAGGGGCTGCTGTGCCCCCCTCACAGCATCCCCTGCACCCCTGCTCGGGGTCCGGAGCCCAGCCCACGTGTGTGATGGACCCAAAAGCGCCAGTGTGAACACGTGCAGTGCTTGTCTTGAGAGATCTTTATCACCAGATATGATGCTGAGGCCACAGAGACCATCAGTTTATGGCAATTTCCTAGACAGTTTGTGCAAGGGGGGACAGGGGCTGCAAACCCTCGTGTAGGGGCTGCGGGGATGCTGGGGATGGTGTGTCCATGGCAGCTTTACCCAGAGGGGAAGGGAACTTCCCTCCTTGCTGTTCTCCCCCAGCCTTCAGTGACGGGACAGGTTGGTGGTGGGTTGAGCTGCACCGTTGAATGATGAAGCTCAATTCTGGATAACTTTCCACCTGCCTCAAGGCCTGGGAGAGCTCGTTTCCATCCCCAGATTTGCTCAGGTTTGCCCCAGCCTACCCAGGCCAGCAGCGGCGTTTTTGTCCGTTCAGTGCAGAAGGAATCCGAGGTCCTGCAGGTCTGATCAATAACGTGTTGGAGCCACAGTGGCTGAGCACTCTCCAAACCCCTCCTGAGCTGGGCTCTGCTCCCTCACCCGGGTGTGTTGCTGCATGAAGGGTCTTGAACAAGGGTGGGAGAAGCAGCAGAGTTCCCAGGGTTTGCCCCTGCAGAAAGGAAGCAGCCCCAGCACTGGGTGGGTTGTGCTGGCAGATGGGCAGTGTCCAGTGGGAGCTGGGGCCGAACTCCAGCCTCGCTCCAGCCAGTTGCTGTGAACATATTGGGGTTTCCAGTGTGATGGTGCAGCTGTGGGAGCCGTTGGGCTCCTGGCAGGGGCACTCTCTGCAGGCACTGTGAGTGTAGGTTTGTGTGTGTGCACAGGAAGGAAGGGCAGCTTGCGGTGCGGTGCTACGCGCCGAGCCACGTCGGGTGGTTTTGTTCCCAGCGCAGGCACACACCAGCCCTGCTCTTGGAAAAGGATTTATCCTCTCGGTGCCATTGCATCCTCCCTGGCTGAGCAGAGGGAGCTGCTCCCTGTCTCTGTGGATGCAGGCTGGGATGTGGGATGTGTGGCTGTGCGTGGCTGGAGCAGGAGGTGGGAGCCA
This sequence comes from Neopelma chrysocephalum, assembly GCF_003984885.1. Lineage (NCBI taxonomy): Eukaryota > Metazoa > Chordata > Aves > Passeriformes > Pipridae > Neopelma > Neopelma chrysocephalum. The sequence continues at coordinate 4,182,550 of NW_020897763.1, forward strand.
CCGAGCACTGTCCTGGTGCTTTTCAGCACCTCTGTTCACAGGTGATGGGGATCATGACAGTGGCTCCCCACTGTAATTTTTTCCCCCTCCAGTCTCTGTTTCAGAGCCCAGGAGTGTTTCCCACCTCTCCTGTGTCCAGTCACCCCACCATTGCCCAGGCTGGGGCTTTCCTCCCAGTTTGTCCAGTGATGGCTCTGCGAGTGGAGGAGCTGTGGGTCACGGTGTGCCAGGGTGGACAGAGGGGCTTGGGGTGCCCATCATGGATGGGGGCACGTGTGAAACCTCCCAGGGCTTTTTAGGGATGCTGTAAGAGGTGTGAGGGATGGGGACGAGGGCCCACGTTGGAAACAGGGAACAGGATGCGATTCTTGAGGTTTCAGTCCATCCTGATGGATTTGTTAGCCATCCCAGAGGATGTCCAGGGTGTTCCCAACCCTTTCCAGTCCTGTGCAGACCCCAGGGCTGCACCAACTCCAAAAGGTGCAGCTGTAGCAACAGTGCTCAGGGCTGCAGCCCTGGTGTGTGAGCACAGGGCGGAGTCCTGCTGATCCCATCAGTCTGGAGGGTGGAAAAGAGAAAGAAAATCTGGTTGAGCAAGAACCATCTCCAGCCCAGTGTGGCCTCGGGCTCCTCTCCTGCTGGGAGGAAATTTCCAGCCCTGCACAGAGGAGTAGGGATGCTGGACCCTCTCCTCCAGGCCCTCTCTTGAACTCTTGGCCAGCTGCATCTGCAGATCCTGGTGCAATGGGGCAGCGTCAGTCTGGGATGCTCATTTAGTCATCTCCTGCTTCTGGGAGGTAAAGGCAAGGAGAGCACTGCCTGTCTGGCATCACAAGCTGGAGATGCTGGTGATGCTTGTGGACAGCCTTGCTCTGAGCTTTCCAGCATGAGAGAAATTTGGAAGCTTCCAAACACCCTTTGTTTTGTGGAATTTGAACAAAAACAGGCTGTTGGTGAGACTCGTGGAGTGTTTCTGCAGATGGTGCATCTCCAGATCTCCATTGTCTGCTCCCATTCCAGACAAAACTTTTTCTTAGTTTCTTATAAATCTTTTCTATTTTCATGTTTCCATCTTTCTGTGCCCCCTGGCAGACAGCTGCTGCTGCCAGGCTGGGCCATGGTTGTACCAAACACGTGGCTCGGGGTGGCTTATCAGCTTTTCTAGATCAGAGCAAGTCCTGTTTTCTCTGAGAGGTTTGAAACAGCTCTTTTAAAAAAAAAGTTCCTGATGTGCGAAGAAAAGTAACTAACGTGAAAAAATCCTTAATTTTTGCCTGTTTCTAAATGATTCTGTAAGGTTTTCATTTGGGAATGATGCCCCATCCTCTGCGAAACCCAAACTCTGCCTCAATGCTGTGGCTGCAGGGAGGTCACAGGACATAGTGGGTCTGGGGGTGGCACCACAGAGGTGTGCTGGGGCAGGGCTGGAGGTTGTTCACCTTCTCACCATCCCTCGTGCTTGGCCAGGTGCTGTCTCACAACCTGTACACGGTGCTGTGCATCCCCCACGATCCTGTGGCACTGGAGGAGCATTTCCGTGATGATGATGATGGGCCGGTGTCCAGCCAGGGCTACATGCCATACCTGAACAAGTACATCCTGGATAAGGTGAGCCCTTGGCCTGGGAAGGGGGGACACAGGGGTGCCTGGGCTGCTCCTGCATCACACGGGAGCCCAATGGCTCCACTCCCCACAGCCCGCAGGAGGTCACAGGCCTTGATGGGTGGAAAAAGGGTGCAGAGAGATGGGGAGCACTCAGGTGAATACCAAAACAAGTGAGAAACGTTTAATTCTCAATGTCTCCTTGGCAAGGATGGGGCACCCAGGGACAGCCAAGGCTCCTCACACATCACAGTTCACCCATCTTCACCAAACCTGCTGTGTGAGGCTGCTTGCAGTGCCAGGACATGGTTACAGAAGCTCACAGACAGCAGTGGGGCCGAGGCTGGTGGAGGCATCGTTCCTGCCTCCACTGCTGCCTGCCCTCAGGCCAGCACTTCCCTTCGCTCTCCAGTTCCTCTTTAGGGTGGGATAAAAAGAGACCCAAAGCTGTGGAGGCACTGGGGAGGTTGAAGAGCACCACACTGCTGCCTGTGCTGCACCACAGGGTTTCTGCTGGTGCTCCAAATCACCCTGTGCTTCTCACTGGCAGGGACAAGAGATTTTAGGAGTGAGGGTTTCTTCCCCCTAGCACTTCCCCCTCAGAACCCCTCTCCATAGCCCTGCAGCTCCCTGCTCACCCCCAACGCCTGCCCACAGGTGGAGGAAGGTGCTTTTGTCAAAGAAAACTTCGATGAGCTCTGCTGGACCCTCACAGCGAAGAAGAACTACAAACCTGACCGGAACGGGAATAGCGTCGTATCCCACCAAGATGCTTTCAAGCTCTGGTGCCTCTTCAACTTTCTGTCTGAAGACAAATACCCTCTTGTCATGGTGCCAGATGAGGTAGGACTGCCTCTCCCCCCATCCCCATCCTCCCAGGGCTCTGTGCTCTGGCAGAGCCCTCTTTGGGGGTAACACATCCTGCTATCGCTTCCTGGCACGTCCCACCACATCCTGCACCACGTGGTGCTCCAGGGGGTGAGAGAGAGCAGGGAAGGTGGGAGGAGGGGGGCCTGCAATGCCCACAGCCACCCCCCCTGCCCACGGAGAAGGGAGTGACTTGGGAGCATTTGGAGGACCCCTCCAAAGTGCTGGAGCCTCTCTCACCCAGAGGGCAGCGGCAGAGCAGAGCTGTCTGTCCCTCTCTGTGGCCGCTGCCACCAGGCACTGAGCCCTGCCCAGCATCCACTGAGCCCCTGCCCAGCATCCGGAGCATTAGGGGCGAGGTACCAGCCAAAGCAAAGCCTCTGGCAGTAATCTCCAAATCTCCAAATTCCACAGAATTTAGCGGGGCAGGTTCTCCCTTCTCCAGGGTCAGATGAAAGCCCCATGAGAAGGGGGGCAGATCTAGGGAGGAGGCACAAGTGTAGAAGCCAAGAACAGGCATCAGCAGAAGGAACTTAGCTGGGCAAGCAACTGCTGTTGGCTTCCACCCCATCAACCTCCTGAGATCAGCAGAAAAGTAAAAAAAAACCTCCAAAACACAAGAGGCCAAAAAAAAAGGCAAGAAGGGCCGTGCTGCGCAGACGTAGGAGGGCAACCACACTTCCTGCACCCTGCAAGAGGTGTTTCCTGTTCCCCAGACCATGACAAACTGAATCATCCTTCTGCTTACGGGGCTGAGCAAGCGCAGTCATTGCTTGCCCTTCTCCTAGTCAAATGACATTGAAAATCCAGCTGGGTGGGGGGGACCCTGCTGTGTGTCACCTTCCCGTGTGGCTCCCTGCAGTCACCCACCTGCCTCAATCCCCAGATCGTGGGCAGAGGAGAGCTGGCAGCAAAACTTAAGTCTTCCCCACATCATGTCAACCATCTTGGCTCTTTTTAAAAACACTTTACTTGCAGTTTCAAAACGATGCTCATCTCCTTTGGGACCTGTCCCCTTGCTCCTCCCAGTGGTTTTAGAAATCAAAGTGGTGCTGAGCTCAGGGCTGTGCTCTGAGACACTGACCTTGCAGGCTGTGTGTGGGGTCCAGCAGTGCTGGCCTGTTCTCCCTCAGGCTCTTGACCACTGCAGAGTTTTCTTACTCTGCAGACAAACCAGCCAAAACATCTCAGCCTTGGGGTTAAAAGGAAAAACCTCCCAATAGTGGTCAAGCTCTAACCCAGTGCCAACCTCCTGAGCCAGCCTGCTGCCTGGAATGCCTTGGCCATGACCTCAGCCATTGCAACCTCTGGGATCAGGGTCCTGCATCTCCAGGCTGGGAAGGGAGGCAGTTTTGGGCTCTCCAGAAGGGGTCGGTGGGGTGGGAACAGCTCTCACTTCCCCACATCGCTGAGTTTCCCCATCCCCACAGGTGGAGTACCTGCTGAAGAAGATCTGTACAGCCATGAACGTGGAGCTGAACTCCTGTGAGCTGGATGAGTACCTGTCCCAGGAGCCGCAGGGGCAGGAGGGGCTGACGGTCTGGCAGTTCCTGGACATGGTGAACTCGGGGCGGTTCCTGCGGGGCATCGAGCAGGAGGCCATCAGCATGGCCGTGGAGGAGGTGTACCAGGAGGTCATCGAGGATGTGCTCAAACAGGCAAGGAGCCCACATGTCCCGGGGCACGAGCCCTGTCCTGCTCCCACCCCGGTTTTGATCTCTGTCTCTCGTGTACAGGGATACCTCTGGAAGAGGGGCCAGCTGAGGAGGAACTGGTCAGAGCGGTGGTTCATGCTGAAGCCCAGTGTCCTGTCGTACTACATGAGCGAGGAACGGAAGGAGAAAAAGGGGAGCATTGCGTTGGACAAGCACTGCTGCGTGGAGGTACAGCCAGGGCCACTCATCAGCTTGGGGACAGGAGACCCGGGAGATCCCCTTCAGACCCCAGGAAGGCAGACCCAGGAACACTCAATTTCACATCCAGGAGCACTGGAGCCAGGGGGATGAGGTGGGGTGCGAGGGTGACGCCGTCCTGTGTCCTCACCCTGCAGGTGCTGCCTGACCGGGACGGGAAGAGGTGCATGTTCTGCGTGAAAACCTCCTCCCGCACCTACGAGATGAGCGCCTCCGACACCCGGCAGCGCCAGGAGTGGACGCTCGGTCTGTGCCCACCCCACGCCCCCTCCCCAGCTTCCCCGTGCCCCCCTCCATGTCCCACTGACTGTGGCCTCCCTCTCCAGCCATCCAGACGGCCATCCGGCTGCAGGCTGAGGGAAAGAAATCCCTGCACAAGGACCTGAAGCAGAAGCGACGGGAGCAGCGGGAGCAGCGGGACCAGCGCAAGGCGGCCAAGGAGGAGGAGACGCAGCGGCTCAAGCAGCTGCAGGAGGAGAAGGAGAGGAAGCTGCAGGAGCTGGAACTGCTCAAGGAGGCCCAGCGGCAGGCGGAGATCCTGCTGCAGGAGGAGGAGCAGCGGCGGAGGCAGCAGCACGAGGAGATGCAGAGGACCCTGGAGATCCAGCTGCGGGAAGCTGAGCAGGTGGGTGCACCCTGTGGAGAGTCCTGCCAGGGCTTCGTTGCTCATGGGGTGGGTGCTTCCTTCCCCTTCCCTTGCCTGGGGCAGCCTTTGGACAGGCCTGAGATTCCTGTGGAGCAGGAGATGAGGACAACCTGCCCCAAGGGTATATAGGGGGGCAGAGAGAGACAAGTGCTGGTGCCAGGCTGGCCAGGGAGCCCATTTCTGACCTCACAGCCAGCACTGGCTCCAAAGGATGCAGCCTGTGTCCTGAGCAGGGAAACAGCTTTGCTTTGGACCACTTGCCATGGGCTCTCCCTGTTTTGGGAGATGTCTGGCATCCACTCTGGGATGCAGGACTAAGGGGGTTCTGGGGACAGTGGTGGTGCCCAGCCAGCTGCCCACGCCGATGGCTCCTGTCCCCTGCAGGCTCGTGCCTCCATGCAGGCAGAGATGGTCCTGAAGGAGGCAGAGGCAGAGCGTCAGCGCAAGCGCATCCTGGAGCTGGAGGCCATGCAGGAGCGGCTCCAGGAGGCCCTGCAGCAGGAGGTGAAAGCACGGCAGGATGAGGAAGCCGTGAGATATGCGCAGGCCAGGTAGGACCAGGGCATCCCTCCCCCTCCTCAACCAGCCCCACTCCCAGGGCAGCAGCTGTGCATGGGAATGTGCTCCCTAGGGCAGCTCAATTCTCCTGGGTACCAGGGTGTGCTGGTGACTTCCCAGTATGCTGGCAGGGACGGGGGAAGCTGGTGGATGAAGTGGCAGAGGGACATTCTCACCTCTTGCTCTTCATTGTCAGGCTACTGGCTGAGGAAGAGGAGAAACTGAAGCAGCTGATGAAGCTGAAGGAGGAGCAAGAGGAATATATCATCAAAACTCAGCGGGAGAAGCAAGTCCTCAAGCAGGAGATGGAGAACAAGAACAAATGTCTGGAAGAGGCACAGAAGCAGCTGGAAGAAGTGAGAGTGAACAGGCAGCGGGTGGACCAAGACGTCATGGTGAGCATCACATCAGTGCCACATCCCTTCATGTGGTGAGCCCCAGGGGACTTCCCAGCTCTCCTGGAGCCACCTCTGTACTGGGGAGGACGCAGCAGCTTTGGGAACCAAGGTGGCATTGCCTCGGGGGTTTCCGAGCTGTGCCATGTGCAGGCACAGGGTGCTGCAGTGGCTGAGACAGGACAAGCATGTCCTGCCCCGTGGAGACAGCCCTGGTGTCCAAAGCAATGTCAACAGTGGGAGTGTGTGGAGGGGTAAGAATTGAAGGAGGAGCAGGCGACCTAGAGGAGGGTGAGCTGGGTCTCCATCCCAGAGGGAACCTCCAATCCAGGCTTACTCAGGAAAGGGAAATCCATGCCCACAGTCCCAAGTCGGGGGCAGTGGGGTGACCAGCTCACCCCTCTCCTCCATCCCCTGGCAGGCAGCCCAGCGGAAGCTGCGTCAGGCCAGCACCAACGTCAAGCACTGGAACGTCCAGATGAACCGACTGATGCACCCCATCGGGCCAGGAGGTAGGAGACAGCCAGCCTCCCCTGAGCACGGCCATGCTGGGCCATGAGCCCAGTCCCCCACCCATCACCCCCTCTTTGGGAGCATCTGGGGGCCAGAAGGATCCTCATCTTTCAGAGAAGGAATGCCTCTTGCAAGGAGAGAATCCACAACCCTTTTTTTCAGCTGAATGGTCAGTTTGGACCCCAGGTAAACAACTCTCTTTTTCTGTCCACCCGCAGACAAGCGTACAAACGTGAGCGGAGGAGTCTTCACTGGCTACCAGCCCCTCCTGTCCCGGAGAGATTCTTCCCTCAAACTCAAGCAGAAAGTGGAGGATAAAAGCAGTGACCCCATGACAGACAACAGCGAGGGAAACGTGAGCAATGGTGGGAACAGTGGTGTTCTGCCGTCTCCAGATGCGGACACCATGGCCACAGAGCCCACCAAGTAGCCCAACAGGATGGCAGAGCCCAGCTGGGAATGGCAGGGCCCAGCTTGTCCCTCTGAGCAGACGGTTGGTGCGGCTGTCTCTGGGTGAAGCCAAGTGCAGACCAGCACAGAGCCTACGGGGGACTGCATGAGGCAGAGATGCTCCCATTTCCATCAGTAAAGGGCTGCAGCCAGGAGGCTCAGGCAGCCCAGCTCTGGGGAGAGGGCGGCAGGACCATCTCCTCTGGGCTGCTGGACTCAACTTCCTGCACTCTGGTTTCTGCCCTGCCCTAAAAAAGAGGCACTGGTGGGTCAGGACTGCGTGGCTCAGGGCTGCAGTTTCCCCTTGGTTTCTACCACAACCCTTCTGCATCGCCCGCTGAACCCCGGGCTGTGGGGCCCTGCCACAGTTGCTGCTGGGGACGCTTGGGCCAACGGAGCGTGACCTTCTCATCGCCCCCCCAGCATGGCCAGGGTGTCCTTAACCACCACTGTGTTCCCTGATGGTGGTTGTTAGTCCTAGAGTCACTTAGAATTAGCAGAAACCAACAAGCAATAAAGCTTTTGGAGCCGGTGGCCACAGACCTCCTGCCCTGCACACTGGTGGCTCTGCAGGCACCAGCCCTTTCTCCTCAGCATTGTGGGGTTTTGGGTTCCCCCTGTAGGAACGAGCCCTTTGAAAGGAATCAGTCACAACCTGTGGAAAGTGGCTCCACCAGTAGATTTTGGGTTGGTCTGGAGGGCCAAGAGGGATGTAAAATAAAACAAAAAAAACCCCAATAACATACACAATCACCAGGGTTAGTTTTCCCAAGCACCTCTGTTTAAATAGTCCCATCACCTGTCCCTTTGGGGTCTTTATTGTCCAGGGCACAGAGCCTCCGAGGGTCCCCCAGGAACGGGTCCTTGGAGCGAGCTCTGCACCGACCCCGCTGTTCGCGGTGCGGATGAGCCGCAGTTCGTTGGGGAGATTACGATCTGTTTCCTCCCGGGCGGCTCTGGGCGTTCTCTCGCACGGCGCTGCCCCCGCTCCCACGCTGCTTCACGGTTCTTTTCCATCGTGGCAGGCGGGGACAAAGCGCTCTGTGTGCCCGGGGTGTGGGTGGCCCCGTGCCCGGTCCCACACAGCCGCGCTGACGCACAGCAAGGGCAGGGGTGGTTCGGGGGCTGCAGGTCAAATTCAACACCTCTCTCCCCTTCCCAGTGCGCTGGGTTGCAGCAGGGTGGTCCTGAGCCCTGTGCATCGGAGGTCCCTGCCTGTCCTGTGCCATCACGGCTGGAGCACTCGGACACAGGATCCCTCCACTCTGCACACGTTTGCTGGCAGAGTGGGCCCTTCCCAGCTCGGCCCCGAGGCTGGGCTCTGTCTTCCACCGGGGCACATGGGAACCGTGGATTGCTGTGGCAGCTCGGCGTGACCCTGGCAAAGCTGCTACATGTGATCCACGGGCAGAGCAGCGGCTGAGGGTGCCAAAGGCATGTCTGTGCTGGGCAGGAAATGGGCTGGATGGAAATGGCATCCTCCTTCTCTCGTCAGCTTCCTCAGTCTCATCTCTGGTCAGGCTTCAGGTGCACGCCCGCACCACACCTGGGCAGGGAGGCAAAGGGCCACCGCCACCCATCCTTGTGGGCCCATCGCCCGAGCTCTGCACTGTTCCGTGATCGACTGCAGAGGGAATGGGCTGTGCTTTACACCACATCACTCGATGGGTGTAGGAATGATTTCTGTATGTTTACAGTCCCCGCGGCCCCGCTCCCGCCGGCGCCGCCCCCTCCCTCCGCGCTCGCTCTGAGCACGCGCCGCTCTGTGGCGAAGCAGCGGGACCGGAGGTCGCAGAGGACCGCGGGGAAGCGACCCGCCGCTCGAAGCGACCCGCGGGGACACAGCCACGGAGGACAGAGCCGGGGGACAGAACCGTGGGGACAGAACCGTGGGGACAATGCCGGCCGCCCCCCGCGCGCCTCGCCCGCCGGACACGCCACGCCCCCGGACACGCCCCGCCCTTCCGCACACCGCCTCCGGCACGCCCCGCGGGCAGCGCCTACACTTCCCATGAGGCCCCGCGGCCGCCGGGGGGCGCAGTGCCGGCGGTGCCCGGCAGGGGGCTGTGCGGCGCGGGGCGGGGCCGTTGCCGTGGTGACGCGGGCGCGAGGCCCCGGCGGCCGCCGCGATTGGCCGCGCGCGCGGGGTGCGGTGGCGTCAGGGGGCGCGCGGTGACGCGCGGGGCGGGGGGCGGCGGCGCGAGCGGGGCCGCGCGCGAGGTGAGCGGGGCCGGGGGGCGTGAGGGGAACGGGGGTGGGACAGGGCTGTGAGGGGAACGGGGGTGGGACAGGGCTGTGAGGGGAACAGGGTGGGACAGGGCTGTGAGGGGAACGGGGGCTGGGACAGGGCTGTGAGGGGAACGGGGGGCGTGAGGGGCAGGGGTGGGACAGGGCTGTGAGGGGAACAGGGGCTGGGACAGGGGCTGGGAGGTGTGAGGAACAGGGGTTGGGGCAGAGGGGAGGTACGTGCGAGGAGCTGGGGCGCGGGGGATGGCAGTGACTTGAGGGTTCAGGCTGTAGTTCCTGGTTGGGAAATCAGGGCAGACAGAGGATGGGACGTGGCCCACACGGGAGGAGGCTGAGGGGGACAGTGCCCATCTTCTATGTCAGGGTGAGGTGGCAGAGGGGAATTGGGCTGGGGACTGAGGGTACCAGTGAGGGGCGCTGCTGGGGTCTGGGGCTGGAAGGAGGAGAAGCAAGAGGGTCAGGATGGTCAGTCAGCAGAGCATCTGGTGAGGGGCTGCTCAAGGAAGAAGGATCTGAGAATTCTTTCCCATCCCTCATATTTCCATGTTCTGCTCCCGCTTTCCCTGAGATCCCAGATAAAGGACATGCTTTTTGGGAAGGAATCTATCTGCTGAGCCCCCACGTGTTGGAAAAGCCCCTGTGAACAGGCTTGGGTGTGCAGAGAGGCAAGAAAGCTTTGGATGTGCTGTAGGGTCTGGACAACATCCCTCGTGGCAATACAGAGGGGTCTGAGCGGTGGCCGCTCCTCAGTTGGAATCCCAGGGCTGGTTGCAGTGTTGGTCTCTAAACCAGTGACCCATGGGTTGAGGCAGCCCATGTCCCATTTCTCGTTTCTGCTCCGCTCTCCTCTCCACAGCCCTCTCCATGCAAATCCCTTGCTGCCTTTGGCGGAGGATCCTCTTCTGCACAAACGCGCTCCTGGCTGTGCTGAGGTGGGAGTTTTCCTGGTGACTTACCATGTGTCAGCCAGGGACATCAGAGGAAGAGTCCAGCAGGGATGTGCTGGCAGGTTCCCTCCATGCCCTGCTGAGCTGGTGCAAGTGTTGCCTTGTGTGTGGTGTGATTGGGCATGTCCTGGCATTTAACTGTGAGCGGGGCAAGGTGAGCCAGTCATTTAGGTTTAATTCTCAGATCTCTGGCAGCAGCAGCAGCAAAGCACTGGTCTGTGATGGGAGAGAGCTCAGGGTGTGATTTGTGCACTCCCTGTGTGTGATTCAGCCCTCGTTGACAGTGTCAAGGCTATGCTGATGGGCTTTACTGCAGGTGGAGGAAGCCAATTCCTGATGTGCCATTGGGGCTGGAATGACTTTATTATTGTTCCTCATTAGGAAGGTTAAAGAGAAGTTTTGTCAGGATTGTTTAGAAAAACTGTCTTCCATGTTGGGAGAGAAGGGCTGAGGAACCTGCTCTGGCTGTAATGCACTGCTGCAAAAGTGAAGCTCCTGAGGGCCATTTTATGGCCCCACTGAAGCAGAGGCTCCTGCCCCGCCTCTAAAGGAGAGCAGTTGCTGCCTGCAAGGGGAGCTGTGACTTTGACACCACTGACCACAAGAACGGGCAGTCCTGATGAGAGTGATGCTCCAGTGGAGGGACTGGGGTCGTATTTCTGGATCTCACACTCGTGACCTCCCCTGGATGTACCTGATCTGCTTGGTGCTGTAGGGAACACCCGCCACACTCGGGCCAGTGTGCTGGGAGCCTTGGCTTTTGGGGCAGGGGATTTGCATCCTTTTTTCATCCTCTCCTGAGCAGCTGCAGCTCCTGGTGCCATGTCAGAGCCAGCAGGGCAAGCAACACCAGGGGCTCACTCTCAGCCCAGCACTCGCAGGTCGCTGCCGAGCTGCCCGTGCTGGTGGGGGCTGGTGACGCTGGTTTGTTGCTGGTGCCTGTCCTGGTGGGGGCTGGTGATGCTGGTTTGTTGCTGGTGCTCGGCTGCTTCACAAATCATCCCGTGTTGGGGGCAGCAATAGGAAACAGGGCTTTTCTGTTGGGGTGGGAGGAACAGCTAAGCCTGGGTAATGTCAAGGAGGGTATGTGGGTGCAAATAGCATCATGTTCACAACATCTTTGTTTAATGTTTTAGTCCAGTTAGTCTGCATAACTGTCTAAAAATAGGACATATTTTCTCTAAGTCCTCCAGTTCAAAGCCTCATAAGCCATTTTTTTCTAGCATTGGTCTCTTACTGTTGTTCTGATCCTGAAATTTGTATAAGGCGAAGTTATCAGGAAAACCAAGAAGAGTGAATGAACTCTGTCAAATCCTTAAGTTTCAGCCACCCGAGAGGGAAGTTCATTAAAGTTGCAGGAACTTTCTGGCAGCCTCCTGAAGGTGGATTAAGCAAGCTGAGTAAACAAGCCACCTTACGGCCACCACAGACCCTTTTCTAGCATCAGCTTCATGTATTGTCATAAAAGCTCAGGGTCATCAGCCTCTAACTGCAGGTGACGTAAGGCAAAGGTGACATCTCGGTGCTCAGAGCCTGGTGAGGGGTTGGGGCTGTCTCTGCTGGGACACCCGGGGCTTTGCTCTGCCTCCCAGTCCTGGGGCAGATGCTGGGACCGCCTGCGGTAGAGGGAGTGTGTGTTTAAATTTCAGAGCTGCTGCTGGACCCAGCCCAGTGCTCCCAGCGGCATAAATATCTGGCCTTCAGCACAGCCGTGGAAATCCGCGCTCTGTCCTCTTGCAGATTGCTCCAGGTTTTGGCTCCCCATGCTGACATGGTGACCCAGCGGTGGCTTTGGACGGCAGGCAGACAGGGACAGCAGCTCCACAGAGGTAACCCTTTCCCTTCACATGCAGGCGACTGACCAAGGCACTTACCCTATGTATGTTTCTATAAACTTGGGACAGGGAAGAGCCTGGGAAGAGCAGTTTGCTTTCAGCAAGTTTCACTTTCGTCCAGGAGCTTAAACGTTCTTAAATTTCATTGTAAATTTAAACTCTATACCTTATTTTTGTTCTGTTTCTGAATATGATCTTTATGAATATGATCTTTATGAATATGATCTTTATGAATATGATCTTAGAAGTACATTATGAGGACCATGGTCTAATCCTGTTCTTCTCAGCTGGCTCTTGCTTGTCAAAGCATAGTGACATAATATTTCATTATTTCACTGATGATTATGACTGAAATTGGCTCTTGTTAGGCTGGGGAGGGCACGTGAGGTCCGGGGCCGTGTGTGGGTAACCAATCACACGACGATCCGACACGCGTGGTGCTGCTGACGTCTGCTGGTGCCGCACAAAGCCGAGCCGGGATGGGGGTTTGGAGGAGCTGGTCGGTGGGATCGGGCAGGACACCCCCCTGCCTGCAGACCTCTGAAGTGATGCCTGGAAGTCTTCACTGAAGTCCCCACACCAGGACGCTGTGTGTGGCTTCCAGTGGTGCCGAGGCTGTCTGCACGTGGCTGTGGGTGTGTGTTTGCCACAACACAAGTCTGAGGTGTTCAGCTCTTGTGGATTTCTGTGTCAGGTTTGTGCAACTGTTGTGCTGTCTCTGTTCTGATATTCAAGACACAAACTTCCAAGGATCTTCACAGCATATGGAGAGGATTTTGTAATGAGCCCCGTGAGGCTTTGCTGATCAGAAGAGCATTGTTTTACAGAATTGCTTCCTGGTGTTGATGGGCTCCGTCTCTTTTGCGTGATGCTTTTTGACAAATATGTATTTTTGTACAGTACATCTTGTTGCCTTTTGGGGAATATTTCGTCTGTGGCTATTGAATTATGAGCTGGAAATCTGCAAATGTTCTTGGAGGCTGCAGAATTGGCACGACAAAAGGCTCTTGGTCTCCTTCGAACAGCAGAACCTGATGTGCAAATGATGTTTTAATTGGGTGAGATGATGTTACAGTGCCTGTGCCTGAAAGGGTATTTGCTGCCAGGCTGGCTTGCCTTGACTATGACAATTTAGAGATGTCGGGGTTTGTGTTTTGTATTGGCTCTCTTGCTTAGAGCAGGAACAAACTGATACCTGTGGATTTGTCGGGCTGTGTTCACTGCTTCTCATCAGGTGCTGCAGAACAACCTCTGCTTTTCTAGAAGTGTCTGTGTTCAGAGATACACTGCTTAGCACTGCTGCAGTAATTATGGAGACCCTGGGAAAGTCTAGATAAGCAGAAGTCATTTCCATAGTGAGTACAAATGAGATTTTTCTGTAGAGCTAGTTTTATTTTTTTGTTAATACTCTGAAATGTGCTTGTCTTGGCAGAATGCCTGGGAAATTACTTTCTCAAAGCAGGGGTTAGAATGGAATGATTGATGCCACTATGAGTCCTTTTGGTCAAGGAGATTGTGAAATGTATCTTACCCAAAATATATGTTTTGGGGTGACATTCACCAGAGCCCTGCTTGATTTCAGGAAGGGTTCAGAGTAGAACTGACTTGAGATGTATCTCAGTTTCAGGATGACTTCTTGAAATGCTCTAATATTCACTGTTTGGATCACAGTATCTGGAAAATGTCTGTGTCCTCCAAGGCTTAGTCAAGAGCTTGTGAACATCTGTGATCATTTGTGTCAGGTCTTTCCATCTGGTTTTGCAAAGGGTTCCAAAGTGCATGTGACTGTCAGGGTGCTTCCCTGGGGACCCCATGGACAGGTTCTGCTTGAAGGTTTGAGTTTTGGGGAGGCTGTGGTTTGCAGGGGAATCGTGCCCAAGGAGGAAGTGACAGGATGAAAGCACAAGCCAGAAGCGTGAACATTTCTCATGGTGCTGGGTCAGGACAGAGCCCATCTCTGGGCTGGGGCACAGCCACGGCCAGGTAACCTCCATGCTAACCAGAACTGTTTCCATCAATGTATTTCCTGCTTTGCCCTGGTCTGCAAACTGCAACTTGGAAGAGCAAAAAACAGAACTTGCATGTTCAACCCACAACACAGATGTGGGATGGAGACAGGGAATGGTTCTGGTGATTTGTAAGGGCAAATGAATTGATAGGGAAGTGTTTCTTTGATGAGCTGTTAAGATAGACTTTACTGTGAACCACATGCCTGCCTAATGAATGTCTCCTCAGGAAAAGCTTTGTCAGGCTGAGGAGAGGTCCATTGAGATGGCTTCAAAATAACCAATGCTTTGTGCAGCCACCTTGCTGATGGGAACCTAAGCTCAAATCTCTATCCTGCCTGACTTGTTACAAACATTTTTTTAATGCAACTCTTGATTTCATCATAATGCAATCTGGGACATTTCTGAAAATGCCCAAATCAGCTTTTCACCTTTAAGTTGATTATATGGATTCTGCTAGAGATGTTGGCCCTTGAAAGCTGTTAACCCCATAAGGGCTGATGGTCAGAGTCCCATATCTCTGAAAATGTCCATGGGTTCTTATGTCCATGAGGTAGGTGTTGTGTTGTGGGACTTAGGGACGTGGGGATCTCTGGAAGAGGGTTGTTGGTGAGCATGAACTTGTGGAGCCCACTGGGCTCCCAGCAGCTGGCTGTGTTGGGAAACAGTAGTCGTTGGCTTGCTGTGCACCACTGCAGCTCACCCTGTACTCTCAAGACAGTGCCAAAGACACAAGGATGTTATGAAAGGTATTAATGCTTTGCTCAAATGTTTTGTTTTCTGGGGTTGGTGCAGAAATTCAAATGGTCAGAACACACTGTGACTCTTGGCAGAATTATGCTGACATGGTTGCTGCTCGTTTCACTGCTGAAAGTGCAGGGAAATCTCTGTTCTCCAGCCGGCTCTTGCTATGTGAATGTGGCCAAAAATAGTAAGGAAACAGTATTCCCATCCAGTTCCCTGAGAGGATGTTGAACTAGTTTGTGTAGCAAAGTGATTCTGATGTTCTCTGGAGGTTTTCCCATGGAGACCTGTGCAGTTAGACTTGGACCCCTCTGTTTTCCTGCTCCGTGGTTGAAGTGGAGCTCCAGCAGATGCAGTGATCTGTTCGATCTGTCTCCGTTCCCTGGCCCTGCTGAATCATCGGAACTTGTGCCTGAGCACAATTGCTCTCTGTCAGCTGCATCCTGGGATTAGAGCAGCATGGCTGGTGCCCAGGATATTTTGCTAAGGTCTACAAAACCAATAGCACTTTTCTGTGAGTCCAAGTGTAAACATAACAAAATTTACAGGCTGATGGATTTATTTTTTTTCCTGGTTAGCCCATGGAATCTAAATCTGTCGCTGCAAAGAAGAGAAGGCTTGCTACTGGTTTTGTGGGTTTTTTCCTGGATCTGGGAGCACTGGCAGCCTCGCAATAAAACTTAGGGGCCTGCTGGGTGTTTGGCTCCAGAAAGAAGGCTGCACACACGTGTGTGTGATCCTGAGCGACACATCGGCCCGCTGCTGCTTTTCTGCCCCCCACTGCTTTTCTGGGGAGCTGATTGCCCCATCCAAAGCAGAGGTGACTCTTGCTGCTGCCCCAGTGACACTGAGACTTTGGGGAAAGCTGAGCTGGGTCCTGGTGTGTGCAGCACTGCCAAACGATGGCCTCACTGACCATCAGCGCTCCCATTGGCAGCCACAGCTTGTTCCACTTGCCACTTTCCTGAAGTTCCATTTCAATGCTACTCTGAGTCTGTAACACCCTGTGCCCAGTGTTTGCCTTGGGAAGTGGTGTTGCTGTTCCCGTGAGCTCCTCCCTCATCAGCCCTGTTCTATAATTACTGATGTTCCTGAAACCAGATCCTTCCACGTGTCCTGCTCAGGTTCAGGAGGACAAGAGGTCCTTAAGCAAACCAGCAGCCCTGGAGTACAGCCAAGAGAACTTCAGCAGTATGGGAAAGCATCATCTTACAGTGGTTCAGTGAGTTCTGAGCCCCCAACCTCTCCTCACCTTCAGGACGGTAGAGGAAAGGGGAGTGTATCCCAGACAGCTTCTCTAGCATGCGTGTGCTGGGTTTGCAGTGTGGTGCCAAAGCATTACCACAGCTTCACAGCCACCTCTGCTCGTGCCCTGGGCTGTGGGGGGATGATTCTCTCTCCTTGCCAGTCTTAGTGGTCTTCTCAAATAGCAGCACTTCTGTGCTGTTTCCAGCGCTGAGAAACCCCAGTGCTGTCACCTTTCCAGTACCTGCTTGTTTCCTGGCTGCTGTTGTTGTTCCAGTGGGTCAGATCCACATGCCCCTCCTGGCCCTGGGTGCTCTGGGCTGGTGTGATTTGACAGCAAGGCACAAATGCCAGTCAGCAGTTGTCAGAATGAGATGCCCCCATTTATTTGCTGGAAGTCTTCCTGGAAATGGCTCGCACAGGAATGTATAACAGGAGAAGGTGGTCACGAGAAGTGTGGGGTGCTGACTGGGGGCTGGGCAGGCCAGACCTGCAAGTGTGACTGCAAACAGGTGTCAAAATCCATAATACAGGAATAAACAATGACACTTGGCACTGATCGATTGCTCTGCACTTCCAAAACACGCTGTCTCTGTGAGCTAACGCAGCGAGGGGAGGATCAGGAATGAAGCACTGTAGAAGTCCTAGGTTTTTTTCTTTGTGGTGAGTCTTGGTTTTGTTTGTGGGTTTTTTGATGATGAAGGAAATGGAGGTATGGGACTTGACTGGATTTGCTGAAGGTTGTGGAGCAGCACTTCAAATAAGAGCCAACAACTGTGCAGCTCTTCCCTGCGTGTCCTGCTGCTGCCCTTCTGCCAATGGCAGCCACAGAGCCTGATAAGGGCAGAGAGTCTCTCCGCTGGGAAGGTGTGGAGGGATGATTCCTCTGTCTCTCAGTAATCTGCCATCTCTAGATTTCCAAGCAAATCTTATTCATGCTTGGACCTGCTGGAGCCAGGAATGGCTGCAGCTCCTGGAGGCCAAGCAGCCTGGCAGACCCTCCTTTGCACATGGCCGAGAGTTCAGTGCCCTAAGTCTGATTTGTTCCTATGTCTGCGATACCTCTTGTGCTCTTAACAAACCCAGCACAGGCGAGAAGGCAGTTCCTTTTGCAGCAAAGTGCTGTGACCTTTTTTGGGTAACAGCATCAATCATGGTATGAAAGGAGAAGAATCCGTTGAGTTTTGTAACCTTTTTAACAAGTTGTTTTTTTTTCCCCTCAATGCCCAGGAAGTGGGTGAGTTAAAACACGCAGCATATGTGTGATTCATTTTGGCAAGCCTGGCTTCTCAAGGCAGTCGAGGGAATCTCCTGCACCGTGTCACATGTCCCTGAGTAATTAGCAGCAGCATGGTAATGGCAGCTCTGGCAGCACCCTGCTGCTTAGTCAGCTGGGCTCGTGCTTGGGGAAACACAGATGGTCAGTCTTGGAGAGAGAATCACAGGACTGGACTCTGGGGCACGGCCCAACATCTGAGCAAGTGCTTCAAGGGGAAAAATCTGGCCCAGAATATCCATCCTGGTCAGGGCTGCGTGGCAAGGAAGAGCCTATCTAGCTCTAGTAGTCTGTTTCTGTGTGTAGCCTGCCTGGCAGTCAAGACTTTGAGGAAGGAAGGAAGCACTCATCTAATGTGCTGCTGAGATCTCATTGGCTAATGTGGGGGCATGCTGATCTTCCAGGAACAAACACAAACATGTTTTCAGTGTTTGTCTCTCCTGTTTTGTACACTTAGTTACCTTTCCTGTATTGCAGCATCTGCTTAGCTCACATTTGGCTTTTATTAGTGGTAGCTGACATGGAGGAGGAGGAACAGAAACTGGTACTTGTTCAGCAGATCTTGGAAGCAGTGACACAACCTGAGGGGAGTCTGCCAAGAGGTGGTCAACCAGCAGTAATCACATGTATGGATTCAGGTCAATTTTGGATTCAAAATATGCTTCACAGCACTGTCCTGCGGAGGGCTGAGTTCTCATCTCACCATTCTGCTTCTGTTGGCTGTGAATTTGGCTAACATTTTTGTCCAGAGGAATAAAAACAAGTCAGAAGTGCTCCCATGACAAATTGGTTTCCTTTTGCAGTTCCTGGTGACCTCTTTTACGGTAACTTGAACAACTACTTAGAGCAGATCAACTCTGTGACTTGACCTTGGGAGGTTTGGACCTTTATTTGGTGCTTGGCTTTGCCTGGGAACTCTGAGCTTGGCTCCAGGGTCTGTGCAGTGGGGAGCTCCTGGGCCACAGGGGCACAAGCTGTGGGTTGATGAACTGGAGGCTTGGATCTTGGTCAGCTCTGGAGAAGTATTGCCTTCTTGCAGGGAATCCACACTGAAGATTTATCTCTTTTTAACTTTTATTCCTGTTTTTCAGCTCCCTTTGTGCCACATCTCTTTCCCTGTTCCCACCAGTGTTTTAGCTTGGCGTAGATGCCAGCTTCTAGGAAAGACAAACCTGTTGCCCGAGCTGTTTGCAGCCAGCAGGCGTGAGCCCAAGCCCAGAGCCAGCAAACAAACCCTCCCTGTGCCAGCTGCAGGCTCCTGGGAGGGAGCTGCTGCCTCAGCCAGGGTTACCAAAGCTCCTTGGAACAGGGATTGAGGCAAGAGCAGAGCAAGTCACGAGATGTTTGCCCTCTTGCTCATTCCCATCCTGTGGGAAGAGGAAGGGAAACAGCTTTGCTGGATTCTCTGGAGAAACTTAGGAAGGAATTCAGAGTCTTCATCTTTGTTTCCATCACTGTTCTGTGACAGTTGCCGAACGGCAAAAAGGAGTGGTTGGCTACGCTGGGCAGAAATCTCTGCCCTCCTCCCTGCAGCTTGAAGCTTTGTGTTGTGCTCTGGGGGGGGACTCCTTAGCCAAGAGGAGGAGATGGAGTTCTCTGATCCTGCTCTGTCCACTTGACCACTGGCTGTGGGGGCACCAAACGGCTGGAGAGGTCCTGGGGTGGAGATGGGTCCTTTGGCCATCCTCTGTTATCTCTAGTGCTATCCCACAAAGATTCTGGGCTGCAGTGCTGGCAGGGCAGGTCCCTCCTTGTGCTCAGACAGAGAGAGCTTGGACAAACCTCTGTAGAGCTCCAGCTCCCCAGGACCCCCCATTCTAACTGCAGGGTTTGCAGAGGAATGGAGAGGAGCATGTGAATTCTTGGCGAATCTCCTCGGTCTCTGCCTGCTGCCCCCCTGCTGCTGCTGCCGCTGGCCCAGGGCTGAGGGCTGGGGTCTCAGGGTCCCTCTCTCACCGGGAGCTCCTTGCAAGGGTGCACAGGCACGGCCGTGCCCAGCCCTTTGTCCAGGCAGCAGCTGCTCTGGCCCTTCATCTGCCAAAGGCAGGGGGTGCAGCCTCCCGTGTGAGATCGATCTTCTTTCCCAGTCCTCCCCCTCTATCCCTGTTGCTTAGAAAACAGGGGAAGGGCTAAGGGAGAGGCAGGTGTGCAAACAGCTCCCACAGCTCCCCTCTGCCCAGGCCCCTTGTACTCTTGGCCTGCAAGGAGATATTCAAACAGTATGTTTGGAGCCTTCTGATAAAAGTTTTTCTCTCTCTGCCTCTCCAGCCACCCTCAGAGGGTGGGATTAGCATCCATATCCTTCCTGTCATGTCTGCATGCACATGGGGAGCCCTCGTTGGAGCCCCTTGATGCTGTCTGTCACCCTCTGCTTTCCCCCTCCTCACACCCATCCAAGACCGACTCCAAGCACAGTTTTGGAGTTGCTTTGGTGGGTTTTGGGGAGCAAGCTGTGTGTCACAAACTCGCTGCCACCCTGGGAGCCCACGGCCCTGAGCAGAGCTGGCAGATGGAAGACAGCACGCCAGGGATGCACTCGTGTTATTCCAACAGCAGTTTGCCATGAGGCATCTGGGGCAAAGCAGAGAGCTCTGTCAGCACTGGGTTTAAAGCTAGAGGCCTGTGCTGGATGCCAGGGACAAAGGGGATGTAATGAGCTGCTCATTAAGCTGCTGCAGGATGGATTTTCCACTGTAGATGAGTTTCTCCTGCCACAAGCTTCCCCCACTAACTGCTCTTCCAGGCAAAAGTGTTTCCCTGACGTTTGTATGATCATTTATATATAACCTGGAAAACGATTGAGCTCGTTACCCTCCCTCTCCAGTGAATAGGTTTTCCTGCCTGTGTGCCATGTCCCACTGCACTGGATGTGTGAGTGGAGGCCAAGGATAACACAGCCTTTCAATGGTCCCTTAGTGCTCGTGTGGGAAGGGAGCACCCCTCTGCCTGGTCCTGCCACCAAGGAGTGTGTTCACTGCTGCCACTAAAGTACCTCTCCTGGAAACAAAGACACCTGTCCTGCAGTCTGAATTCCCAGTGTAGAGGGGGAAAAACAAAGCCCTTTTGGCTGCGGGAGACCCAGGCTCTTGTGCAGCACCAGCTCTGGGGGTGACTTTTGTCCTGGCTTTGCAACATGTTTGTGTTCACCCTCCCACCTGCAGGTTTTGTCCTTTCTCTCAGCTGCTTCCTTGCTCTTGCAGGGAGCTCTGACCTTGACGGCTTTCCAGGAATCCGAGGAACTGGCTGCAGCTCTAAGTGCAAAGTGTGAGGCATGAGGGTCTGCTGCAGGAGGGCAAACGAGCCCAGGGAGTTCTGGGTCACTGCACCCTCCCCCAGCAAGACCTGGGCTGTGCCACGGGCTTGGCACAGGGCACAGACCATCCCAGAGCTTAGGGTTGCCCTTGTATGAGGCCCCTGTGAGATGCTGCATTGGTTTAACTTGGGCCTGCAAACTGAGGCTTTCCTGGAAGAACGTGAATTTTAGTGGCTTTCCTGATGGATATTTCTCTGCTTAAAAATAGCTCCTTTAAGGAAGTGGATGGAACTCTACATAAACTGGGCTTGAGATATTAATTATTCAAGCAAGAGTCAGTTTAGGAATCAAGATCTGGAGGTAAATGAGCACTAGGATGTTGCAGCACAAGCTGGATGCTCAGGCAAAAGATCCACGTGGTTGGGAGGGAGGTGGGAATGGCTCTGCAGGGCTGTGTAGTGGTGATGCATCGTTTGCACAGCTTGAGCTTTTCGTGGGCTCTTTGGGATAGAGTAAGGCAAACAAGGAGCGGAAGCGCGGGGGGAGGATGGGGCCATTCCTCCCACAGGAAACCCAGGATTAAGACACTGGTTGGATTGTGTGGCTGTTGGGATTGTGCTGCTGGACCCTGTGGCTGAGCACAGCCCGGCAGCTGCGCAGAGCAACAGCAACACGTTCAACCCAGCAGCTCTTGGCAGAGGAGCCGAGTGAAAACAAACACAGAGGCTGTAACTGGCCGTGCTGTGATGGAAAGGAGCACGAGCACAGGGCCAGCAGGAAGCCGTCGGTCTTGCAGATGGCTCACACGGACCAGGGGCTTTAAGCCACTGCCTGCTGCTCCCCCAGCATCCCCCACCCATGGGCACAGAACACCCCGGTCAGCTGCTGCTCCTGATCCCAGCTCTGCCGTGGCTGGATGGGGATGTAGGATGAAGCCAGCCCTACCCTGACCCTTCTGGAGGTGTTGGCTCTGAAAGACACTGGCCTTGGCTGCCACTGTGACATCCTAGGGCACTGGTGGCTCTGGGGGACATTGTCTGGGGCAGTGTTTCTGCTCTGGGACTTGCAGGCTGGGGACCCCAGGTCCCTGGGTGGCATCTGAGCTGGTTTGTTATCTGGGTTCTGTCTGCCGGCCTTTAAATACAATTCTGTGAGTTTTTGCTTCCTTGAGTCTTAGAGAATGTTTATTCCAGAGTGCAAAGGGGTCTTTAAAGGGCCCCAGCTCTGCTTGTCTCACGGGCTGAGGAGCGAGCGCAGAGCAGGACTGGTGTGGTTGGTCACACACTGTCCTGCTGCTGAGCTGCTCCGTGCAGGCTCAGCACTGACCCCGGCCTCTCTCCCTGTCCTGCAGGCGAGCAGGAACAGCCTGGTGGGGTCCATCTCGGATAGACACGGATGATGCCAGAGCTATGACAGGGATTGCAGTCTTGGCACTGAGGGGTGATCAATTATGGAACAACTACAGGAGGAAGTACCTGAGGTCAAGGAAGAGGAAGAGGAAGAGGCAGTGATGGTGGCAAGCAGAGCCTCGGACCCAACTGGAGGACCAGACAGCTCGCTGCCTTCAAGCAGCTACACAGGTAAGTGGAGCCATGGGAGCTCATCTGCCCCCAGAGCATACAGGCATCCACAGCCCCCAGGCAGCGTGCTCGGCTGCAAGGGCAGAGGACCTGGCTGTGAATGGAGTTCAGCTGGTTTTAATTTCTTCCCTTTGTGAAATAATGCACCAATAGCCAAGTCATGGAGAGGCTTCCTTATTGCTCTGCAGTCACTGCACACCCATTGGCAATGGGTCGTGGAATGGAAATTAAAAGGACAGGCAGGTAACATTGTGCCTCAGAGCAAGGGGCCTCCTAGGGTGCTTGGGAATGCTTCCCTGGACACTTCTTGAAGTCCTCAGTGCAAAGTGATTGTAGGAGCTGGGAGAGAAGGTTTGTGGCTGCTGAAGAGGCTCCTCCAGAGCCCTGGACATTCCAGCTGGGCAGCCCTGTGCCAGCAGCTAGCCAACCAAGGATTATAAAATCAGCTGGTCGTGTTTCATTGCCTGGGCATGAATGCCTGGAATCTGCCTGGAGCCAGTGCCTGATTCCTGGTAACTGGCCAGCTGCTGTGGCAGTGGCGGGCAGGACAGGGCTGGAAATCCCTCCTCGGCCCCATGGCTGGAGGAGCTGGCCAAACCAGGAGCTGGGCCTGTGGCTGTAACGTGGAAGGACATGTCCCTGTGTGTGTTTGCAGACATGTCACAGAGCTCCTCTCCCTCGCTGTCGGACCAGCTGCAGGTGGGCTGTGAGGAGGCCCTGGGAGCGCTGAACGTGGAGTGCAGAGTCTGCGGAGACAAAGCCTCGGGGTTCCACTACGGCGTGCACGCCTGCGAGGGCTGCAAGGTGTGTCTGCAGGGAGGGCTGGGCTCAGCTGACCAGGCAGGGCTGAGACCCCTCAAACAAGCAGATTTGCAGCAAAACAGGGATGTGGGATTGAGTGAGTGTGAAAAACCTGTCCAGAGAGTGTGGCAGGTACAGGCAGGCAGCAAGTGCTGCCCTGGGAAGGTGGCTGAGACCTGTATGGCCCAAATCTTGCCCCATCATGCTTTACTTTGAAAGGCAAATCCATCTGTCCCCACAAGGCCCCTGAGTTTGCTTTTCAGGGTTGGTTTCTGTGCCACAGATCAGCATTGAGCTGTGTGTTTATCCCCCTGGGATCACTGGCTGCTGCTTGGATGTGCTTCTGGAATTCTTTCCCCCACAGCAGATCCAGCAGAGATGTGTTAGCAGCCCAGGTCCTGCCAGATGTTCCTGCAGGCCAAGGTTGGCCCATGGCTTGTTTCTCCAAAGAAAAGTGGTTTAGGAAGCAATTTTTTACAGATAGAGTAATCAGACATTGGAATGGGCTGCCCAGGGAGGTGGTGGATTCACCATCTCTGGAGGTTTTTAAGATGAGAGTGGATGTGGCATCAGTGCCATGGTCTGGGAACCACGGCGGTGTTGGATCAAGGGTTGGACTTGATCTCGGAGGACGTTTCCAACCCGGTTGATTGTATGATTCCATCCTTCCCTTCTGGCTGCTGGCATTGTCACACAGCACTGGGCCAGGGGCTGCCCTCCACGCTGCCTCCTCTGCAGTACCTTCTCCCACTGCACAACCTTCTTGGGATAGAGACTCTGCTCGCATCAGAGAGACCCAGGGCTCCCCCTACTCACCTGCCTGAACCTCCCTGAGGCTCCTGGGGTTAAGAAACCAGCCAGGTCCCAAACCACAGGCCCTAACCCTGCTGCTCCATGTCCCCCTGCTCCTGCCTCCAGGGTTTCTTCCGCCGGACAATCCGCATGAAGCTGGAGTACGAGAAGTGTGAGAGGAGCTGCAAGATTCAGAAGAAGAACCGAAACAAGTGCCAGTACTGCCGCTTCCAGAAATGCCTCTCCCTGGGCATGTCACACAATGGTGAGTGCCACTGCTGACCACAGGCCTGACTGGCTGGGTGACACGGGGCCAGCTGCCCTCCCGTGAAGGGTGCATATGGCAGGCTGTGCTTTAGCCCATGGTTCTCCTTGCCAAGGGATCATTCAAACACAATATTTCAAGCTTTTGACTCTTCATCCCTGTCTTCTATACGAGAAGGGGCTGTTCATTCCCACCATGCAGGACAGCTGCTGGTACGTGGCTGTGCCTTATGAACTGGCCCAGAGGGAACTGGACACACAGATTGCTCTTCTGTGCCAGGATTTTAAAACTTCTTGTGTAACCATCTAGGTCATGACCAAGCAAAGGTGTTTATGTGGGTTTGTGCAAGAGCCCAGAGGACTAGGATGGGAGTCTGGTGTGAGGGAAGCAACAATGGCTGGTTCATGAAGGTGCCAGTGCTGGAGGAGCTGCATCCTGGAGAAGCATTGTGTTGTGCAGGGGTTCACCAGCAGACTGTCCGTCTGCGGTGGCAGAACAACCTGCTGCCTCTCTGGGTGCATCTCCTGGAGTCACCCCCCTGTCTTGACCCACTGGTTTTCCCCCCCAGCAATCCGCTTCGGGCGCATGCCAGAGGCAGAGAAGAGAAAGCTGGTGGCGGGTCTGACGGCGAGCGAGATCAGCTGCCAGAACCCGCAGGTGGCTGACCTGAAAGCTTTCTCCAAGCACATCTACAATGCCTACCTGAAGAATTTCAACATGACCAAAAAGAAGGCAAGAGGTATCCTGACCGGGAAGGCCAGCAGCACCCCAGTAAGTTCCCTCCCAGGGCAGGCGGGGTTGGCCATGGCCAGCACAGAGGGCTGTTCTCTGGGAGGTGCTGCACATCTCCCTCCTGCCATAGCTGTTCCACATGCACCAGTTCCCACCTGCAGCTAGGTGGGCCCTGCATGTCCTGCCCCTCGCTAGGTAAAGTCCCATTGCTGTGCAGACTTGTGCTGTGGTGGTGGGTGCAGATTGCCTGAGCATTGTCAGCCCCAGAGGCAGGGAACAGCACAGGGACAGGCAGGCAAACATGAATGTCCTGGGCAGAGCTGGCACCTCGAGTCCCCCCAGCAGACTCCTAACTTGCTTCTTGTTCAAGCAGCCTTTTGTGATCCATGACATGGACACCTTGTGGCAGGCAGAGAAGGGGCTGGTGTGGAAGCAGCTGGTGAATGGCATTCCCCCCTACAAGGAGATTGGGGTGCACGTCTTCTACCGCTGCCAGTGCACCACGGTGGAGACTGTGCGGGAGCTCACAGAGTTTGCCAAGAGCATCCCCAGCTTCGTAGGCCTCTACTTGAATGACCAAGTGACTCTGCTCAAGTACGGGGTGCACGAGGCCATCTTCGCCATGCTGGCATCCATCATGAACAAGGATGGGCTGCTGGTGGCCAACGGGAACGGCTTCGTGACCCGGGAGTTCCTGCGTAGCCTGCGCAAGCCCTTCAGTGAGATTATGGAGCCCAAATTTGAGTTTGCTGTGAAGTTCAATGCGCTGGAGCTGGATGACAGTGACCTGTCCCTGTTTGTGGCAGCCATCATCCTGTGTGGAGGTGAGTGGGTGCCCTCGGCCGTGCCAGAGTCAGGAAGAGTCCTCCTTACTTAGAGATGGGTCAGAGGGGGCTGTGGGAGCTGAGCTGCAGCTGTTCCTGAAGTCAGCCAGGGGTGTGTCAGGGGCACAAGAGAAGAACCGAACACTTCCAAAACCAAAGCTTCTCTGTGGCGGTGATGCCCGGCAAGCTTGGACCAAGAGCAAGGAGTGTAGAAGTGGCATCTCCTTCTCATGTGCTGCTGTGGGCTAGGTTGTCAAAGGGCACACTTCTCCCCTTTCTAGCTGATGAGGTTGGAGTCACAGTGGGTGGGATACAGTCCCCAGCTTCCTTTCCCCAGGAGGAGCGTGTGCTTTGGAGGGCTGCCCCATGACCCTGCAGCTGCTGTGCTTCCTCTCCACAGACCGTCCTGGCCTGATGAACGTGAAGCAGGTGGAGGAGATCCAAGACAACATCCTGCGAGTGCTGGAGTTTCACCTACAGGCCAACCACCCAGATGCCCAGTACCTCTTCCCCAAGCTGCTGCAGAAGATGGCAGATCTGCGGCAGCTGGTGACGGAGCACGCCCAGCTGGTGCAGAAGATCAAGAAGACAGAGACAGAGACATCTCTGCACCCGCTTCTGCAGGAGATCTACAAGGACATGTACTAAGGACCTGTTATTTATGAGAATGAAGCCATGGATTCCCATCAAGACTCTTTGTACAGAAACAAAGAAAACCCTTCCCTGTGTCTTCCATTTCTTCTACTGGAAACTCTTTTCTACGTGACCCTGACATACGGTACGTAGGGCAAGATGCTGTCACGATTTGCAGCTGCCTCCTGCTTGGCCAGGGCTTCCGTTAACACACACTAACAAATCTCCACAGCTGCTGTTTCCGTTACTGTGGCCCAGCTCCAGCGGCTCCCGGGGCCTCTGGAGCGGCCGCCCGGTTTACATGGCACAGGCAGTGGGTTCTTACAGCACCCCGGGTCCCCATGGTGGGAGGAGCTCTGGTCCTGAGGAGACCCGAGCGAGGTGCAGGGTCCGGTGGGACCAGCAGCAGCACTCACAGCGTGTCTGTATTTTCTTGTTCGTTTGCACTCCGAAGACATAGTCCTGAGCCGTGAAGTCTGGGACGGTTGTGATGTGAAAGGATGTTTCTCTCTTTCCCAAAGAAAAGCCAGAGTATTTGAACACGGGTAGGGCTGTCCTAGCAGGGACCCTCAGCAGCAGCCCCCTGTGCTGTGCAGTGTGTTCCTGTCTCCCAGAGGGACTGTGCGAGCTCTGCCTTCCTGAGTGCTGTGTGGGAACCTGTGCTCCTGGCACCCTGATTGCAGAGGAAATGTGTTCCTTGGCACCTCAGTATGAGAGGAGGGATGGGGAGGTGGGAGGGAAAGGATTTGACTCGTTAAAATTCACCTTCACAGCAGAGGCTGGAATTTGTGGCTTCCACAGGCTGTTCTGCACAGCTATGAGTTACCAAAAAGGTCTGTGCAGGGTCAGGGGCTTTGGGCTGGTCAGGGTTTGGTGTCCTGCCTCAGTTTGCCCTGGGAAAGGGACCTGGATTGTCACTGGCTCTCTGCTCCGAGGGGGAGCAAGAGAATCCTTTAGTGCGTTGGTTGCAAAGAGCTTTACAGCTGTAAACCCCAGTATAAATGCCAAGGATTTATAAACTGGGAGGGAGCGGGTGGGATGCTCACAATGGGCAGGAGCTTCCCAGAGAGCGCAGCCAGGTCAGGGAAGCTGCCAGTCCTCCTCTGCCACTGTCCCGAGAGCTGGGACAGCTCCAGGCTTCAGGGTCTGCCTAAACCCAGCACCGTTTTGGGACTTTACCTCATAACTTCTCACAGCTGTAGTGAAATGCCATAGTGCTGCCTGGGCTGAGCTGGGCTGGGCTGGGCCCCCAGTGTGAAGGGCTGCATCACCTGAGCTCGAGGGCAGAGGATGGACCCGGGAAGGGCTCAGTTTCCCTCTCAGGATGATGGTGTCTGACCTAAGAAGTAGCACTTACCTGTCTGCAGCTCCTGGTCCTGTGTGTCCTGAGCAGCCTTATTAAAATACTGAAATCCCCAAGGAGGGGTCGTGGGAGCAAATTAGTCAGTTTTATTTTACTTTCCTCATCTTCAGGGTAGCAGATTTCCCTGGTGCAATAATTCCTTTAAAAAACCCTAAGGGGAAGAGCACTGGGCTTCCCCACCCCGTCACAGGGCTGGCGATGGTCAAACCTGCCCCTGCTGCCACACTCCGGCCCCTTGCTGTGCCTCAGTTTCCCTGCCCAGCCCCTCCCCTCCCTACCTTGCAGGGCCGTTAGGAATTACCATTTCTGAAGCACTTTGAAGCCCTCTCGGGGTAGGCACTGGAGATATGCGTGTGCTGGATGGAGCCCAGGGGATTTGCCCATCCCAAAGCCCTGGTGGCATCCCCACCGCAGCCACATGCAGGACTTGTGCCCATCACCTGGGGAACTTTTTGCTCTTCCTTCCTCAACAGTGTAACAACCCTCAAACTGAAATGTATATTTTTGCTAGAAGTACAAACCTCCAAGTGTTTTTAATAATATAAATAGTGTCCACAAACTGACTTGACTTTAAATAAATCTGAACTAAATATTTAAGAACCTTTTAGTGTCCAGCCTGTCTTTGTGGGATTTCTCTTGGCAGCTGGGGGGCTGCCCATGGGAGGGTTTCCAGCAGAGGTGATGGGATTTGCTGCATTTTTTGTGATTTTCCAGGAATTTGCCATGATTCCCAGGCCTCCATTATTCCCAGATCTCATAGCTCCTGTGGTTTTCTTGCCTGCAAACTAAAGGCAGCAGAAAGAGCCATTTCTGAGCAGGGTCCCAGTCTCAGAGCTGGGTGCTTCCTGCCCCAAATGCTTGCAGGTGGAGCTGGGCAATGAGCTCAGCCCAGCCAAACCCACCCCAAGATGGGCAAGGATGGGCTCTGGGGCAGCTGGGCCATGTTCTGGCTCTGGGCTCTGCCCTTGGCTGTGTCTGAACACCCAAGAGTTTGCAGAGAGCAGCTGCAGACCCCCAGACTTCCCTCTCCCCAGTTTGAGTGCCCCTGGGAGAAGCTGGTCCATTGTCCCCCACCTCTCCCAGGCATCTGGGGATCCAGGGAGCCGTGGTGCTGCTGGGCATGTGATCCAGGGTACCTGGCTGGGGACCTTGTATGGTTTAACCCAGCAGGCAGCAAAACATCACCCAGCTGTTCACTCCCTCCCTTCCCAGTGAGATGGGGGAGAGAACTGGGAAAAAAGTGAAATTTATAGGTTGAGATAAAGATAGTTTAATATGACTGAAAAAAAGGAAATAATAATGATAAAAGAATTAGAATATACATAATTTAGTGATGCACACTGGAGTGGTGCCCCCCGCCAGGCTTCTCACTTCAGGAGCAAGAGGAGCTGGAAAGTCCTTGACTCAACGTAAACAAAGCTCCCAAAGCCGAGTGCTATCAGCCCGGGCTTGTCCGGGCTTGTCTTCCGCCCAAATCGCAGCACGGCCCCCAGGGGAGAATTAATCCCATCAGGACTCACGACACACCTGAGGGCTAAAGAATCCTGGGAAGTAACCGGGGAAGTTCCCCTCTCGGCCGCCGGGGAACAGATGGAGCCGGGCTCGATGGTGGTGTCTGGGACGTTAACGGCCAGGGGGGGCTGCCTGAGACCCCTGTGCAGGTAAAAGGCTTGGGGTCGGGAGGGCTGGGAGCAGCTTTGGGGGGAGATAGGCTTGAGATGGGGCCACGAGTCCCTCCCTGTGGGGACAGAGAGCGGATTGGGATGGTCTCGATCCACCCATTTCCCCGAGCAGCTGCCCCGCCTCCGCAGCGGGGGACCCCAGAAACACTCCAGCCAGGCACCTCCTTCCTGTCAGCCACAAACCACGGACTCCTTGCCGCTTTCCATGGCTGCACAGGGAGCCAGGGGCTGCCCCAGCCCTCAGGACCCCTGGTCTGCCCTGGGAGAGCCCCAGGCCAGCCCAGTCCTGGGCTTATTTTGCTTTGCAATTAACCAGGAGAGGAGGCTGGATGGGGCTGGGAGAGCATTGGCTCCCCCTGGGCTCTGCCCTTGGCAGGGGCTCCTGAGCCCAGACACCACGAGGGGCTCCTGCACGTTATGGCCCCACCCAGACAAAGCTGGGACCCGGAGGGGTGTCAGGGTGGCTGGTGGAGCAAGGTTGGAGTGGGGTCTGACCCCAACCATGCGGCTCCTCTGGCCAACAGGAATTTTGCCCGTGGATCCTGTCGATGGGGCCAGAGCTGCCGCTTCTTACATGACAGAAACTCAGCTCAGATCTGCAGGTACTTCCAGAGTGGGTCTTGCAGCTACGGAGAGCAGTGCAGGTAAGGGGCAGCGAGCAGGAGTCTGATGCCCCAGGGATGGGCTGGGAGCCAAGAGGAGTCATGCTGGGCTGATGGGACTCTCTGTCTGTTTGTCTCTGGGCTCCTCCAGCTACCAGCACATCCAGGAGGAGCTGGTGCCGTCCCGCCATGGCCTGGATCCCTCCATGCCCCCCTGCCGCTGGGGCCCGGAGCCTGGCACTGTGCCCATGGCCACGGCCCAGGGCTGGGTGGGACCCCAGCGCACCTCAGACTACCCTGCCCCCAGCACGACACATGTGGCCTTCAAGTCCCCAAACATGGAGGTTGAGGTGGAAGAGAAAGACAAGAAGAACGTCGCAGCACCTGGTAACATCAGTGGAGAATTTGTCCCCGCACATGCTCAGCGTGCCTCAGGTAGGTGTTAGGCTGCCCAGAGGACCAGTGGGGCTGAGGAGACTGGAGTGGTCACAGTGGAGCAGCCTGAGCATGTTTCTGCCCATGACCAAAACCTTGGCCAAGCTGGGGCTGTGGAGAGCTCTCCAGGGGCCCGTCACTGCTGAGGCTGCATGCTCTAAGCAGCCTGCCTGGCTCTCTGATGGTGGGGTGGGATGTGCTTTTCCCCTCTAAGAGCTCTCCTCCTGCAGGCTCCCAGCTACAAGGGCTGGCACTGGATGCAGACTCCTCTGACCCCAGAGAGACAGTGGTGGAGATGGTGACGGGGACTGACCCTGCAGAGGTGGGTTTGGGGGTGTCCTGTGGCCGGGCACTCCCCAAGGCCAGGGCATTGATGGAGCTGGGGCGTTGCCATGCTTTGCTTCTCTGCGTGCAGGTCTCTATGGATCTGGGTGCTGCGGCAGCCCCAGTCCCCACCGAGGCACTGAGAGCCCAGAGTGAGGCCGTGGTGTGTGGCATCTGCATGGACAGGGTGTACGAGAAGCCGCTGGCGGAAGAGCGGCTCTTTGGGATCCTCCCGAACTGCAGCCACGCGTACTGCCTGGGATGCATCCGCAAGTGGCGTCGCAGCCGGGACTTCCAGAGCACGGTCATAAAGTGAGTGGGGATGGGGACAATGGGGAGTGGTCACCATCACCCCTTCTGCACCCTGAAATCCTTCCTTAGGTCTGGTGATGTGACTTTGCATTGGCACGACTTTTCTTTGAGAACACGTCGTTGGGAGTAGGGATGGGGATACTGGATGAGGCCATGGCAGCAGGACCACCCTGCATGGGTGCTGAGCCTGTACTCCCTTGCTCCCTTTTTGGGACACCCATCTGCACCCATTGCCTTCACCCAGGGCCTGCCCAGAGTGCCGGATCACTTCCAGTTACTATATTCCCCACAAATACTGGATCTCGGATGTGGGTGAGAAGGAGAAGCTCATCAGAACCTTCAAGGCGCGGACGGGGTGAGCGCATGGAACTGTGGGTGGCAGGGCTGTGGGCTCTGTGCTGCCCCAGGAGCCACACTCACAACTGTGCTTGGAATCCCACAGGAAAATCAGGTGTAAATTCTTTGTTCGGAACCATGGCCACTGCCCGTTCAGGTCCGACTGCATCTACCTGCACGAGCTGCCCACCAGCCGGCTGCCACGGCACAGACAGCAGCGGCTGAGGATGCCCACTGTAAGTGGGGTGGCAAGTCCTCAGGCTGGGCTGGGTGCAGTGCAATGGGAGACCGGGGCTCATCCTCCTGTGCTGCAGGAGTTCAACCCTTCTTCCTCGGAGAGCTCTGGCGAGGAGGATGAGGAGCTCTGCATGCTCGACTGGGCTCTCACCCTGACTGTGCTGGAGACGGAATTTCACTACTCAAGTTATGGCCACGAGATGCTTCTCATTGACTTCAGCAACTCTGACTGAGCCCTTGGGGGTGACACTGGGCCCAGGTGATGCTGGTGGCATCTCTGGAAGGGGGAATCATCTGCTTTTGACTTCCACCATTGTTTTGGAGTGGCTCTGGGGATAGGCGGTGTGGCAGGGATGGGGTGGGATGGGGAAGCGGTCTGGCTGCCATTTATCGGGACGCCGGGAGTGACTCAGGGCGGTGGGGCACAGTCCCCCTGCTCTTGCCCTCGCCCCCTCAATGGGAGACCCGCGGGTGCCGGGCGCGGGGCTGGGCTGGGGGTTTAACGTGGGGATTTAAGGCCCACGGGCCGGGGCGTGCACTGTTTTATACTAGTTTTAGCCAAATTCGGGAATTACGAAATAAAACGCGTACGTAACATCCCGGTGCCGGGTGTCTCTGTCCGGGGGCTGGATGGCTCCACCCCCGGGACGGGGCGGTTTTTGGGATTAGGGACATTTGCATAATGACTCGTTTGCGCGCCGTTCATCAGCGTTTCCCGGGTGGGGCCGGAAGCGGCGCGTTCGGGCCCGGGACAGCGGGGAGAGCCCGGCGGGGCCACCCAGGAGTGTCGGGGGCTGCCCCGGCTGTGCCCGGGGCACGGCAGTGACCGGGGCAGTGCACGGGGGGCGGGGGGAGCTCCCCCGGGAGGGCAGCGGGGACTGAGCTGGGGATGGGGGAGCTGCCGGGGAAGGGGTGTCGGAGGGCTCCGAGGCGTTCCCGGTGCGACCCCAGTGACGCTCCCGCATCCTCGGGCGGGAAGGGCAGGTAAGGGCAGTCCCCGAAACTGGCGCCGGGGTCGGCTCCGAGCACGGCTGGCTGGGTCCTGGTACCCCCGCGCCTCTCCCCGTGTGACCCGTGCCCGGCTCTCCCCGTGTCTCGCAGGCGGCTGTGCAGCCCCCAGCAGCGATGGAGCCCCGCTGCCCGCCCTGGCTGCAGAGCTGTGCCCGGCCCTGCCGCCTCCTGCTCCACGCGCTGGGCTCCGGCCCCGCCGGGGCTCTCGCCGCCCTCCGGATGCTGCAGCGGGACCAGCCCCGCGAGGGACCGGGACGGGCGTTCCCCTGGCAGGCCCTCACCGCAGCCCTGTGCGCCGAGGAGCCCGTGCTGGAGGAGCCACAGGGGGTCCTGGCTGTGTGAGTCAGATGCGTTTCTAAACCTTGGTGTTTTGTGGGAGGTTTGGTGTGTCCGGTGCCTAATTTGGGACCGCGTGTCCACTTACCCCAGGGCAGCGGGCCGTGCCTGAAGCTGGGATCGTAGCAGTGGCCAGCTGGTCTCCCAGCTTGTGTCTGCAAAAGCTGGTGAAGGCATTAGTTGCTACCTCCTCTTGCTCCATAGTGAGACCCACAGGGCAGCTTGGAGTCAGGGCGAGGTTTGCTGTGACAAGTTGCCTTTCCTTTTCTCCCCTTACCCAGCAAGCCACGGCTGCTGCTGCTGCCCATCATGTGCCAGAGAAACTTCTTCTCCCTGCTCCTCGTGATGCAGGATGCAGTGCCAGGGGGCTGCCTTGGCCAGCTGCTCCGGGCCATGGAACAGGATTCCCATGTGGATCCCTGGATGCGGATGCTGGGGGATCTGCTCCAGCAGGGACCAAGAAGAGAAGAGCACTTCCCATCTCCCACTCCACTCTCTTCTACGTGCCAGCAGCAGCTTAGGTGCCTGTGCCAGAAAATTGCCCAGAACAAACCCGAGGGGCAAAGGAAATGGAACTGGTGCTTTAGTAAGCAGCCTGGTGCCCCTGGAGATCTGGCTGACTCTGTGCCTCAACGTGGAAAGCGCAAGAAAGTGTCAGAGGAGGGAGTGGAGTTGATCAGTGACAGAGAGAGGAAGAGGTTGCTGCTGGAGGAGGTGGCATTTGACCCTCTGGGACCCCAGGAATGTGGGGATGTGACAGGGATAGAAGAGGAGGTGCCTGAGGAGCCTTCAGTGGATACACGTGCTGAGAGCACAGAGGGGGCTGCTCCAGACAGCTCCCAGCAGGACGCAGTTGGGGAGCTCAGGAAGAGTCCCAAAACAGAGCTGGCAGCAGAGGCCCAGTCCTTTCTCCAGGTACTGGGTAGGGTTTGCTCTCCCCTTCCAGACAGTGAGCCTTTACAGCCTGATTCCCCTTCCTTCATCTCATTTCCTCAGGTGCATGGACAGAAGCTGAAAATGCTGCTGCTGCAGGAGTCCAGTGTAAGTGGTTGCTTCTGTCTGTCTGCTGGAGCAAATGATCTAAATGGGCTCGTGCCAGGGCCTCAAAAGGGGTGAGAAAGGAGGTGGGTTTCATGGGACTGACTGTACAAGGATAGAAAGCCCTACTGCCACCTCCTCTGGGCTGGGATACCGACACGTGCCTGCACCTCGCAGGGGTTGCTGTGTGAGGGGCAGCCTGTGGGCACAGCGCTGGCTAACGTGGGAGGAAGGGAAAATCCTTAGAGCCATATATTGTGTGTTGATTTATTTGGTGCATTACTTAGGACTGTTTTCCCTCCAGCACTCTGAGCTGAGCATCCCGCCTGAGCTGTGCATCCTGAACAACTGCTCCCCCAGCCAGGTGAGTCTCAGCATCCCTGCTGCAGCCGCCAGTATTGCGGAGGGCCTGCTGCCATCCCTAATGTCCCATCCCCTCTGCCATCCCCAGCTTGAAGGACTGTGCTCCTTCCTCCAGCTGTCTGTGTGCCCAGAGCCCTCCCTGGGGCGTTTCTGCAGGTGGCTGCTGGCTCTCACCCCTGACCTCAGCTACACCAGTGCGGCCATCCTGGCAGAGCAGCTCTTCCTCAGGCGAGTACGTGCAAGGGCAGCAGAGGTTTCCTGCTCCCTGTTTCCCCTCTCCACCATCCCCACCTCCTGCCTTTTCTGTCCCTAGGTCCTGTCCCTTACCCAGCCGCCTTCCCGACACCTCATGGCTGCCCTCGCTTCATTTTGCTCCAAGTATTCCCAGCCCTTCTGCCACGTGCTGGTGGCTGCGATCCTGCAGGAGCCAGGGGAAGGTGCGGTGGGCTTGTGGGAGACATGGCTGTGGGAGCTGGAGAAGGGCCCCAACTGCAAAGTGCTGTCTTCTGGGAGGCATTTGTCACGTGGAACATGTGTTAGGATCCATGGAGGCATAGGGCTGGTTTTACCTGGGCGAGCAAACACTTGTGTTAGAATGGGAGATGGGTTTACAGATGCCTGAGATGGAGAGGGAGGGGAGGCCAAGCTAGCTTCCAGCATCAGTTTTCCCAACTGCTGGCTGAATGCCTCTCCTCATGCATGAACCCCTTTTCCTAGGGACTGGTGCTATTTAAACCCTGAGTGCAGGTGGGCAAAGGAAGCAGGATTATCCTGAACAATAGAACGGGGCACTATGTGGTTTTTGCATGTCCTGACTGACACATACGCCTGTGTGAAGGGCTGCTAGGAAGAGCTGGGCACATCCCTGTGGATTTGGCAGCCTTTGGAGGCTCTCCCCATCTGACTTGCCCTTGCAGGTGCTGAGCAGACCAAGCTGGTGTGTGAGCTTGTGGAGGAGTGCCTGGAGCCACACTGTGTGCAGCTGGTGCTAAGGTGAGGGATTACAGGGTCAGCAGTGCTGCTTTGGCCTCGTGCCTGCCTGGATGGGTCAGCTGGCTCCAGCCACTCGGGAGCACCAGTGAGGCCGTGAAGCAGCGTGTCTCCTCTTCACTGTACTTTTAGCCAAGTCTTGGAGATGCCTTTGTCAGAGAAGCTCCTGCCGGTAGTGCAGGCCGTGCTGGGGCGGCAGGTGAGAGAGGCCCCTTGTCCCCCAGGTTTCCTTGCTGACTCTGGCAGTGCTGGAGCAAGGACCAGTTCTCCTACCCTGTCCTGGGTTTCTTCCAGGAGGTGCTGCCCCCGGAGCTCTTGGATCTCCTGGTCCTGACTCTGTGCCGGCGGGCCTCAGCCTTTGCCACATCACTTGACTATGCCAAGCTGGTGACGGCCCTGCTTACCATGTACCAGAGCCAGGTGAGCGAGACCAGGCTCAGGTCCTGCAGATGGGCTGGTGAGCCTGCAGCCAGGGCTGCAGCTGGCCTGGGACCTGGTCCAGGGGTCTCAGGTGGGCTCCTGGCAGGGCAGCGCTCCAAGCTCATGCTCTCTTGATCCCAGGTCACCCCAACTCACCGGAGCAGTCTGGCTGCCGCCCTGGATCAGAGCAATGCAACTCTGAAGAAATCACTGCAGGCTGTGCTGGAAGGGGCCAGATGAGGTGGGTGCAGGGGTCTCTGTCATGGGGGATGACAGGCTCTGCACTCTGGGCTGCCCCAGCGGTGGGAAACCAGCAGGCGCCACAGATGCCGTAATGGAGCCGTGCTGGCACCGTGCCGTGGTGTGGATGGCGGTGGGCTTCCCTGTTCTTGATTTGTGTTCTTCATTTCTCAGGTGACCACCAAAGGGAACTGCGAGGTGACAGGTTCCTTGCATAGAGGACGCTCATTGCACAGTGGCAGCTGCAGCCCCCCCTTCACAGGGTTCCCCCCAGTGAGGTGGGACCCCACAGGTGGGGTCTGTGCCCCACAGAGCACCCAAAGCCTCACGGCAGCATCTGATGTGAGGGGACTATCACTGGGCGGCGCCATCCCAGCCTCCCACATCCCCAGAGGGCTCTTGTTTGAACAATTAACGTGTTTCCAGGCGTTTCTGTATGTGCTCTCCCTTCGCCCCGCCGCACTCAACATGGCGGCCCGGCCCCGCCGCACTCAACATGGCGGCCCCGCCCCGCCGCACTCAACATGGCGGCCCCGCCCCGCCGCACTCAACATGGCGGCCCCGCCCCGCCCCTCCAAGGGTGCCGGCCGGGTGGGGCTGTGGGGGCTGAGTTCGCAGATCCTGAGTTATTATTAATGTCCAAAACACATCGCTGAACCAGGACGGATATTGATTTGAGGCTCTGTGAAGCTAATAATTCTGGACTTAATTCAGTATCCTGATTTTACGTTGTCACATCCCAAGGCAGAAGCCCTGCACACGTCAGCGTTCCTCTCCGAGGGCTGGGCTGGGTTCGGAGCAGTGTCTGCTGCGCTGTGTGTCTGATCGGCTGGGATTTACAGATTTCTGGGTTCAGGAGAGTGGGATTTAACTGAAGAGCTGGGAAACTTGAATTTTCTGCTTTAAATCCACATTTTTTTCCTGTTTGCTAGGGACCCTGCTGTGTGTGACACATTTCCGGGGATGATGACACTTCCCGTTGCAGGGTGTTTAATGATACTCTAATAAAAAGTGCTTCTATAGTGTGATTGTGCCCAAAGTTCTATCCTGTATCCTTGAAAATACCTGCTGGAAACCTCATTTAGGCACCTCCTGGTCTGGGAGGTGGGAAGAAAAGGATGGGAGAGAGTGGATGGACTCAGGTACTGCTAGGGTTTTAATGAAAGTTAGAAGTGTTGCATACTTCTGGAGCTATTTAAAAATCCATAAACATTTACATCTACAAAGGGAGAAAGGGAACTAAAACATGTAGGTGTGACATGTGACTGCTTTAAGTTTGCTCATTTAGATCCCGCCAGAGGAAGGAAACTCTGAAGCATTAGGTGATGCTCTTAAGGCTGAGAGCACAGATTTCTTTATATAAGAATCTCTTAAGCTATTTTAGGTGACAATGGACTGATGAGGCTTCAAAGTCTGCATTAGCTGGAGGACAGAAACCTCCAGGGAGCTGAATTCTTGCTGTGTTTGCATTCCGCTGAGTTAGTGGCTCAGTAAAGTGAAGCTATTGTAGGGCTGCCCAAAATACGACATAAATAGAAATTGTGCCATGATCATCAAGGTCTGAGACTGCTGTTCTGGCTTTATTAGGTAGCAGGCTCTGGTCTTTGCAGTTTCCCTGCAGAGCTTCTACCAAGTGACCTCAGTGTCATTGTCCCCACTGCTCCATCTGGCCGTGGCTGTCGGTCATGTGCAGATGACCGAGGACAATCTGATCTCTGAAATTCATGGCAATCAGCTTCACGGTGTCATTGCTGAGCACGCACATGCCGTGTGTACCTGGAGCTCCGTGGGGAAGCCTCGGTGTCTCTGGACAGTGACAAAGGGTTGGAAATTTTCTGGCCACAGCACACGGCTGCTCCCCAAGGGGTGTCTGCTTTTGTAACTCCTCACTGTTATCTTTAGGCAGTGGGCTCATTGTGACAGTTCCTGGCTGCTGCTGCTGCATTGCAGCTTGTGCCTCCAGCTTGTGGGGACACACTGGGAGCTGTGCTTTGGGCCAGCTTACGTGGGTTTTGCAAGAAATGGTAGTCAGGAAGGGATCAGCTCTGCAAACTGCAAGGGGGATTCCTGTTCTGCTGGGAAGCATTACTCTGGCTTGTGGACAGAGCCTTCTTAGCCCTGGTTTTGCTCTTGGCTGCAGCTTATCATGTGCTGTGGATTCCTCTAGGGTGTACGTGCAGATAACAATTGTGTAAGGAGAATTTGGAGCAAACCCCAGAGACACTAAACATGCTGGTGATAGACTGCTTGTTTATGTGGCAGTTGGTAGCACCCACACAGAAAACCTTACTTTTGACTCCTCTTGACCCTCAAGAACTTTAAAATCCAGCTTGAACAG
Source organism: Neopelma chrysocephalum (assembly GCF_003984885.1). NCBI lineage: Eukaryota > Metazoa > Chordata > Aves > Passeriformes > Pipridae > Neopelma > Neopelma chrysocephalum. The sequence goes on from NW_020897763.1 coordinate 4,220,701, forward strand.
TACAAAGAGGTGCATGCAGCATAAAACATCTATCATATCTGTCAGGTTTTATAATTTAGCAGAACCTTATCCAAGGGTGGAGGGAGCACCAGGACTGGCTTTGCCCTTGTCTTGATTTAATAGCAGTATTGGTGAAGAGAATGGTCTGAAGCTTTGTCCAAGACCTTTCCTAGGCTGGATGTAGAAGGTATATAAATATAGGTGTATAATTTTCAGCCAGTCTACTTGTTATATTTGACAGTGGTTCCTTATCTGCTTCCTCTTCTGTAGAGATTTACTTCCTTCATAGTTCAGTGGGGAATTCCCTTTTTGGCCTTTGATGCAGCTTTGCATGGAAGCTTGGGGGCCGTGACACCCAGATGTGAGGCTGAAGTGCTCTGGGGAAGGCTCAGCAATTTTATTTTTTTTTTAATTTGGAATTTAAAACTGAATAAAAAGAACATTTCTCCTTCTCATCCTTTTGCCAACATCATAAGAAGAGAACCATGTTCTCCCTTGGGTAGTCTGGTGGCTGCTGAGGAGCCAGGGCCCCAGAGAGGTGACTTTGTGGTGGGGCTGGGCTGTTGTTTTACTGTTGGGCCCCTGCACAGACCTAATAAATCATGCTTGCCACATCAGCAGGAGCAGCCAGTGTCGGTCTGAGCAGCTTTCTTCCAAGAAGTGGATAATCCAGATGACCAGAGTCTCTGTGATCTGAGCTGCAGGTTCAGCTCAGCTGCAGCAGAGCCCTGGGAGATGCTGCAGTAGCTGCTGCGCTGCCGGAGGGACCTCGCTGGAAGGAGAACGGGGGGCAAAGCCAGATCCCACAGCCACGTGCTCACCTCCCTGGGCTGCAGAACTCCCAGCAGGGTCTTGTTCATTCCCACTGGACAGGTCTGTGTGAGGGGAGCTGGGCTGCTTTTTCTTGTTTGAGGCTCTGTGATAACCTGGGTTGCAATCACGATTTAGATGCTCTAAGGCTAAAAATAAGAATAGAAAAAAAATCCATGGGTGCTTTTAGTAAATGCTTTAGAGGCTGTTTGAATGGGATGGTTTTGCAAAGAGGGGCACTGCCTCTAATTAACCCTCCCCAGAGCGTGGGAGGGAATAGGGGAGCTGGTGTGGTGGTGTCCATAGGTCTGTGTCCCTCATGGAGCACCTTGCTGGAGCTGTGGACCTGCCAGGACACGGGAGCAGAGGCCACAGAGCCTCACCTGCTGCTTGGTGCCAGGCTGCTGCTCCCGGGGAGGAAGCCAGGGCTCTGTGCAAAGGTGTCTGTCCTCCACCCCCCTTGTTTTGTAACCTCTGGCCCTGGGGCCACACCCTGGCCTCTTGCTCTGGCAGGCAGGGCAGAGGCTGGGCCGGGTCTGCCTCAGGGCTGGGAGATGCTGTTTGCCCTCTCAGGGGCTGCACTGTTCCTTGGGGTACATCAGGGTACCTTGGGCACAAAGGGGGGGGGCAACAGCAGCTGCCTGCTTAGCCTGGCAGTGCTGAGCATCGAATCTGACTCTGGGTAAGCTCATTAGGGGAAGAAAGCTGCTTTAGAGGATGTGATGGATTTGAGTAAAGTGATTGGGCAGGGGAAGGGGCAGTGGGGTGATGGCTGGTGAGAAAGTAGGACTGCTGAGAGGAGCAGGAGGAATGGGGGGCCTGGGCAGAATGGCTTCCCTGCATCACCTAATACAGGGGTTCCTAATCAGCCGTCCTGGTCTAGCCTGGTGCTGAGTCCCCCATGACAGCATGGGGGGATCCCCCGTCTCTGTGGAGGTCCTGAGTGCCACCACCCTGCCCTGAGCCTCCTGCTCAGGACTGCTCTGCTCTACAGACACCTGGCACAGAGGGAGCAGTCGTGGTCTTTCCCAGCTCTGTCCCCTCCTAAGGGTGGGTGCAGGAACCTGGTGCCTTTCACCGAAAGCAGAGGTCACCTGACCACCTGCAGCCCCCTCCACCCGCCCAGCGGCACAGGGAGCTCCCGGCTGCTCTTGTGCATCTCCTTTAAAGGCCTTCTCTCATCTGGCTTGTCCCTGGCAGCTCCCTCTGCTGCAGATGCAGTTGCTCTCCCCTGCGGGGAGGCTCTGCTGCTGGCAGCTTGCACCGTGTGGGGCTCCAGCACCCCCCGACCCACCATCTGCCGGCCACGCCACGTCCCCTGAGCCCCTCCTGGCTCTGACTGAGTGCTGGGTCTGAGCTGGGTGGCCCCAGCATCTGCCTTCGGCTGCTTGAGACAAGTTCAGGCAGGTAATGACCCGGGGAGCGTTTGGTGAAGTCGCCAAGCTGAGGGAAAGCGCTGGGTTTGGTTCTCCAGGGGGTTACTTCTGCCAAACCAGCCGTGTGCCTCTGTATTGCCATCCGTAAAACAAAGATAGGAGTGAGTGTCTGTGAGGCTGTCAGAGCTGTAGTGAAACAGCAGGGTCTGCCATGGCTGTGGTGGAGCAAGCGCTTTGCAGCAGGGACCAGCCCTCCAGAGGACTCTGATGCTGGCTGGTGGGATGAGTTTGGCTGATGCCCAGTGGCTGGGGGCTCCTGAGTCCCTGGGGGGGTGAAGGTGTCAATGACAATTCCCAGTGTATGGGCATGAAATGGGCTGGCTTCGATAGATGCAAGTGCTGCTTGCTTTTACACCTTCATCAGGCTCTGATGGCCCTGCTCGATGCTGGGGTGACCTAGACTGAGCTTGGCCAAGGCTTTGCACAGGTATGGGGGGCTTCAAGCAGTCCCTGCTCTCTGTCCCCTTAGACTTCTGCTGTATTTCTTGTCCCGGCCAGAAAACTTCTCCTTTTGCCCCATATCTGCATGTTTGTGGGAACAGCCTCTGAGGAGATGTGTCCTGTGGGACAGTCCCTTCTGCACAGTGACTTTACCCTGGACCGGGAGAGGGACTCTGTGGGCTTTCTGCATCTTTCTCTAATTCTTTAAATGTTGTAAAACAGCTTAAATGAGTTGTCCAAGCTCCCTTGGACTCGGAAATCTTTCATATTAGTCTCTCTGGGAGCCAGTGTTGCAAGAAGATGCTTGGGGATTGCTCTGTCTGCAGCCTGGGGGACAGTGGGTCGCTCTCACTCTGCACTGGGTGCTCACACTGGTTGGTGGGTGCAAAGTTACCTCCCCCCACAGAGATGACCCACATCACAAGCCCCAGGCAAAAATCCACCCTCGGCGCTGCCCACAAATGGGACTTGTATTAAATTCCTCGTTTGCCTTGCACCATGCCCACCTGAATCCCACCAGCCTCCTCCTGAATCACAGTGGGCCTCCCCACCTCTTTTCCCACATGCCCCCATGCTAAGCAGAGGAGCTCGGAGCTCCTGCTGGGTGAGAAAATGCTTTAAAAATATAACGTTTAGAGGCGTTCTCCATCTGTGCACAGCTACTGCGTGTCTCTCATGATAGGTGTGCTGGTCCTGGAGCCTCTGTGCTCCACAAATGAAGCCACTCACAGGGACCTCGTTGGGAGAGGGGGAAGAGGAGGCGCAGGGACTGACCCAGGGGCGCCGGCGGCGGCAGCGGCAGAGAACGAGCTGCCGACCCGGCCCCTCACCCCGGAGGTATGTGCACAAAAGGTTCACCCTGTGGCTCTTGGGGTGCTGGCAAGGATGGGATGGGGATGGCAGTGCCAGGCAAGGGACCCTGAGCATCATTTTGGCACGGCAGCCCCTTCTCCTGCAGCCACTGCTTCTCAGTGCACGACCCCCAGGCTTGCCAGGAGGCGAGGGAGAAGCCCTGCTGTAGCCCTTTCCAGAGCTAGGGGCAAAGTTTGGGGGTTCAAACCCTTTCCAAGTTGTGTGCTGGGATCCAGCATGGTGCCACAGAGGGCTCTTTGCACATCAGCCCCTGTATCTCCATGCACTGGTAACCTGCCACCCTCGGCGGGCTCCAGCATCCCTGGCCCCACTGAGCAGGGATGCTACAGAGCTGCCAGACTTTCCTGCACCCAAGGCAGGGTTTTGGAGTGATGAGGCCATCCCAGTGCACTTTTAGGGGGGCAAAAGCATGCACCCAGACCTGCCATCCCCGGGGGGTGATGTGAGATGGTGCTTGGGCTCTGTGGGCAGCTGGGTTCGTTGTGGTGCTGGAAGAGGCCAGCTCGCAGTGAGGTCTGCTCGGCAGCCAGGGCGAGAAAAAAAAGACAGTGCTGAGGAAAAGCACGGCCGCGGGCCGGTGACTCATTGCTGGCTGGAAACGGCTTGGGCAGGCTCCTCGGTGGCGGCTCTGCAGCAGCAGCAGGAGTGGAGGGGGTTGCTGCACCCGTGCCAGGGAGAGCGGGGATGGGGACGGAGCAGGCTGTGGAGGATGCTCGGAAAGGACCCAGGTCCGGAGCAGCAACACCGAAGGGTGCCGTGGCAGCGGGGGGAGGGTGAGGGGTGGGATGTTGCCGATGCTTTCTGAGTTTCTTTAGGGTTCATCCAGGCTTCTTTCCACAGGGAGCAGCAGGCAGAGCTGTCCGGGCTCCCCACGTCTCCAGATGAAGGTAAGGGCAGCCCAGGGTGGGGATGGGGGCAAAATGGTGGGGTTTGCACCCTCCCTTCCTGAGCAGCAGGAGGGTGTCCCCTGGCCTGGCAGCACTTGCCTGCAACCCCTTCCAGCCCTGAGACCCCAACCCTGTCCCCTAGATCTGCCTCACCAGCTGTAACCCACCCTCTGCAGCTTGCCTTCCTCCCCCTGCCCTGGCCCAGCCTAGCAGCAGCTCCCTTAATCTCACAGGGATATTTGCAGGGCACCTGCCAGCTCATGTCCCCTGTGAGCCTGCAGGCTGCCAAAATGCCAGTGGTGTTTTCAGGACCCTGCTGCCCAGCTCCCACCACCCTTTCTGTCCCCAGGCAGGATGAGCAGTCCCCAGAGGCACCCAGACAGGGTTTTGGCTGGGAGCCAGCAGAGTGTGGAGCACGACAATGAGGTGAGAGGGAGGGGAGGTTAACAGGTTGGGGGGGCCCTTCCCTCCCCAGTTCCTTGGGCTCAGCCCCTTGGTGCTGGTCTTTTTGGGATGCCATGCAGCACCAGGGAGAGGTTTGTTCCGACAGCACCCTTGTGCCTCCCAGGTGCCAGGCAGGGACAGGCAGGAGCAGGCTGCTCACACCGGGGACAGTGACAGGACTGAAGAAGGTGGGTGAATCCCCATCCCACATCCCAGCTGAGTCCCTTTAGGGGAAGGTTTGAAGTAGCTGTGGATGAGTCTGGGAACAACATGATCTGATGGGGGTCATCTCACTTGGTGGGTACATGGGGAAGGGGAGGCTGGCCTGGGGGGACCTGAAGCCCCCCTGATGCTAGAGGAAGGACTGGGATGGTTCCACACCAGGGGCACCTGCTCCCTGCCAGGACAGAAAGGCAGAGGGAGGAGGGAAGGCCGAGGAAAAGTCTTCATGTCTGGTCTACTGTGGTGTCCCTGCCTCCCTGCAGGTGCAGAAACCCTGGAGGAGCCAGTGCTGAGTTTCCCCGGCGAGCTCTCGGTGCTGGACAGACTAGGCTTGCACAGGTAAGACCAGTGAGCACCTGCATCTCTCCAGGGGCTACCAGGGCACCACATGGTCCAGAGATTGGACTTTCCTCCTTTATCATTGCATAAGAGTTGTTGTCCAGGCAATGGGCACTTGGCTTCCCACTTCTGATGGTGGCTGGCACCCCTGGGGGCAGAACAAGGGCATTTTCAGCATGCAGCCCCCACGATGCCTCTGTCCCTGACAGCACTTCTTTTTCTGCAGGGTGGCTTTGACAGAGCAGGATCTGGAGGTGAGGGCTGCCAGGGGCTGGAGGGGGGCTAGGGAAGGGGGACATGGGGATGGACACCTTGCTGGCTCACAGTCCCTTGGCTGTGCTGCTCCTGGACACCCTTCAGGCACCGCAGTCCACTGGCAGACACCTTATAAACCCTTTCCCAGCAATGCTTTTGGCATTTGGAGGCAGCTGCATTTCCATGGCAAGATGAGTCTGTCCTCTGAGCACCCAGCAATCCTACAAAGTGCTCTGCAGCTGTTGAAGAGTGCCCTTAGCCGGGGAGCTGGCGGGAGCCACGCTAATAAAAATAATTTCCCTGCGAGTGCCAGGGCTGAGTCAGGCTCCACCATCAGCCAGGACCCGCAGCGAGGGCTGGCGTCTGCCCGGCGCGTGCTCTTGCCAGGAGGGCTCGGGATTTCCACGCGTTATCGGCTGCCTGGGAGACGTGTCTCCTCGGGCTGGCACCTCCAGGGACTGTCCCCAGCATGAGCAACATAACTGGTGCTGGGGAAAGGGAAGTGCTAAATGTCTTTAGCACTGCCCCGTTTGGTGGCACACTGTGAGGTCTGTCTGTGCCTCGAGGACAGCAGCACATTGTCCTGGTGGCTTCCTTTCTGCCCCATGTCCCATCTCTCCCCCCATTTCGCAGGCAGCCTTTGCCCACCTCGCGCTGGCTTTTCGCTGTGACATGTTCACCCTGCAGCAACGGGTTCAGGTGGAGAAACGGGCACGGGATGCAGCAGAGGAAAACATCCAGGAGGAGCTGGGGCAGTGCCGGGCTGCCCTGGAGGTAGGTGGGCACCAGGGCAGGGGGCTGGCATGTGCTGGGGACATCCAGCCTGGGAGGGGTTTGGACATCTCAAAGTCCCAGCTCCAGCAGCTCCATTCTCTCCCCCCGCAGAGGCTGGGTCCATCCTGTGCCAGTGTGGGCTGCAAGGAGATGCTGGAGCAGCTGCAGCACAACCTGGCTGTGCTGTCGGCAGCTGTCGAGCGGGCAACCAGCGCTGCGGAGAAGCTGGGGGCTGTACACCAGGTCTGTGCACAACCCTGTGCCAGGGCTAGGAGCGATGGAGGGTGCTATAGCTGGGCTTGGGGACCCGTCCCTGGGCTTACTGGGGTTTGTCCCTCCTCCTCGTGGTGCTGGCCTTGACCTCATGTTCACAGGTACCAGGCTGCAAGGGATCTGCCTGTCCTTGGGAGCAGGAAGGGGATGTATCTCCCTGAGCGGAGGCACTATGGGATGCACAGGGAGGGACTGGCAGAGACCTGGCTCCTTAGGGACCAGGAGATGGGGGCCCTAACCCGCCATCCTGCCTGGCTGCAGGAGGCCCGGATGAGCCGAGCAGCAGAGGTGATGGTCCAGCACGTGGAGAACCTGAAGCGGCACCACATGCGGGAGCACGCGGAGCTGGAGGAGATGAAGCGCCTGATCCAGCAAAACTCCCGCAACCGGCAGCTGGCAGAGACCCAGGGTGAGGTGGGCTCTGCCACGGGGGCCCACACGGGGTTTGCAAAGAGCAACCCTGCAGGATTTGGTCCCACACCCCTCCGGGGGGGTCAGTGTGACCCTGCACCACAGAGCCAATGGGTTGTGTGAGCTGGGGACCAGTGGTGGGGGAACAGCAGGGACCTGATGACAGATGCAAGGGGCCACTGTAACAGCAGACGCAGCGTGGGAGCAGCTGCTGGTGGCTGGAGAGCCACCCCCCCATAGCCCAGCTGGGAATGCGGGGCAGGGGGGCCCGTGCACACAAAGAACTCTCTGTCTCTGGACACCAAGCCCCACATGTGCCATTGCTGTGCACATGACCAGGTCCCCCTGCCCAGGGCACCCCTGCCACGCACAAAGCAAATGTCCAGGACAGCTTTTGATGGGAGGGAGGTTTGCGACCGCCTGCACATCAGCCCCATCTTAGTGCTGGGGGACGATGTAAGGTGGTTTCTCTTTGCTCCCAGATGATGTGGAGCCACGGCTGAGGCCTCACCCCCTGAAGCGAACTTTCCAGCAGGTAACTGGTCCAGTTCAGCCATCTTGGAGCCACTGCCTCCCAATGCCCTGCTGTCCTCCCTTGCCTGGCTGTCCCCATGCACCCCCTAGTCCCCAGGCAATGCCACTCTGGCTTGCTGCTTGCTGCAGGGAAGATGTGCTAGAAGTGCTGGGGATAAGGCAAAATGTAGGGGCAGCCTCAAAGCGCTGGGGGGAGACAGACAGGGTTTCCCGTGGCTGCTTGTCCAGGAGATCTCAGGCAAATCCCTCTGCATTGCAGGGTCATAGCTCGAGAACCACAGGCTTGGCTGTTCTCTAGCACCAGCTCGAATTCGGCACTGATTCCCCTCCAGCTCAAGAGGTAGGGGAGTGCTCGGGAAGGGGGTTAGGCAGCCCCACCAGCACAGCTTGTAGCAGTAATGACAGGCGCAAACCCCTTGGCTTTGACCTTCCCTCATCTCCCTGGCTTTCCGGTTTCCCCTCTTAGTGCCAGGACCAGTGAGAGCTGGCAGTGTCCCTTCTCCTCGGTGTCCCTTGCCTTTGCTGGGGAGGTGATAGGGAAGGAGGTGATGAGAAGCAGCCAATGTGGTGTTCACCCCCAGCCCCTCTGTTGCAGGGGTCTGCCCGCCGCAGAGTCAGCATCGCTGTCATCCCCAAGCAGCTCTTGGTAAGGATGTGCAGGGGGGACACACAGAGCTGTGCCCCGCTGCTGGGCATGTGTCCCCAGGCTCAGCACTACTGGGGGTCTGAGTCCCCACTGATGCTCCCACTTTTGGTGCCCAGCCAGGTGCCAGCCCCGACAGCCGAGCAGCCCTGGCAGGTGAGACGGAGCCAGAGGGGGCCCAGCGCTGGCCCAGCACCCAGAGGTAACTGGTGGCAGGGCACTGGGTGGCAGGGCAGTCATGGTACTGGCTGCTGTTGGCCCACGTGGGATGGCACAGACCCTGTCCTCTCCCTCCCCAGGAGTGAGCTGGAGCCACAGGGCCGGGGCAGCGCCACGACGGGGGAGCTGGTGGCTGAGGCAGATGGCAGAGGCTCAAGGGCAGGGGATGAGGAGCCGGAGCAGCTTGGGCTGACGTGAGCAGCACTGTGTGTGCCCAGCATTCCCCTACAGCTGCTGGACTCTCTGTGGTCCCCAGGTGGTCAGCACTTGGGAAGCAGGCTGGGGGATTTAGTGGTGGAAGGCCAGAATGTTGTCTGGCTGCCTCAGCCAGACCTTGCTGTGCCTCAGTTTTGCCCGTGCATTGCGGGTCACCCATGCCCTCCCCGGGCTTGTTGCATTTTGGTTTGTGGAAGGGCCACTGAGGTCTGGGGCTATGTTAAACGCCCTCCCCATCCCCAGCTGGGGTGGAGGTGGGATTTGCTCTCTCCCATGGATGACGAGTGTCCCCCATTGCCTTCTTCCCAGGTCCAAGGGATCCGCAGTGGAGCTGTGGCGGCCGTGGCTCTTCCTCCCGCAGCACTACTGGGTTTTCTTCTGGCTGCTTCTCCTGAGCATCGCCTTCCTCCTCCTCATCCGTGTCCTAGAGCTGCAGCGGCTGCAGTCTGCAGCATCGCCCAAGGCCTAGCTGGACCAGGGAGGGGAAGGCAGCTGGGAGGTGTCACTGCTCCTTCCCCATGCCATAAATCACCAAAACTCTAGAATAATAAAGTTAGAGGAAAAATGGGGGAATTGTAATGCTGGAGCAGGTGGAACACCCTGTGGTAGGATCTAAGGTATGGTTGGCAGCACCACATAAGCGTGAAGGGTTCAGGGAGCTGCAGCAGTCCTCACTGACGCCGTGAGTTTGCCTGTTCTCGGCACACTGAGGGGTGCAGGTGCATCCCCACACGTCCCCTCTGCTGGGGACAGACTGGGCTGCCCACAGCCATGGCATTTCAGTAGAGATGTGTCCCATGGTGCTGGCCACGTGCCCTCTGCCACCGCACGCCCTCGGTCCCTGCTGTGATTCAGATCTAATGCTCATTTGCTGCTGACTGGGGGATAATGCTGGGGCTGGAAGGAGCAAGTCCCTGTTCAGCCTTTCCCATGGCACCACAAAATGCTCATAAACAGAGGGAGCTATTTCCAACCACTCCACTGCATAGGAAAATGGCCTGGTTTGACTCAGATGCCCCATTTCCATGTCCGAGTGGCCCTGAAACTCAGGTGGACTTCACTGTGCCTGCACCCAGCAACTTTGTGTGCCCAAAACAGCCCAGCCAAGCTGTGCGGGGCCATGGCAGGGGGTTCTGCACCAGGAGCCCCAGGAAGAGGCCCGAGGGGGCCGCAGGAGGCAGGGATGGAGGGGTCACTCTGCTTGGGCAGTGCCACGGGTGACTCACGGTGGCCTCCGTAACCCACACCCCGTGTCCCTGAGTCACCGCCCCAGCCTCGTGGCAGGTTTGTCCCCGTGAGTCACAGGCCGTGAGCTCCTTTGCCATGACGGCCACCCCAGCACAGGGCAGGTGTCCAGCAGCACCATGAGGACACCAAAAACCCTAAAAAGCACCCGCTAGAAGTGATCTTCGGCGGCTCCACCCCCCTGGGAGCATTCCCACCCGGATGAACCCAGGTGGAAACATCATCCCAAAAGTTTCCACGTGAGTTGCGGTGGTCTGGGACACTGGTCGGGATCTGGAGCTTGCACTGGGCTAGACCCCCCGGTCCCGGGTTCCCCCATGCCTCCAGCTCCCTCCTGGCCAGTTTATGGCTGCGGGGGGAGCAGCACAGCGGCGGGGGCGGGACGTGAAGCGGTTTGGCTTCGTCACCCGAATCTTTTGGTCTGCTTTGCGAAAAGTCTGGTTTCTCACCCCAAAATTCAAAAAACCCTGGCGGAGTTGTGCTGTGCCGCCCGTCCCGCCGCTCCGAATCTCCCGCGGTACCGAGCAGCGGCACAAAGCGGGGGCCCGGGGGAGGGTCGGGCAGGCGAGGGGAGGGGAAGGCTGAGAAGGGGAGGGCAGAGGAGGGGAGGGCAGGGCCGGGCTGGCCGGCAGCTGCTTGCGAAGCCGGAGCTCGTTTCCTGCTCGCCCTCGCCTGGCTGCACGCAGCTCCGGTCCCTCCCCACGCCCCGGTCCGCGCCTCAGTTTCCCCCTCCGAGGGGCTGTGGAGGTGAGTGGGGGGTGGAGATGGGCAGAACATCCCTTGGCGGTGGGGGGTCAGAGCTCTGCTGCCCCCCAGCCCTATGTCCCCCCGCTCGGCTGCGGGCACGGTGGTTCCAGCATCCTGCCGCCGGTCCCCTCCGCCCGCCCTGCTCGGAGCATCGCTGCGCAAGGCGGGTGCGAAAACCGAGGGGCTCAGCCCCCCCGACCCCGTGTCCTGCGTGACCCCGGGATGTCGAACGGGGATGCTCCGTGTCAGGGAAGCGCTTTGTCTCCGCCTGCCCCCTCCCCGCAGCCTCTCTCGGGGACAGGGGTGTTCCCCTGGCTAATGGTCACTGCTCTTCCCCTCCAGCCCCTGAGTTCTGCTGCTCCCGGGACAATGGGAGAAGACAGCAGCCTCTGCTCATCCTCCTCCACTCCGTTCCCAGAACCACCAGTGCTCCCAGTGCTGAGTAGGATAGGGTGGGAAGAACTTTGCTGAGATCTATGGAGGGATGCTCCATGGCATCCTCGCGGGGATGACTGTGGTTTGTGGTGAGGGAGAAGCAGGAGGAAGAAAAGGACGTGGGGTGTGAAGCCTGGTTGTAAGCGGACTTCCCCTTTGTGCTGCAAAATTCAGCTGCAAAAGGCAGCTCCCTCCATGGGGCTGGTGCGGAGCGGGGGAGTCCAGGCTGAGCAGCCAAAACAGGGGGGGCAGGTTTGCTCCTCTCCGAGTGTTGTCTCTGCCCAGGGCTCCCTGGGACATTGCCAGGCTGTGGCTTGTAGATCCCCTGCAAAGGGCAACGCCAAAATGTCCCGGAGAAGTGCCCACTTCTGCTGACAGCAGCGCAGGAGCCGAGGCTGGGTCCTGCACCTCCGAGGGGGGGGTTTGGTATGAGCTTTCTGGGGCGAGTTATGCACCCCTGAAAGTGAGCCCCCTCCACTGTGACACCGGGTCCCTGCAGCTGTCAGCCTCAGCCCTGGGCAGTGCTGGTGGCATATTTGTCACCTCTCCTCAGCCCTTCTCCCCACAGCTCCATGCTGGGGCCTTGCAAAGGGGGCCTCAGCTGCTGTGTTCTCGTGCACCCACATCCCCACCTCAAACCAGAGGAACTGACAGGGATTTTCCCCTCCCTCCAAGGATTAAAACCCACCCAAATCAAGGCAGGTTTCTGCAAGGTTGGCTGGGGTAGTCTCCCTGCCCAGTCCCACAGCTGGGATGTTTCTCTTGAGGACAATAACACTGGTAAAAGCATCCAGTGCCTTCCCCTCTTTCTGACACCTTCCTGGCTTGGCTGGCCATTGAAAGCAAGGGCTTTGGCCAAGCTGTTGGATGATCACAAGAAAACCTCCATCTTGCCCACCAACCTGTTGCTGGAAGGGCTTTCATGGGGTCCAGTCCAGCTGAGCAGCCTGGCCTGGGGGTCTCCAGGCTGGATCTCAAACCCAGAATTGCCTGCCCGTGCTGTGAGCCAGAGCAGCAGCAAGGCAAGGGGATCTGCTGCTGCTGGAAATCCTCCCAGCTTTCGTTAGCTCTGTTTGGAGCCGTGTCCTTTCCCACCCCATTTCATGTGCCTGGAAGACACGTGAGTTCCCAGGCAGCTCCCACCACCATCTCCCAAGAGGCTGCTTTTCTCCATGCAGGGGCAAGGGGAAGACCTCAACCTGCAAAGTGGGATGGGGCGTCCCTGCTCCAGGGATGCTCCACATGTGTCAGACCTGGGTGATGTTCCCATAGGCCTGTCTGCAGCCACCCCAACCAGAGCTGATATGAGCTGAGTCAGGGCTGGCTGCAACCCCCCCTCCTCCCTCCTGCTTGCAGGAGCAGTGTTAAGGGAAGAAATTCAAAAGGCACTGAGGGGGAGAGCAGAGCCAGAGGCAGCCTGGAGCAGCACTGTGCCCTTCTCCATTGCCACTGGCCTTTGTGGGCTGAAAGCTGTTTATTTGCATCAAACCTGCAGGAAATGAGTTCTTCCAGGAGTTTCTGTCCTTGCTTGCATTTGTTAAAGGGGTTTGAGTGTGCCAAAGTGCTGGCACGATCATTGTTGCTGCAGGAAATGGTGTAACACAAGGCTTGTTGTTCTGCCTCCTCTGAGCCTCCCTGCCAGAGCGTAGGGGCTGGAAAGCTTTCCTGGACGGCATCATGTCCAGTGGGAATAGAGGCCTTGAGATGGGCTTATTTCGGAGCCAGGAGCTGCTGAGGCTGGAGGAGATGCTCCCAGCATGAGCAGCTGCCTTCGCCCCATCTCCCTGGGGCTGCTGCATGGTGACCCAGGCAGGCACCAGTGCAGTAACATGAGCTCCTGGGGGGAAACCCATCCACATGGGCCACTGACGCCTGGCCAGGAGGTGCTGCCTGGGCAGCCTCCATGGCAGGAGAACGGATGGCTGGTGGGACAGCACGCCTGCACTCTCCAGTGAGGTTTGTAGTGCTGCTTCAATTTCCCCAGGCTCATTCTGTCCTGCTAGCAGCACTCAGGGGAAGAGCAGAAAGCTGTCCCCAGGTCTCACAGTCCTGTCACGAACGCATAGGTCATGTCCTCTGTCCTCACGCTGCCACTCTGGGGTCTGGTGGGTGTCAGCTCCTGCTCTGCTTGGCTGGTTGCCTTATCCTATGTCTGCCTAGGAAGGAAGAGGTTAAAATGCCTGGATTTCCTGGCTCTGATGCTGGGAGGGAAGGTGACCTGCAGAATTGCTTTGCAAAGCACAGTTCTGGTGCTGGGAAACTCCTGGGTGAGACCAAACTTGAAACGCAGCTAGAATTCAGTCTTTCCAGCCCAAATTTAAGCCCAGGCTTAACCAAGTTGTTTTCCCCGCCCCCACACCTCCCCCCCCAGGGCAGCTTGGCTCATTCATGGCATCCTTCCCACTCCAGTGTCCCACTGCAGGGGTGGCTGCCACCTTTGGGGTGCTGCCAAGTGCCCAAGGTAACGTTGAGTGGCAAGAGGGCAAAGAGCGGTGGTTCAAAGGTAGGAGCACTCCATCACCCGGAGCCTTTCCGCCAGATCCTCCTTGGCAGTGCCGGATCCTCCTTGGCAGTGCCGTGTCTCCACCAGCTGCTTTGCTGGGGTGGGGGAGCCTTTCACAGCCCCAGGGCTTGGCGACAGCGACTGGAAAGGGCACAGCTTTGTTCTTCATGCTTGGGCTGCCAAGACAGAGGGTGGCACAGGCTGATGCTGGGGGGGGACGGTGCCGGGAGCAGGAGACAGATGTAAGGGGTGCTGGTCTCCTGGGACATGCCAGGGGCAGGGGGTTTTGGTGTGCCCAGGGGAAATGTGCTGCATCGCCCTTCCCGTGGGTTCCTTGGCGTTATGGGGCCATTCATATGGTGGTTTGACTTTTTTTGTTTCCTCACCCGGTGCTTCCTCCGTGCTAATCTGCCTCCACCTGCTCTGGGAGTGGCAGAGGTGGAGGCGAGGGAGAAAGTCTCTTCACTTCCAGTTGCTGAAGCCAGGCTGGCAGGACGGATCCAATCCTGCTGCCTCCTCCCTCAGGGCTGGTCTTGCTGGGTTTTGGGGCAGCTGAGGTTGGTTCCTAAAGCCAGGAGCCTCTTCCCAGCCCCCCAGCAAGGCCGAGGGTGAAGAGGAAGGAAGCGGTGTCTTTGCTCCAAAACAGCTTGCTCTGCTCTCGGCTGCTGCAGGTACACGCTGTATGGAGGAAGGCACTCACTGCCACCACAGCCCTCCCCATCCCCTCCCCTGACGTCACCCTGTCAGGGTGACACCGTGGCTCTCTGGGTACAGCATCCGGGGTGGTTCCGCCAGCCACTGCCAGAAAGGGCCCAGATTTTGATAGTACCATCACCCAACGGCAGCTGGGAAACCTGAGACAGCAGCTCTGGTACTGGGTGGGTTTTGGGATGGGGTCCAGGAGGGTCCCCTCCCTGCTGATCTCTGCCTTTCCTCTCCAGGCTTTCGGGTGACACGGGATGAGTGTGCCAGCTGATGAGCCGGGCAACGTGGCCCATGCCATGTTTGAAAGGTTCCTGCATGCAGGGGAGTGCCGGGAGGTGCTGGGCTGCTTTGGGGAGCTGTGCCAGCAGCTGGGGCTGCAGGGCAGTGGGCTGCAGCTCTACCACAGCCTCAAGGCTGCCCTCAACTACTGGAGTGCCAAGGCCCTGTGGAGCAAGCTGGATAAGAAAGCCGGGCACAAGGTCTACGACCAGGGCAAGGCCTGTGCCAGCACCAAGGTACCGAGGATATGGGGCGAGGGATTCGGGTCCCTCCCTGCTCTGTGTCCTTGTTCCCAGCGTCAGAGCATCCCTTGGGGCACTCTGCCCCTCACCCCAGGGGGATGCAGGATGTGCCAGGCAGAAGGTTGATGGGGTTTAATGGGACAGAATGTTAACTAGTGCTGCTCCACTTTGCGTGGTGTGATGCCACCTCGATGCCACCTAGCCAGCAGCGTCCTTCTTCCTCCCAGCTGCTCTTTGCTGAGGATGTCCCATGGGGGGGCTGCAAAGGGGCAGAGGGACCTGACAAGCCCTTTCTGGGAGACAGGAGCATGCTACAGTAGGATGTACCCCTGGGGCTGGGGTTCCCCTATCCCACAGCTGATGGCTTTTGTCCCCACTGCTGTGCCCCATCATCCCCTAGCCCTGTGCAGAGGCTGCCAGACCAAACCGGTGTCAGGGCTAGAGTAGACCTGCAACCTTATCTCACCCCGTGCTTTAATTGCTGCCATTGCCCTGGGCAAAGGCAAGGTTCAGGGAGTGGTGGGGGACACCTTACAGGGCCCCCTGGTTTGCAGGGAGAACCACTGCTTGCAGGTGAATAATAGGGAGGGCCAGATCCTGACCTGGGGAGCGGGGACATGCTGCCTGCGGGAGTGCTGAACTCCCTGGGGGTTCACCAAACCCCTGCTCTGGGGACTGCCCGCCCCCCTCACACTGCCCATCCCATCCCATCCCATCCCATCCCATCCCATCCCGTGGCAGTGCCTGGTGGTGGGAGCCGGTCCCTGTGGGCTGCGGGTGGCCATCGAGCTGGCGCTGCTGGGTGCCCGCGTGGTGCTGCTGGAGAAGAGGGACTCCTTCTCCCGCAACAACGTCCTGCACCTCTGGCCCTTCACCATCCATGACCTGCGGGCTCTGGGCGCCAAGAAGTTCTATGGGCGCTTCTGCACCGGCACGCTGGATCACATCAGTGAGTCTGAGGGGGACGAAGCTCTGCAACCCCACATCCCCTCCCGTGGGGAGCCCAGGGGTGCAGCCCTGAGTACCCCTCTCCCCTCCCAGGTATCCGGCAGCTCCAGCTGATCCTGCTGAAGGTGGCTTTGCTCCTGGGGGTGGAGGTGCACATCAATGTGAAGTTTGAGGGCCTTGTTCCCCCCACACGCAAGGCAGGTATGGTGTTGCTGCAGGGTCGGTGGTGTCCCTGGGGACAAGAACAGGGCTGCGTGTGGCCACTCTGAGCCCCCCAGTCCCTCTGCTAGCCTGGGGCATGCCTTTTGGGGGGAACAAGATGCAACCCTCTCCCTGCTCTCTGGAGCAGGTCCCAGCTGAGAACCAGCACACTTATGACCATTCCCCTCCCTGCAGGTGGCTGGCAGGCTGTGGTGCAGCCCAGTTCCTCTCCCCTCACCCACTACAAGTTTGACGTCCTCATCTCAGCTGGCGGTGGCAAATTTGTCCCTGAAGGTGACAACAGGGGTCCCTGCAACCTGTGGACCAAAAGAGGGACTGGATGGGGGCTCATACCTCTCCTCTCCTGCAGGGTTCAAGCGGAAGGAGACACGGGGGAAGCTGGCCATCGGCATCACCACCAACTTCATCAACCGCCACAGCCGGGCCGAGGTGGAGGTGGCTGAGATCAGCGGTGTGGCCCGAATCTACAACCAGAAGTTCTTCCAGAACCTCTACAACAAAACAGGTCGGTGGTCCCAGCCCCAGCACAGGTGGTGTTGGGAGTCCCTGTCACCTCCTGATGCAGCGGGAGGCTCAGCCCCAGGATGTCCCCTGTGATGGGATGCATGTCCCCACATAGTACCCCATCGCAGGGGCCGTTTGGTGGCTGAGCTCAGTGCAGGGGCTCCCTGTGGCCCTGGCTTAGCCCTTTCCCCATCACCAGGCATTGACCTGGAAAACATTGTATACTACAAGGACGACACTCACTATTTTGTCATGACGGCCAAGAAGCAGAGCCTGCTCAAGAAGGGAGTCATCCTCCAGGTAAGAAGGGCAGGGTCTGGCCCTGGGATCCCACAGTGATGGGCAACTGAAAGCCTGGAAGGTGGGATGCAAATCGTGGGTGCTGGTTTGATTGCATACCCCTGGAATAGGGGGATTTTTGGCAGCTGTTGCCTGTGCCACAAGAAAAATCCTTTCAGGGGGCTCAGAGCCCAGTGGCACAGCTGCACCCCAGATCTGAGTGCTCCCAGGCTGAGGGGCAAACACCACCTCCCACATTGCAGCCAGCTTCAACCCATCCCCACAGGACAAAGCAGACATCGAGAGCCTCCTGTCCCCAGAGAACGTGAACCGGGATGCCCTCCTCAGCTATGCCAAAGAAGCTGCCAACTTCTCCACCAACTACCACTTGCCTGAACTGGAGTTTGCCCTCAACCACCGGGACCTGCCGGATGTTGACATGTTTGACTTCACCTGCATGACGCGCTCGGAGAATGCGGCGCTGGTGCGGGATTACAACGGGGCTCGTCTGCTCCTGGGGCTGGTGGGCGACTGCTTGGTGGAGGTGAGGGTCCCCCCTGCAGCACCACCTCATGCCTCTTCCTGCAAGATGCACTGGTTGCAATATATTCCCCCTCCCTAAGTGTTTCTCGTCCCAACTGCCCAGTGCACCCCATCCCAGGCTCCCCAGGTCCCAGTAGTGGCATGCCTCGGTGAGGTTATCCCCTTCTCCAGCCCCACCAGAGATTTGGGGTTCGTTCAGGGTGGAGAAGCAGCCCAACTCCTCCCCAGACACATCTGTACTATCCGGAAGGAGAGAGCCACCCATCCTCTCTCTGCGCGTCCGCCGCCGCTCCCGCTTTCATCCCCAGCCAAGCCCGGCAGCTCTCAGCCTCCTCCCAGCTGCCCTGACCGGCCATGCCACTCCAACTCCAGCTCTGCCTTTCCCTTTGCAGCCCTTCTGGCCACTGGGCACTGGGGTGGCGAGGGGATTCCTCGCCGCCTTTGACGCAGCGTGGATGGTGCGGCGCTGGGCAGCTGGGACCCCCCCACTGGAGGTGCTGGCCGAGAGGTGAGTGTCCCCGTCCTGCTGGGCTGGTTCTGGAGTGGGCAAGGATGGTAGCAGTGACCCCAGCCCTTTCCCTTGCACCCAGGGAGAGCATCTACCAGCACCTCTCGCAGACCTCCCCAGACAACACCCACAAGAACATCAGTCAGTACAGCATCGACCCGGCCACACGCTACCCCAACATCAACCTGCAGGCCATCAAACCCAGCCAGGTACCCAGCCGGGTCCTGCCACAGGACAGCCAGCCAGCCCAGCCTCCCTGGCGGTCAGGGTGACACTAATTTGCACGGTTCCCTGTCCCCAAAGGGTGCAAGGCTGAAGCTGTTAGTTCCCAGGGCATTGAATACATTGTCCATTGTGGATGCAGGAGGGTTCTGGAGAGTTGTGGAGGGGTCCAGGTGTCTCCCTTGCCAGGACCAGCTCACCTGCATGGTGCCATTGGCTCTGTGCATGTGGTGACCTACCACTGGCATGTCCCCACTGGCAGGTCCGAGACCTCTACCTTGTGGGCACAGTGGAGGTGGACCACAAGAGGAAGAGTGACAACCGGCTCATCACCGGTAGGAGCAGCCAGTCCTGCCCTAGCCCCCTGCAGCAGCCCCCCCCATTCCTCCCTGAAGCCCATGCCCGAGTAGCTCCTGCCCTGATTTTCCTCCCCATCCTTGTTTCTTGTGCCCTGGCCTGTGTTCAGCTGTCTGTCTGCATTTCTGTCCCAGTGACACCTCTGGTTTCCCTCTGCTCATGTTCCATGTGGGGACACAGCCCCCCACTGCCTTCTGGGGAGGAGGCTGCCTCCCTCCTGGCCTGCACTGATGCTGAGCCATGAAATATTGACAGATGCTTTATGAACCCATTATTGAGCCTTGCAGGGGTGGTTGTGGGGGTAGCAAGGGGAGTCTCAGGTCACTCCCATTGGACCCCTCCCCTATTAAAGCAGTGATGCTGTGGTGGGAGGCAGACTGGGGGGTGTCCCCTGCCTCTGTAGGATGGAGACACATATGCTGCCTCCCCAGCAGCCTCTGGAGACTTCTATGAAGAGCTGCTGAGCTGGTGCCAGGCCAGCACAGCTGGGTACCGTGGCGTGGCAGTGACCAACTTCACCACCTCCTGGACCAGTGGCTTGGCCCTCTGTGCCCTCATCCACCGCTTCCGCCCTGATCTCGTGTGAGTGCCTGGGACCCCTCAGGACCTCCTCCCCTGCAGAGCCCACCCTGATGGCACCCGTGTCTCCCCCCAGGGACTTTGACTCTGTGGACAGCCAGGATGCCGTTCAGATCCACCAGATGATGCTGGACGTGGCAGAGCAGGAGCTGGGCATCCAGCCTGTCCTCTCCAGCCTTGAGATGGCCACCATGACAGAGCCTGACCGCCTGGGCCTCATCACCTACCTCAGCCAGTTTTATGAAGCTTTCAAGACCTCACCAGGTGTGAGATTTTGGAGATATTTGTCCCATCCTGAGTCCCACTGGGGCTGGCTGGCTGCTCCCCTCTGTAGAGTGGGTCCCACCAACATGGCCGTGTCCTTCTGTGCAGAGGTAGAGGAGGTCAGCAAGAAACCACTGTCTCCCCGTGGCACACGAGGGGCCATCCTCTTCCTCAGCAAGCTGCAGAAGAGCCGGAACCTGACACACAAACGCGCCCAGGTGAGGGACCCCCACCCAGATTCTCCTGACACACCAAAACCCTGTCCCCCTCCCCATCCTAGCCACTCCCATTGCATTTGCAGGACAGTGCCCAGAAGGATGCTGAGGCCAAGAGGAGCCGCAGGGACACCGAGGTGGGTCTGCCCCAGGCACCCCGAGGAGTGCTCTGCAGGGGTGCAGCTTTCCTGGGGGGAGAGTGGGGGGCTGACCCTCCCCCTCGGGTCGCTCGTAGCTGGACACGGGGCTGGATGGAGACACTCTGGACAGTGCCCATGAGCTGCTGCAAACCACCGTGACGGACCCAGAGCAGGTTGGTCCTCGTGTCACCCTGGGATGGGGGGTTCAGCTGTGTAGGTGGCACTGGGGGGGACACCAGTGGCTGGCAGGGCTGAGCCAAGGGCTGGGACCAGGGCTACGCAAGCCAACGCCCACGGGTTCCTGGCTCCTCCCTGCTTGTTTCCTGACCCAACTGGTTTTCCGGAGCCAAGACTTGCCTCTTCCTCACTGGTGCCAGCAAATCCAACCTGAGCACCCAGACCCGTCTCTGCAAGAGGGGCAAAACCCCCACTGCACACCCATGGCTGCCAGCACAGCCGCGGGGCAGGGAGGGTGCCAGGGCCCCGGTGCCACCCCAGCCTGTCCTCTCCCCCCACAGCTGCCGAGAGAGAGGACAGGGGAGAACAGCGATGCCTGCTACTTCTGTGGCAGCCATGTCTACATCCTGGAGCGAGCCAGCGCCGAGGGACGTTTCTTCCACCGTGGCTGCTTCCAGTGCCAGCAGTGTGGGGCCACCCTGCGCCTGGGCGACTACGCCTTTAACGAGGAGGATGGTGAGGCGGGTTCTGGGGAGAGGGGATGCTTGGGGCAGGACTTCTCCACCTTGCAGGTCATCACATGAATTTGCCCCCCAGGTAATTTTTACTGCTCACTTCACTACCCCAATCTACCTGGCATGGACCTATCCCGGCACGAGGCCCCAGCACTGCCTGATTTAGGGGTAAGTCACCCTAAATTGCCTAGGTGATGGAGGAAAGACAGTATGTGGAGGGGGATGCTTGAGCATGGCCCCATGCTGCATCACTCCTCTGCTCTGGCTCTGCCCTAGGATGCTGATGCTGCCACTGACCCACCCTTGGATGCTGGGAGCCCATGTGTGCCCCCCAAGGAGGGGGCGCCTGGTCCCCTACAGCCCACTCCAGCAGCTCCACAGCAAGGGGAAGAGCCTGGCACAGTGGAGGATGCTGTGGATGCTGGTGATGTGGAGGAGCAGGAGCTGCTGGCACAGCCCAGGGAGGATGCAAGGGAGGAGGAGGGTCCTCCCACAGAACCGCAGGGGGTGGCAGAGGAGGGTGAGGAGAGTGGGGGCAGGAGGAAGATCATCCTTACACCACTGGAGAAGCTCAGTCTGTCCACCCTGAATCTCACCAGCGAAGCAGAGCCTGATCCTCCACTGAAGCCAGCTCGTCTGTGGCTCCAAGCAGTGCCTGAGGCCCTCCCTGCCCCGTGGCAGGGTCAAGACTGCTGGAAGGAGGAGGAGGAACTTGACATGCAGAAAAGTAGGTGGTAGAAGCTGGAGTCTCTGGATGAGCAAAGCTCTCAGTCCCTTCAGGACCCTGCTGTAACCTGCTGTGCCCCACATCTTGCTCATGAGGCACCAGCCTGAAAGGGCTCTTCTCTTGGGGCAGCTTTGGAGGAGAGTGACAGCGAGGAAGAGGAGGAGAAGGAGAAAGAGGAGGAAGGCACAGACCTTGGCATCATGGCAGAGTTGGTGAGGATTTTTCCAGAGTGGCAGTGGCCCCACCAGCACAGGTGGTAGCTGGGGCTCTTGCTGGCATCTCCTCTCACAGAGGCATCAGGTCTGGCTCAGCCACGGCTGCCGAGGCAGGAGGTGCCCGGTGCAGGGACTGACCCCCCTCTGCCCATGCCACCATCTCTTCACAGTGCCTGAACCTGGGCAAAGAGGATGTGCACCCCACCTGTGAGCACACACTGTCCCGCCGGGCCAGGGAAGCCCACATGAAGCGGTTCTGCAAAGCCCAGGTAACCCCCACAGGGGAGAGCTGCGGTCCCCTGGCCCCTCCATCCGGCTCCTGGTGGCCTTGTGACGGCAGGTGCCAGCCCACAGGTGAGTGCTGCTCTTCCCTCGCAGGCCATCCAGAGACGGCTGGAGGAGATCGAGGTGACATTCCGGGAACTGGAGCAGGAAGGCATCAAACTGGAGAAGTTACTCCGGGATGAGAATGGTAAGACCAAGGTAGATGGAGCACTGTGTCCCCCTCTGTGATGGGGGTTTGCACCCCACTCACCATCCCTGTCCTGCAGGCAGCCCAGCTGACCAGCAGACACAGTGGACAAACCAGCTGCTGTACTTGGTCCAGAAGAAGAACAGTCTGATGATTGAGGAGTCGGACCTCATGATTGCGTAAGGCTCGGGGGATGCTCTCCGGTCAGTGTGGGGCCTCAGCTCATCCCAGCCCCTCTCGAACCCAGCACTTAGCACACTCCTTCCCTCCCCACAGGGTGCAGGAACTGAAGCTGGAGGAGCAGCAGTGGCAGCTTGATAAGAAGCTCCGGAGTTACATGAACAGGGAGGGTGAGTGCCAGTACTTGCCATGGGAGGGGGGTCCCTGTGCATGGTGTGGGGAGCAGGCCAGGGCTGTGGCCCACCCAGCCCTACTCTGGCCCCTTGCACCCACAGAAACCCTAAAGACACCTGAGGATTGCAGGGCTGAGCAGGAGACTCTGGCGCAGCTGTTGAAGGTGGTGAATGAGCGCAACCTCCTCATCCACATCCAGGAGGAGAAGCGGCTCAGTGAGCTGCGGGCCTGACCCGCACAGCCCCTGACCCACCAGATCCTCCCTGGGGGGACAAGCAGTGTGTGTGTGTGTCTCCTGGTACAAGCATCACTCTGAGCTGCCTCTGTGATGGTCGTGATGCCTGAGCTGCTTGCAAGCACCAGCAGCTGCCATGGCGAATCCAGCTCCCTGCTTGCCAAAGCCTGTCACGGAGGGGCCAGACCTGCTGGTGGATGCCCACATGGAGAGACACTGAGAAGCACCCAGCTTTGGGGTGCAAAGAGGGCGTTCTCGCATGTGGCTGGATTGCCTTTGCCTTGTGCTTGCTTGAAAATAAGATTTGCAGGGGGCTCCAGGGGTGCCCAGCAGCAAGGAGGTGACTGTGGCCACCACAGGCAGGTCACAGGGGAGATGTCAAATGTGCAGGGGCAGCATCAGGACGGGTCCCTGGAAGCTACCCTGGGACATCCCTTCCAGCTGAGGGCATCCATCCCAGCCTGGACTGTCCATCTCTTCAAGGGACACTTGGCTGTACAAGTGGGGGCCAGTGACAGATTGGGCTGATCCTGCCACTCTGCATAGCTGCTTTTGCAAGCCATGTCCATGCTGTCCCCAGCTGCTGCAGGAAACCAGGATCACAACCCCACCATGAGCCCCTTGGGGCAGGGAAGGGCATTTTGTCCAGATTGTGCCCAGGGCCTTCACTCTGTGATACCAAAGACAAGGGATGCCAGTGGCCATGTCCTCCTTGCCCCTTTCGGGTTTCTCCTGCTTGGCAATGCCACAATGGCCTTTGCACAGACCTCAGACGCCCCTAGAGTCTCCAGGTGTTGCAGGGTGAATGGAACTTGCAGCAGCCCCAGACATGTTGGGGACGGGGGTCCCAGGCATGGGTTCTCAGCAATACCACCCTGTGTTCAGCCCTTATCCTGCCATTCCCCTCAGTGTCTCCTCCGGCCCTCCCTTGTGTTTGTACCAGCCCTACCATCCTGTTGCAACCCCCCTCCTTTCCTAATAAAGCCCCCCTGACCCGGCACCAAGGGCTAAAATACTGCCTTTATTTTCTATCTGAGTAAAATCTGGTTGTTAGAGCAGTTGCCAGCGTTCCACCCCAGGCATGGGGAGCCTGAGTCTTTCAAGCCTCCCAGCCAGGCCAGCAGGTTCCTCCAGGTACAAAGGGTGTATTTAAAAAGCAATAAAACCCCACGTCCATCGTAGTTCCCACAAGGGCCAGTGCAATCTACCCCCAATATCTTAATTTCTCTCAGAGGCAAATGTCAAACCTGCACTACTGCATTGGCCGCACTGCTGCCAGAAGCCAGCTAAAAAAAGGATCAAAAAGGGACACAGTGGGGCTGGAGGGGTATTGTGGGACACCCACAGCCTCGGTTCAGCCGTCACTGGGACATTCCTGCAGCGTCCGCAGCACCATCCGCATCTGCTCCTCGGTGCTGTGCAGCATCTTCACCTCCATGGTGTGAAACAGGTGGAGACCAGCGGCAAGAAGGAGGATGCCGACGGCAAGGAAGGCCAGCAGGCAGAAGGAGAGCTTGGGGAAGGGCTGCCCGGCGTCCAGCCCTGTCAGCGCACCCAGTGCAGCCACGGCCTGCAGCAGCAGCAGCAGCAGGGCCAGCAGGGCCATCCTGCCCGAGGAGTAGCGCTGCCGCTGTGCTGCCCGCAGCCCCACGGCCACCTCTGTCCGTGCCTCTGTCACCACATCTACCAGCATGGGCTCTGCAGGGACAAGGGGCCTCAACAGGGTGGGACCCCTCTCTACCACTCCTATACCCCCCCTTTTTCGCATCCCCACACCCTGCCCTGTTCCATGCACCACTCCACACCCCAAATGATGTCCTACGCAAAGGGAAACGTCCCCAGAAAACTCCATCCAACTCCATCAGTCCATCCACCAGCCCTCCCAGCACATGGTGGACGCTGGCAGCAGCCCCCCAACTTACCAGCAGTGGTGAGGGTGGCACCCGCAGTCTGTCCCTGCCGCTGGATGTGCAGTGTTGCCATCACAGCTTCATGGTCTGAGAAGGGGACGTCCATGCCCGGAGCTGCCCCTGTGGTGGTCTTCAGCTCTTCACACTTTACCATGAAGCTGGAGATGGCCTGGGTGAGGGTGCAAGGGGGTCACACCAGTTCTTCAGCCTTGCTACTCACAGCTGGTGGCGAAGGGTCCCCCGTTACCTTGTAGAGGATGTAATCGATGCGGATGCCCAGTGGGAAGGGCAGCAGCTCTGATTTGTCAGTGAAGCAGTTGTTGGGGACAAGGGTACAGCCATCCTCACAGCCCTGAGACAAGCGCTTTGGTTGGTGGGGTCCTCTTGGTTTGCCCTGGGACCCCACTCAGCCCTTGCCGCTCACCTCAAAGTGTGTGGCCTCAGCAAAGGCATCCCGCAGCCCCGTCCAGCCACGCAGCAGCCGGATGCCCACATCTTCGGGGTGCATGTTCAGGTCCCCTCCCAGCAGCACCACATCAGCCGCCTTGGAGGTGTGTCTGCAGGGGAAAGGATGGCTAACCTCCCATTCCTGCGCTGCCCTGCACCAGACTGCAGTGATTGGGACCCACCCAGTGCTTCTCAGCCTTACTCCTGACTGGGACTGGTGCAGCTGGGAGCTCTCTGCAATGCAAGACCCAGGGGCAGGGGTGACTGCACATATCCTGGGGACCTGCAATGGGGGACCGTGTGCGGCACCCCTTGGCTGCTCACCGGATGAACTGTGCCAGCTCCCAGGCCTGCACCAGGCGGTGGGGCAGGTAGGCGTCCTTCTCCCGGCAGTACTCGGCGTGCAGCTGGTGAGAGCAGGGGAGCAAAGAGGCTGACTCCCATGCCAACACCCGCCTTGCTCCCAGGCTCCCTGCAAACCTACCCAACCTCTCTAGATGGTTCCCCTAGGGTCTGGCCAACACCTCTGCCTTTATCTCATCCCCCTGGGGACAGCCTGGGATGCTCACCCCACTGCACAGCCAGATTGTGCGTCCCTGCCCCCTCTCCCTGAGCAATATTTTATTAAATCAGTGCATAGTCCAGGACAGAGGGTGAAGAGCAGGGGTTAAAGCAAGTGGACAGCAAAGAAGTGGCACGGCCACTCATCCCCCTCCTTCCCATTGTCCCCCCCCATGCTGGGTCCTTCCCTGGGATGCTCACGTGGGTGACATAGATGTTGAAGATGATCCCTGAGATCCTAATGATGACAAGGCCGACGGATTTGCCGCAAAACCAGTCCCCATGTTGGAGCTGCCAGAGGGGAAGAAGAGCAGATTGGGGCCACTGAGGCTCCGTGGGGATGGACACAATGGTGCCATATGCCTCCTGCCCCACTTACCATGTAGGGGTACCCATTCAGTGAGTACTGGTAGAGGAGCGTGTCCAGAATGGGGAACCTGGAGAAGACGCAGAGGCCGCTGCCGATCACCCCACTGCAGGAGGAGAAAAGCACAGTGAGGAAGTGTGGTCCCAAAAACCTCTGCCTCCCTCCAGCCCCGAGTCAGGAGGGATGCCTGAGTCCTAGTGTGCTCCCGTGAGCATCCCACTCTCCATACATGGGGTCTCCCACAGTGACAGAGGTGACCTACAGCACCTGCACCAGTCTCTACATGTGTCAAACATAGGACATGGCACAGCCCTGCCCACTGCCCCACAGACAGCCCTGGGGGGCTGGCCTTGTCCTTCTCACCTGCGGAAGTAATGAGAGAAGGGGTAACAGCCTCCTAGTTTCACCTTCAGGTCACTGTAGTCCCGTTCACTCCACACCTGGAGAACAGTAGGATGGGCTGAGAACAGTCACGCTCACATCCCACGCTGGGAATGGGCACACTCGGCTCAGAAACCGCCCTCACCTCCTGAAGAAGCACCAGATCAAAGCTCTCCTGGCGCAGCATGTCCCCGAGGAGCTGGATGCGCTCCTGCCGCCGTTTGCTTAGGTAGCGAATGGCCCTGCCAGAGAGGGGTGACAGTCACAGCCTGGCAGGGACGGGGTGATGGGGCTGTCGGGGCACACTGCCACCCGAAATGGGGGAGAGAGGGCTCCAGTACCAGTATAAGCAGGATGCAAATGGGAAAGGGCTATGCGAGGCCATTCGGACAAGAGGGATAATGCAGGGAGGCTGTTTGGGGACAGCTTCTCCTACCTGCAGATCTGAGGCAGCTCATCCTTGCTTGGGGTGCAAATGGGGGACCTTTCCTGGGGTTAACAGGCACAGAGGGGACTGGAGGCACTACCCAGGCAAGCACCTCATGACCCTCTGGGGCTAGGAGAGGGGACACAAAAATAACTCCAAAGTGGGACCCCTCTCCCAGTGTGGTGTCCCCGTCCCCACCCATGCAGCCCGGCACAGCCCTGGTGAACACTGGACTCACCAGCAGTTGAGGTCAAAGACACGAAGGCGCAGGGCGGGATCGCCCTCCATCGCTTGCTGGATCTTGCGGGGGCCAGAGGGCAACGCTGGGCAGGGGGGGTCCCGCAGGGAGCAGACTTGGGGGACAGCCCCGGGGAGCCGGCGGAGGGCGCAGGACAGAGCCAGGGATCCGGGCTGGCGTGGCGGAAAGGCTGAGCCAAGGCAAAGGCCAGGAAGGAGGAGTGCTCAGGGTGCTCCAGCCTACCCTGGGCCTGACCCCTCCTCTCCTGTGCACAAGGACCATCCCGAACCCCAACTTGCCCCCACAAAGGGATCCATGTGACCCTCCATCCAGTGAGTTTGGACACCGGTGGGCCAGGGATGGGGTACAGGGCTCAACCCTCTGTCTGTCAGTGAGTTGTGTTCCAGGATGGACTTTCACCCTGGTTTCAAAACGGAGATGCGAAGCACGGGCATGGGACAACCCCACACACCTCCCCACTCGGGAATCCCGTGCATCCTTTTGGAGGCTCCAAACCGCGGAGGAGCCAGAAGCTCCCTAAGCAGCTCCAGCGCTCTCCCAGCCCCAGCGCTCTCCCAGCCCCCGCTTCTCTCACGCCTGACCCCGTAAGATTATCCAGTTTCCGGTTTAGAACCGAAAAAGAGAAACCCTGGGGCTCCAGGATGCCGGTAGCAGGCGGCCGGGTGAGGGAGCCGAGCTCTGCCTGCTCCGGCGGCGTTACCGAGCTGCTCGTCCCGTTCCTGCGCGGTTCTAATACCGGCGTCTCCTGCCAAGGCTGAGCCCTCCGAGGCGCTCTCCGCTCCAGCTCCCGAGGGACGGGCGGGCGGCAGCGGCGGGACACGGAGCGGGACACGGAGCGGGACGGGGGAGCGGCAACACGCGGAGCGGGACAACAGGAGGAGCGGGACAACAGGAGGAACGGGACAACAGGAGGAGCGGGACAGCTGGAGGAGCGGGACAACAGGCGGAACGGGGCAACAGGCGGAACGGGGCAACCAGCCGAGCGGGGACGGGACCGGAGCAACAGGAGGAACGGGAGGCGGAGCGACCGGCGGGGCCGAGAGCGGACCTGGAGCGGGGCTGCGGGGACTACGCGTCCCGGCAGGCACCGGAGCGGAGCGGAAAGGGAAGGGGAAGGGCTGGGGCCGTGCGGATGGATGGGGCTGGGCCGGGTGTGTGGGGCCGGGGTCGGTGAAGGGGCCGGGGTCGGGGTCGGGGTCGGTGGGTGTAACGGGGGGCGCTGGGGGTGCACGAGGGGTACGCGCGTCTCGCAGAACGGGGGAAGGCAGCTGGTGTTAAAACACGTAATCTCTGTCCCCTGTGCTTGGAACCGAGCGTGTGTCCCGAACAGCCGAGGCACTTCCAGGGGTGTTGCTGCCTGGTGGGACAGACCAGCCTTCTGCCGCTTGCTGCTGGCGTGGGCGAGAATGCGACCCCCTAAAACGTGTCCCTGAACCCAGCGATGCTGCCGGGAATTGCAGGGAAGCGTCTTCCATGGGGTTGGACGACCTTTCCCAAGCAAACCCCGCACCAGTGATTCAAATCAGAGCAAAATACAGCTGGATGTGGCATCCTGTGCCGGGAGAGGGGGTCTCGGGAGAAACGTTACCCAGCCAGGGGGTTTCATGGGACAGAGCAGCTTTCATAGTCCTGGTTGTTGAAGAAAACCCCAAGAAATAAAATATGAACTTCAGAAGCACTTGAGCCAACCCATGAACAAATAATTTTAATATTTTTTTAGCAGACTGTAGTTTTTTCGGAGCTCCACAGTCTCCTCTCTTTGAAGTTGGACAGATACAGTAAACACAACAAATATATGATACAACCCATCACAGCTGGATTAAAAAAATACACAAAAAATATAATACATAAAAAATTGGATTTTTAACATTGTGGACTGACACAGCTCTAAAAATGGTGATTGTAACCCTGGTAAGCTTTACAAAGTCTTTAAAAAAATAAAACAGTACTTCATGTGAAATTCATAAATACACTGGAGGAGAACAGAGGGGCTGAGGGGCAGGGGAGTTGAGAAAGTGTCTCTGGGATCCTGGCTAAACCCCGGCCAGGGCTGCTGGGGGCACCAGTCAGAGTGTGCCTGGGGTGTGGGTGCACGCCCTGGGGCTCAGTGCAGGTGGGATGGAGGGATGCAGGGATGGAGGGAGGGGTGGAGGCACAAACCAGTCCAGTTAATGAAGAGCTTTGTCCCCGGTTGGGGCTGGGAGTGGGGCACACCTGTGTTTTATGGTGGGGGAGTTTTGAGTTTTCATTCCCAGAGTTTTAGATCAGTGAGTGAAACGGAAGAAGAAAAAAAAACAACAACAAAACAACAAACAAACATGCTACATATGAGAACTCAGCCAGGCAGCCCTGGCACAGCACTGGGATAGGATGCCAGTGCCTTGCCTTGGATTTTTCCCTCTCTCTTTCCACCCTGCTCCATCTTGCCCTGTTCACTGCAGCTGCCTAAGTCCAGTCCCACCACTGAGCCCTCAGCTGGGCGTGGGGCCAGGATGGCTCTGCCCTGTCCCACAGGGATGGGTGTCTTCTCCCAGCAGCAAGAGGTCAAAGTCCCCCTGCCTCACCAGACACATGGCATCAGAGTGGCAGCCAAGGCACTTTCCTGGGCTCTGAGGCTGTTCCTGCTCCTTTGCACCTGGCAGCATTGAGCCTAAACCTGCCCTGTCTCCCCATCCTGGGCTTTAGCCCCCCTCAAACCACTCCTGCCCCCCTGCAGCACTGGTCTCTGCATTTCCTGCCACCTTCACTCCCCTGCCAACACAAGAAACCCGTCCAGACCTGGCCACCTCGGGCTCCCTGTCCCCCTGCCAGCCTCCTGCCACCTTGCTCCATGCCACCTTGTCTCTCTGTGCCCCTCCTGCACCCCAGGGATGCTCTTCCCAGCCTCTGTCCTTGCAGTCACAGCCTCAGAACTGGGCACGCTGCATTGGCTTACTTTGGGCTGCAGCCACAAAAATACCTCCAAGCAGACCCAGTCCCTTATCCTGGCATCCTTCCTGTTCTCTGTCCCCTCTCTGTCTCTGTCCTCTCTGTCCTAAACCCTGCCCACTGACAGCCTGGCCCTGCGTTGCTCAATATGCTTTTCCCTGCACGAGCCACGTCTCTGGCCACTTCCCACAGGATGCAGGCAAGTGAACAGAGCAATCCAGAACAGTCAACACAGAAAAGGCAAAAAAAGGTGAAGAAAAAAGAACCGAAACAAGGAAAATGTACATATGCAAAGTAAATCAGGCAAACCTGACCTCACTGCTCTCTACTCATGACTCCTCAGCAAGTGACCACAGCGGGGACATTGAGCCTGGGCCACCCCCAAGGGCTATCCTTGAAAGCGCACACAGAGCTCAGGGGATCCCACACAAAAAACAGCCAGAGATGAAAACATCCTGAGCCTTCCCTACACAAGCCACTCCCTGTGCCTGATAGTTCTGCTGTTGCCTCCAACCCAGCCAACTCTGCTGTCACCTCTGCTGGTCACCAGCATGGCACAGGGCAGAGGCCCAGGCACTGCAGAGGGTCATCATCCCGATTACAAGCACGGTGTCCTTTTAAAATGTATTAAAAAAGCACTTTAACTTAAAAAAAGGAAAAGAAAAAAAAAAGAGCCATAAAAAACCATGGTTTGCATTGTCAATGCCCTCATGCCTTCACTGCCACTGGCTCCCAGTGCCCCAACTGCGCACAGAGAAGCCTCCCAGCTGCCAGTCCCAGGGAGGCAGCAATGTCCCCCTGCTCCACTCTGCTCTGCCCTGCTCCTGCCTTGCACATCCATCCCCAGGTCCCCACTGCCACCTGGGCTCTGCCAAGCTGTGCCAATGATGCTGCTGCTGCCATGCCAATCAGTTTTGGACCCGACCCGGTGCAATGCCCCTCCCAGCCCATCTGTGCTCACTCCTCTCCACTCAGGACCAGGACCACTTCTGAGTGAGGGTGGGGGTGAAAGAAAGGGTCGTTCTCTGCTTCGACATCCCGCTGGTGACGGCACGGTGGGATCCTGGCCTTTATCAGCAACACCGAGGACTGGTCTCTCCTCATCCAGCACCGGATGTGGGTTTCCTTTCTCCCTATGTTTCTTTTCCCATTCTTTGTTTTTTTGGTTTTTTTTTCATTTATTAAAAAAAAAAAAACAAACTGTTCCTAAGTAGAAAACATCTGCAATCACAAGTCAGTCTTTTTTGGCTATTGTTGTTCTTCCTCCTCCTCCTCTCTTCAAATGACTTCTCACAAGGCAACAGGCACGGGCGGCTACTCTGCATGGCCCCCTCCCTCCCCTGCACACCCCTTGTGCCCCTGCCTGTCCCCGAGTGCCCCTAGTCCTTGACCAACTTGTACACATGGTGCTGGGCGCCGTGCTCGCTGGTGGAGACCTCGAAAACAAAGGCAATGCAGAGCAAGGTTTCCTGGGTATCCCTGTTCGTAACAACCTGTAGCAGAGCAGAGTGTGTTAGGGGACTGCTGTGGGCAGATGCAGTTATT
The DNA here is from genome assembly GCF_003984885.1 of Neopelma chrysocephalum. Classification (NCBI taxonomy): domain Eukaryota; kingdom Metazoa; phylum Chordata; class Aves; order Passeriformes; family Pipridae; genus Neopelma; species Neopelma chrysocephalum. Next base: position 4,251,935 of record NW_020897763.1, read on the forward strand.
CAGGGGGTTGCATGGGCACAGCCACTTTGCATCATGAAAAATTTGTTACCCATTATTTGTAGGGTTGCACAGGCACTGGCATAGTCAATTTAATTGCACCGTCAATATTTACTACCCAATTTTGGGGGGAGGGGGAGGAGGGGACAGGCTCAGGAACAACCTGAATTGCACCACCAAAAATTTGCTACCTGTTGTTTGGGGGAGGGTTGCCTGGGCTCAGGCATAGCCACTGCATTTGCACCACAAAAAATTGCTACCCATTATTTGGGGAAGGCAAACAGGCTCAGGCACAGCCTATTTAACTGCACTGTGAAAAATTTGCTTCCCATTATCTGGGAGACTTGTCCAGGCTCAGGCATAGCCACTTTGTTTGCACCATCAAGATCTGCTCCCTGGAATTCAGGGGCTGTGTGGGCTCAGACACAGCCAGGAGTACCTGAGCTGCTGGAGCGCACGCCCAGGGCCAGTAGGGCCAATGCAAGTGCGGGCTCCACACTTCCAGTGGGAAACATTCCCTGGAAAAGGAGTGGAGGTACCTGCAGGATGGTGAAATTCTCCAGGACACTGTTCATCATGTACTTCTCTGGGAGGTGCTTGAGTTTGTGGATGAAGTTGATCATATACTCGCACATGGGAGACCGGTGGATGCGGTAGATGAACCGTCCGTTCTCCAGACGTGCATACTCCGTCTGCAGGGGACAGCCAGAGTGAGCAGCTGTCACATGGGACGGAGGCATGGGCAAGTGGTGGCCAGCTGGGACATAGTGATGTCCTCTCCACTCCGCCCATGGACAGGTATGAAGCCACACGTCCTACACCCAGCTCTGGGGCTTTCTCCATCCCAGGACCCTCTGTGGACCAATTCCTACCCCTTCCCGATGCAGCAGGGCATGGAACTCACCTCCACTTTTTCCACGACCTGCTTCCCAAAAGAGCACACCTTGGTGGATACTGTGATAGTCATGTTCTCTGTGCTGCTGTACTGGCTGCTGACACCATAGAAGGTCCCCGGCCCGTCCTGGATCGTGCTGTTCAGATCAGCCTGGAGAGATGAGGGGAGAGAGGGTCCCATTAGGCACCACCACACCCAGCTCTCGATGGGGACAGCAGACACCAGCTTTCATGCTGGCAGGGGGCCCAACCTGCAACGAGCCCATGGCTCAAGGACGACCCTTCCCATCCTAATCCTCCCAGCATCATACCCAAAATTTGACGAGAAAGAAGGAGTTCTGGGGCCCACGCTCATAGAGTTCCTTAAGGCCACCTTTCTTCTCAGGAAACTTGTCATAGATCTGGCGGATGTCCACGGCCTCCAGCAGCGGGTCGCTGTACGAGGGGTTCGTCTGGCCAATGTGCACAAAGAGGTGTTTGCTGTACTGTAGGGACCAGGGACATTAGAATGAGAGGTCAGGTGAAAGCAAGATGCCACCAAGCACAGGTGTGTGTGCCACCCCCCTCAGCTGGTGGGGATACGGAGGGGACTGTTACCGTTTCAGCATCTCGCGGCACCTCCATGAAGGCGGAGTACTCCAGCAGCCGGAGCTTGGCGGAGGCGATGGTGCGGTCCTGCCAGACAGGCACGGCTGATGCAGCTGGCGGGAGCGGAGCCAAGGGCTCGTAACCTGGGGCAGGGGGAATGACATGGGGATGGGGGGCAGCTGTGAACTGGGGTGAGTCCCCCTGCAATGCCATGGTGCTGCTGTCCTCACTGCATTCCCCACTCTCCCTTCTCTCCCAGCATGGGGGTTTTCCCACAGAGTGGCTAAAACACGGGATGTGCCAGTCCTACTCCTGAGTGGAGGGGACCCAGCTGGGAGCAGCAGGGTCCTGCTCACTGCAGGACTTTTTGCCAAGTTTAAACTCAGGCTTTTTCCCCATCAGGGCTGGGGAGGAGCCTCAGGTGGGTAGCACCGTGGGTGGGAGGGGACAGGGGACAAATATGACCTGGCAGAGGCGCAGGGTTCCCTGCAAGGGGGCAAGGACATGACTTACTGGCTAGTGATGGAGGCATGGGTGGCTGGATGGGGTAAGCTGGTTGTGCAAACGGTTTAATGCTGGAAAGTAAAGAGCATCATCAGGTTACCAAGCCCAGGATGCCCCACTCCCTTGCCAAGGTGGGGTCCTGCCTCGTGCCAGGTAGTGGAGGGGTTTCGTACTTACTCCTGAGAGGGTCCAGGCTGTCCTGGGATAGGCCCACTCCAAAACTGGGAAAGTAGCACAGGGAAAAGTCAGCAGCTTATGACTTTCTGCCCCGGCCAAATTCCCCTCACCTGCTGCAAACAGCAGGGAGCCCCCATTTCCCCCCCTGCATTGCCACCATGGCTGAGGATGGCTGTTGATCATCCCCCTGTCCTGTGTGGCTCATGCACAGGGACCCATGCTCCCCCTGCCCCAGGGGGTCCCTGTATGAGGGAACGTGGGGTTGTGCTCACCCTGGGGGCAGCAGAGAAGACGGCCTGAGGAAGAGGAGGTGGGGGGCTGAGCTTGTTCTGCAGGACGCTGGCTGACACGATCTGCGCAGAGGACATGGAAGCCATACTCTGCAGAGCTTTATCCTTCGAGACCTGGTCCTGGAGGCAAAAGGGAGAACAGGAAGGTAGTGGGGGTTACAGGGGCAGACTGAGCTCCCTCAATCCAATTGTGCCTGACAGGTTTTGCAAAGCTAGGAGCCAACCCTGCAGCCTGGCCGAGGGGTGAGGGCAGAGGGATCCCCCCACCCCTCTCAAATGTACCCATCTTAATTAACATTTGAAGCTTGAAAATGTTCCCTGGGCAAAAGGTGATGGCTCTGGAAGATGTGAATCCCCGTCCCCCTCCCAACCCCTGTCGCCCCCCTCCCTTGGGGTTACCCCTCCATGGAAGAGGGCAAAAGGCAATGGGGAACAAAAGGCATTTCAGACTCGAGCTCAACTTACCAAGTTCATGGCCTGTCCACAAAAGAAAGGAAAAAAAAGGTTAGAGCATTGTGGGAGCCTATGGGTACTGTGTGCACCTCCCCATCAGCCAGGCATCCCCACTCCCAGCTCATCACAGCATCACACAGATTTGGGGAGTGAACCCCTCGATCTAGTTGGTCACCAGGGGATTGCACGTGGTGGCCATTTATGCCTGGGCTTAATCCCACCAGGAACAGGATGCCAAAGTCCCCCAGTATTTTATGGGGTCACTGAGGTGAGCCAGGCCTGTGCCTTTCTTGGCTCTTTAATAACCTCCACAATCTCTTCAGAGGCCCTCAATGCTTGCCAGGGCACAGAGAGAAAGAGCTGCCAGCTCCTGCTCTGACTGGCAAAGGGCACCTGCACCTGCCATGTGTGCATTTATATAGGAGACCAATGATTTTTCCTTTTCCCTTTTGCTCTGGAGGTCACAGCACCGCTGGGCAGGAGCACAGGGCTCAAGGGCTCCCAGGTATTGCCTGGGGCAAGGCTGTTCCTCCACTTGCATTCACAGGACATGTGCATGCTGGTCCCAGTGCACACCCTCTGTTTTCCTTCTGAACCTTCCCCAGGGATCAATGCTTCATTTATTTTCACCTGGGGTAGGGTGGGAGCACAGGCATGCAGCCACAGGCCGGGAGCATGAACACACACATGACTGCAGCTCAAAAATACAGACACTGCTCATGGAAGGGAATTTCCATCCCACAGTGGTGCGTGAGGGCAGAGGGCTGCCCGCACCGATCTTGAGAAAGGATGTTTTGTATCCCCAGAGTATTGCTCAGGGGGATCTCTGTCCTGGCTGTTCCCTGCCAAATCCCGCAGGGAGCCTGGGGATAGAGAGCACAGCCATGGACACGGGCCTCCAGCCCTGGACCCCAGGGGTCACTGCTGCCTCCAACTCCCCCTTTGCCCTGCGCTGTGCTGTGCAGCAAGGAAAGCTATTCATTCTATTTTATGTTATTTTGTTGTAAAGGCTTCTGCTGTTGCTGACCCTGCTGCCCCCCTCGCCTCCCTGACTGCCCTTCTCGGGAGCTGGGTTTAAGACATACGAGCACAGAGGGCCTCCCAAAATAGTTTCGGGTGCCATCTCCCAGCTTCTCCCAGCAGACCAAACCCTCCTGGGCTGTGGGAGCCCTCCTGCCACCTCAGTCATGGGGCACTGGGGTCCTTGCTGAAGGGCTTTGGAGGGCACAGCTTGGTAAGCTTCCAGGCAGCATGAGCTGGAGCTTGTTAAAGCTTTGAGGACAAAACTGCCAGCTCCAGCTCTGATGGTGGCCCTTGCTCTCAACTCTGTGGCCCCTGCTGCCAGCCCCAATGCTGGAGATGGACAGAGCACCCAGGACAGGGGAGGCTGGTGATGCTTTTGGGACCTCAGGGTCAGTGGGCTGAAAGGTTTTCTGAGCTCCCACACACCCAGCAAGGCAGTAGGTCACCCCTGGAGATGCCCAAGGAGATGCTCCCTGGTGTGACAGTGCAGGGATTCAGTCGGCACATCCCAGGAGCCGCCTGTCCCCAGTGGGCAGTCGTGCAGTGGGGACTGCTCTGCCCCCCACCTTGCACCGTGTGCGTCCAACCCCAACAGGGCTCGGTCTTTCGGTGATGCCCCCAGGCCTGTCTACGCCCCCCCATCATCACCCTCCCCACTGCCACCACAAAGCTTGGTGGGAATGGTTATGGAAGGATTAGTTGGGCTCCAGTTAGGAGGAAAGAAGAAGAGAAGGAAGGAAAGAAAAGCCAACCAGAGAAGAGAGAGAGGATGATCCAGTTTTTCCTCACTTGGCTCCCTTGGCTCCTGGAACCATGGACTGCCCCGACACTGCTGAGCCTCCTTCCCGGCAGCGTGGCCCCATCTGGACCTGCTGCCACGCACATCCCTGAGGTGCCCCTAGGCCATACTCACATCCTGGTGTCTCACAAGCCAGGGGGTTGGCAGCCTGCAGGGAGCCCCCTGACCCCCCTGCTTCTGCCCACATCCCACCGGCAGCTGTCCTGAGTAGGGTCAGGTCTCAGTTGGGGAGGGGAGTGGGCCTTTGCATACCTTGCTTAAACCTTACTTTGCTTCACTGGCTGCTCTGGGGAGATCTTCTCCTCCTGGGAGAACCCCTGATGGCCCAAAAGAGGGGGCAGCCCTCATACATCACTGGAGGAGGGTTTAAACCCACGTTTCCCCATGGCAGAGTTGTTGCCCAGGTGAAAAGAGGAGATCTGGCACCCAAATTCACCCTCTTGAAGGAAAGGGAAGGGCTCTGTTGCCCCTCCTTGCAATTCTCTCTGGGCATCCCACAATGACACCTGTAAAGACCATCTGGTCCTAGAAGCCAAGTGAGCGGGAAGAAAAATAAAACACCAAAAAAGAAAGGTAATACAGGGAAGCAAGCGGCACACCGCAGAGCCGAGGGTGTTAGTCGTCAGCAGGCGGGGGGCCAGCGATGCGGGGGACGCGTACCTTCAGCTTGGACTGAATCTCACGAGATTTCCGTCGGGCAAGAACCTGCAAGTGGCTAGAGACCTGCAGAGAGAGAGCAGAAGGAGAGGGGGAACAGCAGAGCCGTCAACCAGAGGAAAGGAGGAAGAAGGAGAGGGGCTGCCCATGCTCACAGAGACACCGCCGCAGACACCTGGGCAAGGGCGTCAACGTACCTTGATGCCAACCTGGTACTCCCGCACCTTCTTCCGAGCTAGAACCTGTATGTGGCTGGACACCTAGCGCCCGCCACGCCGTTCGGAAAGGAAAACACAGAGAACGTGAAGATATGTTCCCCCTGCAGGGTGGGATGCTGTCCCCAGGGAAGGGAGTGTGGAGAAATGGGGGAGCACTTTTTGCTGCCCAGGTGATGCTTCTGGAGATGCTGAGGGTCGTGCACCTGCCACGAGCTGGAGGAAGGAAAAATGAAGGGGACCCTGGTGCTGCACTGCTTGATGCTTGTTTGTGCCCCCCTGGCTGGGGTGAAGCTCCTTGGAGTAAAGCTGCTGCAGTTGAGTGGGTCAATATTTACCATGTCTTGGAGATAGACAGACCCTGCCAGCCCCTGCGAGGGTCTCAATAACCTGAGGATACAGCCTCGCAGGTTTGGGGGTGCCCCTGGGTTACTTGGCAGGGGCTGCAGTGGGACTGCCAGTCCTAAATTAATCCAGGAGGGACTGGCTCATTGCCCCAGGGCTCCTGCTGATTTTGCAGGTGGGAAAGATGAGAAAGTGGTTTTTTTGTGTCTAGGTCCCTGTAGGAGGAGGATTCAAAGAAAAGGGGCTGATGTCCAGGCAGGAAAGGTGCAGCATGGCTGGGGTCCTGCCCTGAGCCACAGGCAGGGGGGCGTCTGGCAACCCACCAGGCTTTGGGGCTGATTTTAGGAAGAACCTTCTCACACCAGTGCCAGTCTGTCCAAGAAGAGACACGAGGCTGTCCAGGACACGAGCGCACAGAGAGATCAATGCCATGTCAGCTCTCCCCTGTGCTTTTCCTGAGTCCCTCCAGAGCATTGCATTCTTCCCCCATGGAGGGGGCCTCAGCTATGTCTTTAAGCCAGAAATAAAGTCCTGCTTGGCACTGGTCTAAACACAGGGACAGTGGCCAGATTGTGGTCCCTCTCCCTCCAGCATAAGTCCTGGAGCAATGTCACCTCCAGTGTCTTGGGACCAGCATTCCTCTCTTGCTGGGACTCATGGCAGTCCCAGCCTAAGTGTCCCAAACCCATCCATCTCCCTGTGGTGGGAGATGCTCCCCAGCATCCAAGGCCACTGGTTCTGCCAGGACGGGTGGTTTGGCTCCTGGCTAGGGGCCACCATGGAGGGGAGGGAAGAGCCACTGGACATGTGACAAACAGATGTCCCACTGAGGGCTGCAGCAGCCTGGTCCTCAGACAGGTTTGGTGCGGTGAGGGCTCCAGGGATGAGTGTGACCACTGTGTGCTCCCTGCCCTGTCAGCGTCCCTGTCTGCCCCAGCATCCAACAGCGCAGGGCAGCAATGTTGGGGAAAGGGTTCTGCGGTACCTCTGGCCCCACCAAGACCAGCACCACAGCCCTGCACAGCCAGTCCCTGGGTCCCTGGCTGAGTTGGGGATGCCTTGGTCTCAGCCCAGGGGTGCCTTCGCTGTGGCATCTGGCAGAAGTGGTAAAATGCCTGGCAAGGGGCAGAGGTAGGAACAGTCTCCAGATCCAGGAGGAGCAGCAAAGATTCATGCTGACACACACAGATACACACACTGCCCGGATAGAGATTTTGAGGGCTCCTGCCACCCACGGGGTGACCTCAGCCAGGCAGGGGGCTGGGTGCTGCCTGCTCCTACAAGCCCTATTTCAGGGCATCCTGGGAGAGAGCAAACCCGAGGGGGATTGTGCTCACAGGCGAAGCTCCTCACAGAGGATGGGGGACCTGCTGGCAGCAACGGTGGCTCCAGGAGGGGATACGGAGGGCGGGCGATGCGGCCGGAAAACCCGCTCCCCCTCGGGCTTACCTGGCACCCCCTCCCATCCCACCCTGACCCCACCCCAGGAGAAACAGCAGAGCAATGCCTCACCTGCTTCCTCGTCCGTGTCTTTCCCGTTCGCAGCTTGATGTACCGGGCGATCAGCTCGTTACGACCTGCCGGCACAGCCAGGAGTCAGCCCCGGGAAAGGAGAGCCGGGGGCATCAGCCCCGGGAAAGGAGGGCCGGGGGCATCAGCGCCCGCAGCGCCCGCGGCCCCCCCGGTCCCCCCGGTCCCCCCGGCCGGGCGGGGGAGGCGCTGCCGGGAGGTGGCGCTGCCGGGACAGGGTCGGGGCTCGGGGGGGCCGGGACAGCGCTGACACCCCGCAACCCCATCCCACAGCGCTCACACCCCACAGCGCTCACACCCCGCAACCCCATCCCACAGCGCTCACACCCCACAGCGCTCACACCCCGTGCCCACCCCACACCGGCTTTGCCAGCCCCACACACTGGGGCTCAGAGGGAGGTGACAGTCACCGGGGACTACAGCGGTGTCCCCAACCACAGACTCCCCCAAAACTCATCCCAGCTGGAGCCCCCTGGGAGCCGATGAACCCGCTCCCCACAGCCCTGCCCGCAGGGGTCGCGGGCTGCTCCCCCAACACCCCGCTTCCCGTTTGCAAGCCGTGCTGGCCTTTCCACCAGTATTTCCTAACGTCCTGCTTTAATTCGAAGCAGAAGTTGCTTTTGTGCCACATTTCAGGGGCCAGCTGTGGCCAATCTACGTTCAAACGTCAGAGCAGCTGGGAGCTTTCTTCTCCCGGTCCCGGCCCCCCCGGTCCCCGCCGCCCCCCTCGCCCCCCCGCGCACGGGGGCGGCCAGGCACGCCAGATTTATTTTAATGGACCAGATGGTCGCGGTTGGAACTTGTCGAAATGCCCTTGGAGCGGGTTTCAGCTTTAAAAGAATAAAAAAATCCCTTAAAAAAAAAATGCACTCCCCTCTCCTCTTCCACTCCAACTGGCCCCCTCCCAGCCCCACAGCAACTGGGCCCTCCTGGGGACACACACACATGAGGACAGACAGGGCCAGGTGCCATGCAGGGATGGCTGCACCCTGGGGTGCCCACGCCAGGCTGGAGCTGGTGGGTGGATGGCAATGGGGGTACCCCTTGCACAGCCAGTGTGGCACCCTAGCACTGAGCACAGCTCCCATCCCTTCAGACTCCCAGCCTGTGCCAGTGCTTGGCCTCATTAGCACCTGACAAGGGCCAGGTCCTCAAGGGTGCCCAGGTGAGGCGATGCCCACAGCAAGGTGATGACAAGGGGTGCGGGCAGAAGGGACTCTGGTGCTGAGCCCCAGCTTGGGGGTACATCTTCACTGAGCACCACAGCATCTCCCTTTGCATGCCCTTCTCCTGAGTCCCACCCTGTCCCTCCCATACCCTGCTTGTGGGAAAGAAATATTGGGAAAAAATATGGGAAAGAAATGTAGGTGCCTTCATGGAGCCAGTGGGGCAGTGCCAGCCCAGCACCTAGTGCCCAGGAGCCAGGGACAGCATCTCCTGCACCCGTCCTGCCTCACAACGTGCCCAGGCCACCCTAGGCTACACCCTTGCAGCCATCCCTGTACCCACGTGCCCTGTCCCCTTTCCTTGTGATTCATCTGGACCGTGCCATTCCCTCTGAGAGGGCATGTCCTCCTCCAAATTACCACATTCCTCAAATTCCTCTCCCCTGACACCACCACATGAACCAGTTGGACAGGCTGGGTTAAAAATAACCCATCAGGCAGCAGAGTGTAGCAAGGCCCAGTATGCCCGTCCTGGGTCCTGGTCCCCCAGCTCCCACCTATTTTGCCAATCCCGCATCAGTGGGGTAGGGGCTGGCGTGGCTGTGGGCATCCCATTGGACCCCCAAAAAGAGAGGGGGGGTGGAGAGCAGTGGCACTGGCACACCCTTATGTCACATGCTGGCATCGCTTGTGCCTCCGGTGACCCTGGGGGTCCTGGTAAACTTGGTATGGCCAGCCAGGGATCCTGTGAATCCCAGTGGGGAGGTGCTGGAGAAGGTGGGGGGAGATGAAAGGCGGCTGGAGGGGGCTGCTGCCTCTTTAAGCAGCTGCCAGATGTCTCCGAAAGGCTGGAAAAACCGGTTGGGGTGTGCTGCGCAGGGCCAGGCTCCCGGCGGCACTTCAGCTATTCCCGGAGAAATCCAAAAAATGCACCCGCTTGGGAAGCCCTGTGCTCCCCCCCACCCCCCACTCACCAGCCCTGGTGCTGTGAGTTGGGGGGCCTGGCAAGCAGGGTAGCACAGGGAGCTGGCATGGGGACAGGGACAATGGCATAGTGCTCTCCACAAAGCTGCATCCCCTTTGCCCCTCTCCACTGGCAGTGGGTGAGCCATTGCCCTGACAGCAGCATCCTGATGTATTTTGGAGGCTGGGGATAGAGATGCTGGCCCTGGTCCTGTTGTCACCATAGGGTGATGGTAACAGCCTGTTGCTGACTTTGAGGTCACCAGCCCTGGGGGTGACACCCTGGGAGGTGGAGGGGAAGAGGGACCAGCCCCTACCATGGCAGAGATAGAGACACCATTGCACCTTCCACTGCTCTGTGGTGGCACCATGCACCTCATGTCAGTGTTACCTCCTGCCTACATGGCCCATCCTTATCCTCTTTCTCCCAGTTGCAGTCACCAAGACAGAAGTGTTTTGGGAGACACTGGAAACAAGGCTGAGACACCCCCAAAATCATTGTCCCAGTGGGGCTGACCAACCCTGCTGCTGCCAACAGCGTCACCAAAAACTGAGCGGGGTGTAGATGGCTCAGGGTGGGTGAGTGACCCTTGCCACAGGGTGCTCACCACCGGGTCCAGTTGGGGAATGTTTGGGGAGCGATGCAGAGGCACACAGGAGCAGGAGGGTTGGGGCTGCCTCTGGCCCTGCAGTCCTGCACCAGCTCCCTGTCCTCGCCCCCTCCCTGCCTGACGGCTTCACCAAACCAGTCAGTCCAGCAAGGCCGAGAGAAGGAGGGAGCGGGAGGGAGAGCCAGCGCAGAGGGAGGGGACGTAGGTCACTGCCACCTCCCCAGTCCAGCTCTGGGATGAACCCGGAGAAGCTGCTTTCGGGGCTGGGGGGTTGCTCAAGGGCAATGCCCCAGTGTGGGTTTGGGGCAGAAGGTTTTGCTTCAGCCCTGGCCACCCCATCCTGGCCAGAAGCCCAGTGCCCTGCCTGCTGCCTCCATCCTGCCCCTGTCACTCACCGTACATCTTGCCCTCGTCTGAGAGGATGATTTTCCGCCGGCCACAGGGTGGGTAGATCGCCAGCGCCTCCTGGAAGCTCTGCTCAATGTCCGGACTCCACACACCCTCGGCATCATTGTCCAGACTCTTGTCCATGCCATCCTGGCCATCTTCCCGCCCCTCCCCGGGGCTGCCGCTGGCGTTCCAGCTGTTGGACGCTATGGTGCTGGCTGCTCTGGGCTCCGACCCTGAGCCCCCACGGACACACGACAACCTGCTGGGACACAGGGGACACCTGTTAGACCCACAGACCCTCGCTGGGGGCATGGGGCTGCAGTGACAGTGCGGTCCCAGGTCTGTTCCTGGCTCTTGCTCTGTCCCCACTCACACCCAGAGCAGCATCTAGATGTGGGGCATCAGAGACAAACAGGCTTTCCTTGGGGGCAGAGCCATGATTTCCCCAAATCCAAGCCACAGGTGACCACCTAGGATCCACCCAAATAAAGTCTGGGAAGAAAACTGCCTGGTTACTGCATTATCCATACAAGGAACTTGGGCACATGGTGCTCATGGGTGACACCTTGGGACAGGGTGGCAACAGCCCTGCAGCTTGTGAACCCTGACCCCACACCAATACCAGCTGCCACAGAGCAGCCTCCTTGAGCGAACTGGCCCCAAGAACAACCCCAACCCCCAAAATCCCCGTTCCACTACGCATGGCAAAGGCAGAGTTGTGATTTGAAGGGAGATGCTGGGTGGCTCCAATCCAGACCCCACTAATAGGAACCAGGTGGCCGGAGCTGTCCGGCAGCCCTACCCCTGGCACTGGGAGAGGCCCCCCACTCTGAGGATGCTCTGCTGGGGCCCCAGGCCCTCCCCAGCTGGTGGGTGATGCTGGAGAGTCTTCAACCCTCCTCCTCCTTCTGCTCTTCTCCTCCGTTTGCCTGGCTCCCAGCGCAGTGTTTCAGTGTTTTGCAATAACATGTTTGGCGGCAGCTGGCGGCGGTGGGAGCAGAGTAGAGAGGTGTCTCCTGCGCCGCCGTGCTTCCCGGACGGGCTGGGAGTGTACAAAGGTCTCCGGCACAGACATCTCCTTTTAAAGGAACTGCCGAGCCCGCTGGCTCAAGTACGCTCTGAGGCCTTGCCTTTTTTTTTTTTTCCTTTTATAAAAAAAGAAACTTACCCCCCCCATCTCTCTCTCCCTCGTTGTGATGTGATGTCAGCCCCTCCGGTCCCGCTGCCCGTCCCTGCCCGCGTCCCCCCCGCCGCCGCTCCCCCTCTTGCCGAGCACTGTGGCCAAATAAGGAGAACTGGATTGTAGGATTGAGCCAGCCAGCCAAGGGAGGGATGGTGGCAGCAGTGCCGGACGGGCCCGCAGCACCACGAGGCCCGAGCTGTGCTTGCTGCTGGGGCGCTCCGTGGGGCAGCCCCCTGGGAGGGATACGTTATCCAAACCTAGCAGGGTGTTGGGGATGGGAGGGTGGGGGGACACCAGGACCAGACACTGGGCAGGGATGGCATGGGTGGCACGTGGGGACAGTCCCAGTGGGACCCTCACTCCCCCTGCCCCTCTGCAGCTCATCAAGCACATCAGGACTCCGTCCCAGTGGGGCACCTACACCGGGGTGCAGCTGCTTTGGCCGGGTGCTGAGCCCTGGCTGCTCTACAGCAGTCCAAGACCCCCCCACAGCTCAGGAACCCTCAGACATATGGAAACTGGAGATGACTCAGCAGCACACAGCAGCCCAAGACCCCACGGCTGCCCCCAAAGCCCACAATGGCCTCCAACCCCACAGCAGCACCATGGCAGCCCCAGACCCCCCAGCACCACGGCAACTCAGAAGCACCCAGCCTCAAGATACCTCGGTGGTCAGGGACCCCACAGTCCGGTGCCAGCCCAGCACCCAGCAGCATCCCAGGACCCCAGAGCACCACGGGGCTGCCATCAGCTCACCCTAAGAGCAGTAAGCCCCAGGAGCTGGTGACGGGGGCTGACTTTGCAGGGACCCACTAGACTCCTGCCCTTCCTAACTGATAAGTGCAATTAGGGCCAAGAGTGAAACTATAGGGCTGAGAGCAAAACCGTGGGGCTGGCTCCACCACTGCAGGCAGCGTGCCCAGTGCCCTGGGTCATCGTCCCTGTGCCAGGAACTGCATGCACAGGCAGGGTAAGGGCTGCCCCCACACCCTGTCTGCAGCACACGTGCCCCCCTCCCTAGGAGATCCCCAGCCCCCTCCCACCCCACTGCCCCCCCCCAGCAGGGAAATCCCAGTCCAGCCTTTTCAGGGAATCTGGGAGAGGAGGGAGGGTGATGCTGGGGCCCCGACCAAGGTGCGAGGAAGCAGCTCCTCCTCCTTCTCCTCCTCCTCCTCCTCCACCGAACCTGCTCTTGGCCAGGCCAAGACATTGGATTTCCTGGAGGGAGGGTGCATGCACCGCGCTGACGCAAGGCACGGCCGAGTGCCGCTCCACCCTGCCCCTTACAAAACACCAACAGCAGCAATTAGGGAACCGGCAGGGCTGGACGGCCCGTGGAGAGACCGCGGCCAGACCTGCTCCGGGCAGGGAGGGGACCGGACCTGCCGGAAAACACGTCACCTGCTCCTGCCTCCCGGCTGCTCCCCAGGGACAGGGCTGGGAAGACCCCTCCCACAGCACAGGCATCTCTGCAGCCTTTGGATCGGATCCCAGGACCACTGATCCGCGGAGCGGTGCTTACCCCCTCTGGGGATGCTCACGCACCCATTGCCAGGAGGGCGTCCCCACATCCAGCTCACTTGCCCCTCTGCATCCTGCCTTTGTGGGGGGACACACTCCAGGCCACGGCTTTGGAGGGTGATGGAGGGGGCTGCACCCTTGTGAGGTCCCCCAGCCGATGCAGGACGAGTGCCCGCAGCAGGCAGGGGAGGATGCCTCCAGGGCAGCCCTTATCTCCCTGCGAGGACAAAGCTGGAATGGTGTTCCCACGAGCTCCCAGAGCTCGGCCCCAGCACCACTGCGGGGGATGTGAGGGAGACCTGGGGCCTGAGCAGGCAGCAGGGCTGCAGGCAGCTGCCCTGTTGGGAGAGCTGCTTGGGTGGGAGGCCTTGCTAAAGCAACAAGAAGCCTCTTTAAGCTCTGCAAAGGCAAAGAGAGTTCCAAAGAGGGAGGGGTCCTAGGGAGATGAGTGTTATCTGGTGGGTGGGGGGAAGGAAATACTTCAGAGGAGACTAGCTGTGGTCTGAGATGCGTGGTGGGTGCCCCGCGGGGGCCGGGCAAAGGTGTCAAGGCCAGGAGCAAGGTGCTGCTGGGACCAGCACAACCAGCTGTGATAGAGATCAGGTCAAGGGTGTGTGGGGTGGCATGGGGGAGAGCACTTGGGGCTGGGGGCACAGGGACATTATGACATAGGCAGAGGTGCCTGTCACCCCCACAAAGCCTCTGTGCACCCTGTCTCCATCCCTATCCCGTGCCACCAAGCTGAGGGGACAGCATGTTCCTCTATCCCAGCATGGTCAGCCCCAAAAGCACTGTCCCATCTGTGTAGCCATGAGGCACAGCCCAAGCAGCCTTCACACTGCTCCAAATCCTTCTGTCCTGTTTAAACTGGGACGGGGGGTAGGGGTGGCTATTGTCACAGCATCCCCTCAAAGCGCCTGGGATGCAGGACACGATAATCAGCATTTGCTGCACAAGAAGGGGGACTGCTGGCACTATCTGGAGGGACAAGATGTGGGGCACAGCAGCCCCAGAGTCCCCTTCTTATCTGGGGCTCCCCCAGCCCACGAAGGGGGACGCTGGGAGAAAAAGACCCTGGGAGAAAAAGGTGCTGGGGACACTGCAGAAGCAAAGGACAGGGTGGGGGCCAGCAGCATTCCGGTTCTATCCTGCGTCCACATGCAGGGGGCCCAGGGTGATCCAGTCCTTCTCCCTCTCCCCTGCACCCAGACCCCATGGAAAAAGGACAAAAGCTCATGACAAGCCCAGGCAGGTGTGGCACAGAGCAGTGCTCAGCCTCATACTGGCACAGTGCTGCCAGCGCCAGCCCTGCAGGGGGAATGAGTGAGGCCACCATCACCCCTGTCACCATGACCCTCCAGGGGTGAGGGGGAGAGAAGCCCCCATCCTCCCTGGTGTTGAGGGTGCAGCCCCCATCCAGGGATGGCTTTACAAGACCCCAGTTGAGCAAACTCCAAAGCTGAGACTCCCAGGCACCCCAGCTCCTGCCCACATGCCCTGGCACATTGGGGCTCAGTGAGAGCATGGCCAGGGCCCTGACTCCAGGCATTGATTTGTAGGCAGGCAGAGGCCTTCATTACTGTGCCTCTCATTTCAGGCAGGGGAGCGCTGGCTGGAGGCAATGTCCATGATGCTGCCTCTGCTCACCTGGTGACACGGCCGGAGGGAATGCTGCCCACACCATCACACAGCCACCAGCTCTGCAGAGCCCCTCGAAAGAAACCCAAAAGCTGTGGAGCTCCTGGGAGACACCAGCAAGACCACAACACACCAGGAAGATGTTGCTCTGTCTGCTGACAACCCCAGTGAGCGCACAGAGCCGAATGCTCTTGGCTCTGCTGAGGATGACCCTACATCACTTCTCTTGCTCTTTGCAGGAGTCCCATATCCCTAGCAACTTGCCCAGGGACCCTTTGGGAACACCCTGCCCCATGTCCTGCCCCAGACACTACCCCATTCCCACAACCATCCTGGTTGGCATGAGGCTGTCCCAGGGACAATCAGAACTCATCAATGCGGGTGGCAGCAGCTGAGCAAGATGCGGCACGGCAGGGAGGGTGGGGGAAGGAGCCTTGTTTATATCACGCTCCTCTTCCAAACAGCTCTTGCTGTGCTGAGGGATTCCCTGGATCTGGGAGAGAAGGGCAGCCACTCTGCTTTCTCCCACCCAGGTTTGCACCTCTCTGCCAGGTCGGGAGGACCAGCCATGTTTTCCCAAAAGGGTCCCCTGGCACAGTCTGGGGACCCAGGCAGTGGCAAAGCTCCCCATGCACTAGGCTGGCTCCCCGTGAGACAGCCCAACTAATTTCCTCCTCTCTATTGCTTCCTGTCCCTTCCGGCTTGGCGGGCAGCTCAGGAAGCAATCGGAGCGAGAAAACTGCAGGAGGCCATGTGGCAGCATCCCACTAGGGTCTGAAGAACTGCCAGGGCTGCCCGGGCACATGGTCCCCAGCTCCAGCTGGACCCCTGCTGCTCCCCAGCTCCCAGCAAAGCCCTGAGCCTCGACCTGGCAGGGATGTGGCTGGTCCCCACTCAGTGGCACACGGCTGAGAGATGCTCAGACCTCTCATCCCAAAGGGCTGTGGACGAACAGAGGAAATGTGAGTGATTTGCGCCAAAATATTTTGTCAGGAAGGAGGGAGGAGATGGGGCAAACCCAGGGCACAGCTCCCTCGTAATAGCAGAACCACGGGCATTCAAACCAACCCCTCCATCCCCTCCTCTTTCCCCAGCCCTGGCAGGGCAGCAGAGCTGAGTTTCGGCTTCTGGAGGACCTGAGCCGGTTTTGCTCAAGCCTCCAGGCTCAAGACCTGAGGGCAGAGGACAGACGGACACTGTAACCCAGCATGCCTCCCTGGCCCAATTACATTGCCCTGCCCAGCCAGGACGGGGCGTTTCACCCAGCAGCGCATAAATAGAAAGCTTTTACAGCATTAATTGCTCTCTGTGTTATGAAACTAGCTGGATGGAAACAACAGGGTTGGAGTCGCCTGCCAGGGATGGGCCACTGCCATGCAGTCCTGCAACACCCCCAGTGCTAGTGGCCCATGGCACAGCCAGTGCTGGACACAGCACTCCCGGGGGACTGTTGAATTTGCTTTGCTTCTGTGCCAAAATGTGTCCATTCCAGAATGTCTCCCACTGAACATCCCCTGTAGATGAGCTTGGAACGGCCCACAAGTCTTGAGTCCTCAGGGACTCCCAGCTTGTCCCAAGGGGAAGCTAAGGGGCACTGCTGTCAGGGGAGCACTGGGGGAGTCTGGGCCAGGCAGTCCTGTGCCTGCAGTGGGATGGGTGTCCCACCATCTGGGCCAGCCAGGCATTTCAGGAACCCCAGCAGCCCTCAGATTTGCTCCTGGGAGGAGAAATGCCTCCACAGAGGAGCTCCAGGTACCACTGACCCCATTTTTGCCATTGCAGCAGGACCAGGGAAAATGTCTTCCAGGGGACACCGGCTGCCAGGCAAGGAGGAGGAGGAGGAGGAGGAGGAAGGCTGAAATGAATTTCACACGCGCCCCCGGCTGCCTCCACCCCCGCGAAACCCAACCCTGCCTGGGCAGCAGCTGCACCCACTGCCTGCGCTGCAGCACCCGCCAGAGCCCAGGGTTAGCACCGACTGTCACACTCCCACCTTCCAACCAGGAGAAATCCTGTGGGCTGGAGGGTGCAAGAACTGACTGGGGGGGATTGGCACCTCAGACACCGGGCAGGGGGGCTGTCAGGTATTACCGTCCCAGCTGAGACATGGAGATGTCCCTGGCTGCCAGAGTCTGGGACAGAATGTGACATGGAACTGTCACCTGGACACTGTCGCCCATGTGAGGGGGCACACTTCCCTGCCCTCTTGCAACGAGTTCAGAATCTTGAGGCAGTGCCAAGCTGAGGTCCTGCAGGAGCTGTGATAGCAGGTACATGCTGCCTGGCACAAACTCCATTGGTCACTTTTTCTCAGAGAGGTATATTTTGGTTTAGCACCATTTTACTGCCACCACCCCAGACAGTCCCAGCAAGCAAATCCTTGTGCATGCAAGGAGCATGTCAGGAGTTCGTGGCAGTGAATCGCCTTCTCCCAGCACCTCTCACCACTGCCTGAGCCGAGAGCTGGAAATGGGCACAGTGATTCCTGTTCCCGCAGATTGAAAAATTGCTCTGGAATTCTCAGGGAGGAAAGTTGCTAAAAATACATGAAGGCAGTATTCTTGGTAAAAGAAGGAGCTCCAGCAAGGAGGATGGCCCAAGAGCGCCAGAGAGCCTGGCAGGGTGTGCTAGCCCCCCACCCTGCACACTAACGTCCAAACATCGGAGCTGGACCCTGACCCTCAGCTCTGTGATGCCACCAGGCAAGGCTGCAAGCAGGGCACAGCAGCCGCCTCACATGAGAGCTGGAGCTCAAACTCATGCCATAGCTGGGCACAGGTGCTGGCAAGCACCAAGAGAGGACCCTGCCCAACTTATCCACCAAGCACACAGGCACAAAGCTGGGCATGGAAAAGCAGAGTCTTGGACCAGACCTCTGCTCCTAGACTGTGAAGCACTCAGATCTTCTTGCTAATAAAAACCTGACGCTCACTTGGGTCGGGGGCTCACATGCCTGCAGGCGGGTGTGCTTCTTCCTAAACCAAAACTGCCTAAGCTGGTGGGGGGGAGGTAGGGGCTGGCTGCCTCTGGGGGAAGGGCGGGCAGCAAAGAGCTGGCATGGGAACGGCAGCCCATCCTCCACACACCCGCGCCACTCCGCGTCTGTAAACTTTGAACATCTTCCGGAGAGAAGTTAGTGGCTATTGTGAACAGCTGGATTTAATTTTATGAGGAGCGAGGAGGAGACAGTTGTGGGGAAATAATAAGGCTTGGCGCTCCCAGGCGAGGATCCCTGAGCCCGGCCAGCCTTCCTGCCTTCATCGCACTCCGCCGGGGGAGCGCTGGCGAGACAGTCACAGTGCAACTGAGGCATGGAGCAGCATGGGGCTCACCCACCTTCTGCGTGATGCAAACCTGAGTCCAGATATCTGGGGCTTCGCCCCTGTGTGTGTCCCCAGACCCATCACCCCTCCAGCAGCCTGGGCATCGGCAGTAGCATGTCTCTTCCTCACAGCAGAAAACTGGGCTGCCAACACAGGGCCCACTTCCCAGCCCACAGCAGCATCTTCAGACCTAGGGACCCCCAGTGCTCATTCTCGATACTGGTGGGCCACCGATGCTTGTGGGCCACTGTGGCGCAACACCTCCCTCCAGCTGGCTGCTTCCCGTGAGGCTCTGCCCACCTCCTAAAATCAGTTTTAGCTCTGCTGTCCCCTTACCAGCCACCCCCTGCAGCCAGGGGAGCTCTGCCAGCACACACTCCGGGTCTGCACTGATCCCCCCACAGCAAGGAGGAAGGGAATCAACCAGCCTCTTCCAGCACTTGCACCTCACCTGCCCCCCGCCAGGCAGCACTTCCCAGCGTTACTTCTCCCAGGGAGAAGCGCAGCCCTGAAGCTCGCTGCAGTCACTTCCGTGCCTCTGGCTCGCAGGAGCATGGCTGAAGGTGAGCTCCTGGGTCAGCCTTAACCAGCTGAGACCCAGCACAGCTCGTGACACACCCAGTGCCCATCTGGAAGGTGGCAGCAGTGGGCACGCTCGGTTCTGGTGCTGCTGCTGTCTCATGGCACATAATGGGGGACACTGAGAACATTGGAGCATTGCATCTCTTTGGGACCAGGTGGGGGGACATGTTCCATTGGGATTTGCACCGCCAGGATGGGACATGCTTTGTAAAATCAGTGTTCCTCCAAACCCTTCGCTGACAGGATCCTGTTGGCTGCAGAGCCCTACACGAACACTGTCACCATGAGGCCACCAGCTTCCAACCCCAGGAACGAGACTGTGGGGTTCATGGCCTGTCACCTCCAAAGGGCTCCACGTGTGCTCATCAGGAAAGTCCACAATGAGCTGCATGGGGAGCCTGAAACAGCAGCCAGCATTGCGTGACCCCCTGCTCCCCACCACCATGGGCAGGCGAGCGGCCGACCGGCACCACGAGGAGGTTTTGCTGGGGCCCCTCGCTCCCATTTCACAGGCGGGGAAAACCAAAGCACTGGGAGCTGTAACAGCATGTCTGGACCCGCAGCAGGATCTGGACGTGCATTATCGCAGAGGGGGGCTGCTCCTGCAGCGTGCCCACTGCAGGCTGGTGCAGGGCATGGTTCCACCGGCTCACCCCATCATTACCTTCCCTCCCTCCCTCCAAAAAAACATTTCATAAGTTGCCACGTGATGGTGGCAATAGCAAACACCCATGCGCTTCAGGTGCCTGCCCCAACCACAACACGCAGGTGCCTGGGCTCGGCTGCCGTGGCTCACAGCCCGGCCTCAACCCCAGATAACACCTTGGACAAACAGCTGAGAAGCTGAGAGCATGGCCTGGCCACCCAGCAAATCCCCCGTGGATGGAAGCTCCCAAAATCAAGGGTAGTTGGTTATATCCCATCCATCAACAGTGCTCAAGGCAATGTAAACACTGTGGCAGTCTCGCCAGCCCCTTGCAATTGCCATCAGGGATCTAATAAGAAAGGGAACCTCCTAGAGATGGTACAGTTTTTGGACAGCATCCAACCCGTTCATTGAGGGATGGAGGGATGCCAACCCCACAAAGAGCCCCAGGATGGCTCTTGCCATGTAAGTCCCAGCAGCACCCTTGGTTAGGGCTTTGCAGCCCTTTCTCCTCTCTTCCTCTCCATTCTCCACTCCCATGGACAGAAGAAGAGGTACTAATGCAGGAAAACACATTTTTTTCCCAACAAACAGCCCAAAATTGCCCATTTATGACCTTTCTGGCTGTTGCACGCCTCCACCAGTCCCACCACTGAGCTCACCTGCCACCAGCCTCGTGCTCTCTGCGTGTTTGACAGGAGCTGCGCAGTTACTTGCTTTTTAATACCTTAATTATAGCTGATTACCACTGCCATCTCCACCTCCTCAGTGCCATGACCTGCTCACACACCACCAGGAAAAGGCTCCTTCCTTCGGCACAGTGCCAGGGCCACCAGGACTCGCCTCCCAAACCATTTGGTGGTGGCAAGATGGGGATTAAATGGTGATTAAAAGGAGATGGTGTTTTTGATATCATGATAAATAGCGACCGTATGTCATGGCAAATGGATACAAGCCCCTTTTACTGGTGGACCTGGAGGCTGGAGGGTTCTGCTTTGCAGGAAAGGGATATTAGACATGGGATGACTGCTGGAGGGTTATGCTGTCCAAAATGCCCCCATTGAAGCATCCCCCCACTCTGAGTTGCGCCCCAATGTTGCAGTCACCCCCATCAGGACAAGGGTCCTTGAAATACCGGGGTGCCATTTACCCAAGGCATCTGGAGCCCACCGCTTTCAAAGGGTTATTTCTGTTAGAAAAGCCAGTGCAGTGCCAGCTGCATGCCCACCCTGGGGAGGTAGCTGGGTGCTTGAGGTCCCGGGGGACAGGAATGTCTTCCCCTGCATCGCCCAGCTGGGAGGGGAAATTGCTCACCCCACAGCCGTCTGCAGTCCCTTCCCATGGGAATGTTGGCCCTGCACACCCAAACCGGGCCAATTCCAGTGCCTTCTCCCAACAAGACACTTGTGCCTGTCCAGTCTGGTGGGGAAGTGCTGGGGCACTGCCACAGTGACCATCACCTGCCCTGTCAGCAGGGGTCCAAGCTCCCTCCCATTTCTCTCCTGCCTTCCCTGTTGCGTGACGTTGGTGAGTCCTCAACCCTTGCCCACTTTGGGGACCCTCTTCCTTCCGTTCCCGGGGGAAATGACCCAACTGGGGTGTGGGGAAGGGCTGTGGGGCCATGGAGACCCCAGGGCAGCTGGGTGCATGGGGAGGGGGGTCACCAGCCTAGCAAACTCCAATTCTCCACCCATCATTATGAGCACTTCAATACTGTGGGGGGAGGTTGGCAGCCTCGCTGGCAGGGCCCCCCGGGGTGGCCAGGCTGTGCCAATGCCCTGACTCACGACACGCACGTACCCGCGCGGGGTAAAGCGATAGGAGGGGAGAGAGGATGCCGGAGCCCAAAATACTCTGGTGTGCCTGACACGGGAGATTATCGCTTTGCTGATGGGACGGTTGCCCAGCCTGGCTTGTCCTGGCTCCCTGCAAAGCACCAAAAACCCCCAAAAGCTCTGCCCTCACTTTTTCCCATGCCAACCACTCAACAGCAGTGAGAGGCTCAGGATTCCCGCTGCCCCAGCAGGGCCGCCAGTACTATTTCCAGCTGGTTTCTTCCCAAACTCTGCTTTTTTTCTCAGCCGTTAGAACCCAAACACATTGTATAGGGCCTGAGCAGTTTCAGGGGGCGGAGGTGGGTGGCACTGCGAGGGCTTGGCCTTATTTTCCTTTCAAGGGGGTTAAGAGGACAAAAACAACCCCAAGCCCAAGGAGGGTGTAAAAATAAAATAATAATAATAATAATAATAACAATAATAATAAAGATGACACACTGCTGAAAATTATACATCTAATTGCTGCCTTGTTAGCAATGCACCCCTATGACGAGGCACAAAGTGTTTAGCATACAGTGTATGGTCATCCCCTACATGCGCGTGACACACATGTAGCGTGACACACGTGTGACCCCACACCTCACCGGGGACCCTTCCGCGCCGGTTCCCGGGGAGCTTCAGCTGGGACAGGCTATCGCTGCCCTTAGCGCCCGGTGCCCGCCCCGCACACTCCCGACGCACGGGCACAAGGCCCCTTTGTGACCCCAGGGATGAGCCGCAGCGGGGGGACTCGGCGGGGACCGCTGCGGGGGCAGCGCAACCCCGACGGGGCGGGAGCCCGGGGACCCGACGGTGAGAGTGGAAACACCGCGGCTGTGTCCCCCACACGCACACACCCCATCGGGGGGAGCCCCGGGAGGAGGTCCTGAGCTGGTGCGACCCCGCCGACCCCCACCATCCGCCGGGTCTAGATGCAGGCAGAGGTCTGCGGGCCGGGAGGAAGGAGGGGCTGGAGGAGGAGGAGGCGGAGGAAGGGGGGTTGGGAGTCTCTTCCCGGCCAGCGCTTACCTGCTCCGTGCTTCGGAGGGCTGGGCCGGCCGCGGATGCCGGGATAGGGGCCGGGGCCGGACCGGGGCCGGGGCCGGGACCGGGGCCGGGGCCGGGGCCTGGCCGGAGAGGGCGACAGGAATGCGGGGAGCGCGGCGGGCTCCCGGGTCCGCGCACGGAGCCAGGCGCAGGGACGGGAAAGTTTATGCGAGGGAGGAGCAGAAAGTTGGGAGTCAATCAGGAGGCGGCGGGGCCGGGCCGGGCCTCCTCCTCCCCCCTTGCCCTCCTCCTCCTCCTCCTCCTCCTGCTCCTGCTCCTTCTTCTCCTCCTTCTCCTCCTCCTCCTCTTCCTCCTCTCGGCCCTTCCTGCCGGCCGATTCTCCCGACCTCCCCGTCGGGGCAGCGAGGACGCGGGACTTTCCCTCTGCAGGGTTTTTTTTTTTTGGGAAAGGGCAGCCCTGGAACTCAGCTCGGCCCGGTCTCTAGGAGCGCCCTCTATGAACCTTCCTCACCATCCTTCTCCTCTTCCTCCTTTTCCGTCCGGCAGCCTCGGGATGCGGCCCCGGGATGCGGCCTCGGGCCGGGGCATGAGGGTGCTGCTGTCCCGTTCTGTCCCCAGCCGGCCAGGGCCCCCCGTGAACACCTTCATCGCTTCTGTGCTCACCTTCATCCCGCTCTGCATATCCGTGCCCCCCTGCACTTACCTTCGTCCCTGTGCTCACCTTCATCCCCTTCTGCACATCTTCATTGTCCTTTGCACACTCTAGTGCCCTGCTGCACATTGTCATCCTCTTCCTTATTCCCATCTCACATCTTCAACATCCTCCCAAGACCTTCATCCCTCTCCTTATCCTCACATATACACTCAGTCCCCCGCATCCTACCAGACTGCAGATTCCCCATCTCTCCCAGACACCCACCCCATGGTGCCCAGGATGGGGATCTCAGCCCACACTGTTGTGATTTCCCAAGGGAACTCATCCAGGAGCCAAGCCATGGTCATTTCCTCTGAGTGAGCTGATGGATGGCAACGTGCTAAGCCACAGCTGGCTGATGGCACACGAGTCCCTGGGCATGACCCAGCCCCACTGTCGGGAGCCACAGCCCCAATAGGGGCAAAACCTCCGGTCCTGCTGAATGAAGATGTGCAGCACAGACCTGTGCTGTGGTACTCAAAACCCACAGAGAGGAATCCTCCCATTGCCTTGCTTGGAGATGGGATCCTCTTTGCATCCCATCCCTTCTAGAAACACATTTTTCTAATTTTCTTGATGAGCTTGGTTGTATTCAAGCATTTTGGGACAAGCCAACTCTTCAGCCCATGAAGTGACAGGCTCTGAAGCATCCAGCACATTCAGCAATTGTGTGTGATTCATAAAGCCATATCGCATTCTTCCACCCTTGGCCTGGTGCTAACTTGTAAGAAATCTGGACTAAAAACTGTAACAAAATGGCTGCTATTCTCCAAGGGCTGTTCAGAGCCTCGTTACTCATCCCTTACTTGGGCAAAAATGACATTGAGTGCTCCTGGAGATGACAGCCTTAATTGAGTTCAATAGTAGTTTAGGCTGAGTAAGGCATGAGCAAACAAGTGTGCATTAGCCCATGAATAAAAGCCTGATCTGCAAATGCTTAGGAACACATGTAACGCTGTGCAGGGGAGTACCAAGGGGGTCGCTGCTGCTCTGGGCCCGCTGAGCAGGCAGGGGTCTCGCTTCAGCATCCAGTGCAACTGCTGGCGGTGCTGGGATGAGCTTGTTCTGGAGTGCAATGATTCGAGCCCGGCTCAGTGGTTTGTTTCTGTTCTGCCTCTTAATTTTTTTTTTCTCTGCTTCAGAAGTCCATAATCCTTGTTTCTGCTATTTTTTTGTCCACTGGTGGGAACAAGCAACTTCCTTTCCCAAATTATAATATAAAAGAGCTGCAAGCTGCAATGCCATAAATAATATTTTCTTATGGCCAGAACATCCAAGTCTAGGCAAGACACCAAGAACAGCTACAACATTGTAAAACTCCAACACTTCTCCAGAATGGATTCACTAATTAAAAAATGACTCCTTTTAAAAAGCAGTTGAAAAATATT